>NW_027466462.1:1310000-1830000 GCF_050575085.1 Anarhichas minor | reverse complement strand
TACGGAACCAAATTGTCCTCCTTTTAAAATGTAGAGGAAAAGTTCAGCCATTGATTTAGAAGAAACTCTTATTTCTTGCATAATTTCCATGTGATTTGGTTGACGGGCAGCGGCTCAATCCGCTTCCGCTGCATCTGTTCAGTGAACTGCTGCTATTAAGTTTACAAATTTTTAACTACTTCCTGTTAGAGAGAGAGAAAAAAAGCCAATGACGAGCTAAACTTAAAAATCAGAACGTGACATTTTGTGACGCAGAAATACCGAAAAACTTCCTGAGATCTGGTTTGTTGTGAGATTCGGACTTTCTGCTAGAGTCAATAAAACTACTTCAAACCTCAAGCATCAACCATAAAAAAATGTTATTTTTGCGTGTTTAATTCTTTAAGCTTTTGTTCATGTTTCATCTGTCCGAGAGTTCTGCTTTTCTCAGATTGTTCTCGACTCCACCGGAGATGAACTGTTCTAATTATTCGTGTATTTCTTCTTCTTGTTTTCCATAAAATGTATAAATTCTTTTTTTTTTTAATAAAACATATTGATGCCTTATGTGTAACTTTACATTATAAAACATAAACAGCACTTAAGGTCTCTTTCATTAAAACAATAAAAAATGCCACAGACACGACATGACCTCTGTGTCATCAGTGGAGGCTAAAGCTCTGCTTCTCCGAGGAGAATCGGGAATCAATAAACGTCTTCAATCAACTGTCTCGGCCATTTTGCACCTGCATGTTACTCACAACTCTCACTGGACGGGACGTAGAAATGCAGCGCGACCGCGACAGATTCTTGACCAACATGCGAGTTCACACATTTACCGAGTCTCCCCCGACTTCTGGTTCATTCTCGGCGCACGAACACGAGGGTTACGCTCCGAACTCATCACATGTGCTTAACATGCAAGTTTATGCAAAAGGCAAATTGGCACCATGAAGTTGTTTTTAAACTCGTGCCCCATTATTTGCATTATTTCACAAAAGAGAATCAGCCACACACAGAGAGACCCGAGTACAGAGAGACCCGAGTACTTACAATGTGGGTCCTTTCAGAGTTGGCTTGGGGCGACCCCAGGGACTCTCTGTGCTCCGCCACGTACAGGACGTTGGGGTTCAGTTTGAAGGCCATGGCAAGGACGAAAGAGAGAGAGGAGGAGAGAAGAAGAAGAGGTTTTTTTGGCTGAGTGGAGGAAGAGGATGACAAGGGGGGCGTCAGGCTCCGGGACGCCGCACTCGTCCTCTCGCTGATCTCTCTATCCGGAGAGGGGGGGGGGGGGAGGCCAAACTCTGGAAAAGATGGAGGATTGAATTATTGATCAGGAGAGAAAAGATGTTATTGTTTTTCTTTTCGTTTTTGATTGGCAGCTCCCTTAACGATCACTTTCCCCAACTCTATCATTAACTTCTCCTTCTCCTCCTCCATCGCAACTCTCTCGGGTTCCTCTTTCACTTCTTCCTCTATTTGTGAGAAAATAACTTAAGAGGTTTCACAGTTCAGCAGCGTGCATGTGTGGTTTTTTTTTAAATAGCAAAACCGTGATGATGATGAAGATGAATGTGAAACATGATGCTGACAACGGAAGGATGATGATGATGCTCATTACAGGAAGACTATCCTGTCTTGCAACGCGCAATATATGTGACCAGCTCGCGCTGCTTGACGCGCGCGCTCTTGCACGCCCCTTAAGTATCATATATTGATTTTCATTCGGCAAAGTGAATGGATGTAGCGGGTGCTTGCTTGCGTGCGTGCAGCTCACTTCTCTGCCGCCCCCGTTTGACACCAAACTTGAGCACATGAATGTTAAAAAATAAGAATAAAAAAACAGACCGGAATAGAACCGCTGCATGCAAAGGGAGCTTTTTTGGGGGGGTTTAATGTCTTAAAACATGTTTTAATACCAAACGGATGGATGCACAACAGGCTGTCGTGCGCCCCCCTCCCTCTCCTCCCCCCCCCCCCCCCTTCATCATTCATTCCGTCCGTGTCGCCGTTTATTGCGAAACAAACGTCAATATTCACCGCGGCTCGTGCGCATTCGTCAAACGGACTCAGTCGGCTCAGCTGTCACAAACGCGATAACATCCACCAGCGACCCGGACGGCCACCGTCACCGCGCGCGGCCACCTCCTCTGCACAAATAACCCCCCCACCACCTCCACCACTGTGCTCTCGTGTGTCGATACAAATACAAATAATGTGCTTATTATATACCTCCGCGCGTAAATGTCGTCCTCCGACGGAGGTGAATCAGCGGCAGTGTCTCCCCGCTCCTGTTGCCCGGCCTGGGTCGCTCTTCCGGCCGGCGTTTAGGTGCTCACAGTCGGCAGCAGCAGCAGCAGCGTGCGGGTCTCTCTCTCCAGTGGTGCTCGCCTTGCAGAGAGAGTCGCGGTCGGTACGCATAGCGTCGGAGCGGATCTGAATCAGGTAGGAAGACGAGGGAGGGAGGGAGGGAGGTAGCAGGGGGCGAGGAGAGAGAGATAAATAGAGAGAGAAAGAGAGAGAGAGATTTGAACGCCGCGTTGAGTCGCCTCGAATATCGCCGCTCCGAGGTTAAACGGAGAGCAGAGAACGCGCGCATGCGTAAGAGCGCGAGAGGAGAAAACACGGCTTTAACGTTAACACAGAAACACCAATTAACGACGAGACGCCAACAGATGCACGAGGTAGAGCGAGGACAAGTTTGGAGATTACATTTATAATAAATAAAAAAATTCTGAGAGCTGAAAAATAAGTGAGAAAAGTTCAGATAAGATGTTTTTCTTAAGTTTTCAAAGTGCTTTGGGGACATCTACACCCTCCTGTCGGTGAGACTGATACCTACAAGCACAACAAGACATAATAAGTGAACACACTAAACCACACTGTCTTAATAAATCATAATAAATCAATAAAAAAATCTCGAAATAATGTGTCTGTTTGAATAAAGATAACAGAAGAATAACAAAAAAACAATAGAATAAAATATAAACATATGAACAATAGAATAACAGTTATTAATTAAGTGTAAAATAAGAAATACTGACACCTGTGCAAAATATAATTGCAATAAGAGTAAGGTTATTAAAAAAAGTAAACATTCATTGATATTGAACAGAAGTAGAAAATATTGCACATAGTATAATAGAAAATAATATTGCACATAAAATTGAAATGTAATTTGGCACGGTGTTGAAATAAATAAATACATCTAAATAAATAGATTAAGATCAAAGGTTTGCTATATATATATATATATTCAAATCTGGTGTCTTGTTATAGTTTTATATTTTGCATGTGAGGGATACAAACAGCACAGGAAGCTCTGCTGCAGACTCAAACTCCAGTGACACAGCATTGCTCTTGCAGGCAGTAACAGCTGGATTTCAAACATCTGTTCAGACACGCTCTCACAGACGGGCTGTCACCATATCAGATTTTTGATGCTGATATTTCCTAGAAACTTATCTCGCACATCTCTGCTCAACACAAGACTTAAACTGGTGCTTTTGTGTGATTATTTTTGGAGAAACTCAGTTTTACACGTCTGTCAATTAAACAAACAAATCGTCTAATAATTGATTTAGTCAAGTTGTTTTTGTGTGTTTTGTCTACTTTTTTGGCAAATAAATTACACTCAAAATACTGTAACAAAACTGTGTAAATAAAATGATTTGAGAGCCACTGGATTATTTACATGACATGATTATCATATCTCAATATTTCATTTTTAATCCCGACACTTAAACGAGAGAGAGATAGAGAGAGAGAGAGACAGAGAGAGATAGAAAGACACAGAGAGAGAGAGAAAGAGAAAGAGAGAGAGCGTGCATGAGAAAGGGAGAGAGACATCCACATTGATAGGAAAGAGAGAGAGTGTGAGAGAGACACACACACACACTGGCACCGCTCAGTACAATAGTAATTTGTTTACAGTTGATTAAATATTCATGCTGAATTAGCTGCCAGCAGTCACTTCATTGTGTGTTTATGTGTGTGTCGGGTCGTAACACACACACACACACACACACACACACACACACACACACACACACACACACCTACCTGCTGGATTCCCTCCACTGACCAGGTGACAGTTACTGTATTCGTCTCTCTTTTTTTTTTCCTCCCCAGTGGTTGCCCTTGACAACAGTGGGAAGGAAGGGTTAAAAGGATGGAGAGCAGAGGGAGCGAGGAGGCTGACCGAGGAGGGAGTCTGCATCCAGGCAGAACACACTTACAACTGCAAATTAAGGTTATTTTTTGTTATTAATGTGATCATTTTTCTTAATAAATCTTGTTTTGTTCACAAACCCAAATATATATTCTATTTACAATGATATAAAAGAAAAGGAGCAGGAATAATAGAATATTTGGCTTTATTTTGCATGAAAAATACCTTTTATATACTCTTTTATGGTGCGTTTTATTATGTTACTTTTCTATCAATGGTTTTCTAGATGGAGAGTTGATTTTTGCACCTCAGCAAGAGGTGTTTTTCTTTTAATTTCTTTTTGCCCTGAATGAAATCCCAGTATTCCTCAAATCTGCAAAAGGGAGGAAAGATAACAGAAGCTAGAAGCTGAACACTCCTCCTCCTCCTCCTCCTCCTCCTCCTCCTCCTCCTCCTCCTCCTCCTCCTCCTCCTCCTCCTCCTCCTCCTCCTCCTCCTCCTCCTCCTCCTCCTCCTCCTCCTCCTCCTCCTCCTCCTCCAGGGAGCCGCTCACAGGTTGTCAGATATCCTCTCATCCTCATCTGGGAGCTGCAATCAGAGCCGAGCAATAAAAGAAATGGATAACAAAGAGATAATTAATGGCTCCGTGTTACGTATCAAACCGAGAGCAGCTCTCTGCACCGTCGTTATCAACATGCAAATACAAACATGCTGTCGTGCGTCCTGTGCTAATCTCTCACCATAGTTAGCTCTTTAATAATGTGCTTGCAGAAATAGCTTCTTTGTTTTTAATTCATACACGTCTTCCTGCTGCTTTTCTTTCAAGGAAAAATACACATTCTGTAGTTCTTTAAATTAAACGATTTTAGTCATTCAGCTAGTTTTCTACTAGACTCGTTGGTGGCCCGCTAGTCACGCGGCTCGTTGGTCACGCGACTCGTTGGTGGCCCGCTAGTCACGCGACTCGTTGGCGGCTCGCTAGTCACGCGACTCGTTGGCGGCTCGCTAGTCACGCGACTCGTTGGCGGCTCGCTAGTCACGCGACTCGTTCGTCACTCGCTAGTCACGTGACACGTTTGTTGCTAGCTAATCACGCGAATGGTTTGTTGCTCGTTTGTCACGTGACTCGTTAAGTCAGTCAAGTTAACATCAACCACGCCCTTTGTTTCTAAACCTAAGTGGTTTCGGTTTCTTAATTTCCTGTGAAAACTGAAGTTTATTTTGAGAGGACACTGACCGCAACGAGTGGAAACTGACACGTCCAAAACAGAAGCTAGAGGGAACACTAGAGTGTCATACTTTGAAGAGATTGGAGTGAGAACGTGTTGATGTAGTCAATATGAAGCTAACGCTATCAGCTAGCTATTTTAGCTTGGCACAAAAAAAAAATAAAGAAAATACCTCACCACCCACCAGGCTCCAACAAAAGACACACCCACTTTCCTTTCTGATAATAAAACACGACCAACAATACATTTAAAAACACTACAATAAGATTTAACTAAATGTGACTTCAGCTGGACTCTTAATTGTTTTGGGAGTGACCTCCTCATTAACCGCGAGACACTGGAGGTTTGCAGACTTGGCGAAAGCGCCGATTGAGCTTCTTAAAAGGTTGTAAAAGGTCGCTAATGGGTCAGGGGAACATTATTTCAGTTGATCTGGAATCGACCCCGGAGGGAGGGGCTTATTGATCGGCTAATTAGAGGAGCTGAGAAGATAAGTGAAAAGATGAATGGTGTTATTCCACAAAGTCACTGATCTGGAATCAAGCTTGTCCCCCTCAGTCCTGTGTCTTTAACTCTCAGCAGTGCCTTCATATATATATATATGTCTCCTGCTCTGTCAACGTATGCACCATGTGCTGCTATGCTGCCACCTAGTGATTTATTCGCCCATTAAAAAGGATTACGTAGCAAATGAAGCTGGAGAGTGCAGAGGGAATTTAGAAGAGGAGAAATGGAAAGGGAGACCGGTCACAGGTGGTGAAGTCAAACGATAATCCATTTTAAGAGCATCAATTATTAAGTGTATGTCTGCGATTTCCCCTTTGATCAACGAGAGCGTTTAATCACTGGGAAGGCTAATGAGGCGTGGGACGGGGGAGGGGGGGAGGAAACAAAAGAGCCGTCGATGGGGAGAGATGGTTCAGAGAGGGGAGACAAAGGGCCTCCTAGAGAGAAAAGAGTGAGAGATTAAGATTTGGTCTTTGATCTTTTGGTTTTATTGATTTTTTTTATCATTGAAAAAACAGTTTGACAATTTGGGAAATACCCTTTTTTTAATTGTTTATTTTCTCTCAAAGTTCGATGAGAATGCTAAACATGTAGCCAGTTAGCTTAGCATAAAGACTGGAAATGGGGGGAAACAGCTAGCCTGGCTCTGTCAAAAGCCGAGCTTGAGTCTCAGTATTCAAACGTGATTCTTCACTTTGGGAACACCAGCTGACGAAACAATCGCATCTCAAGGTCCATTTAGTGGCTGATCTGGAGCTTTTGATCATATGGCATGAGCTTCCTCGGCTCGTCTCCGGTATCATGGAAGTGTAAAAGCTTGAATTAAAAAAAAAAATGTTTTTCCCGGAACATGTCAAGGATTTAAAACATGAGAATTTAAACGTGTTTTCTATGACGACTCAGAAAATATACATCTGCTGAGGAAGACCGATCGAAAGCTCCAGAACAGCTGCTTACTGGACCTTGAGGTGAGATTATCTTATCAGTTTATGAATGTTGTTATTAAAGGGTAAATAATTATGTTAGACAAAGTCCTTACTGTGGAAAAATGAGCAGAAAGAAGACAAAAAGGAGACAAAACAATAAACGATCAAATAAACTATGAAAGAAGGACCGAAGACAAAGGCAGTAAAATGGATTTACAGCATAGAAAGAGGTAAAAAAGGTGATTCCCTCCACCTGTATTGAAGCTCTAAATACCGCTGTGGAGCACAGATCAGGAACATTTGAGTCATCTGCCATTTGAAGTCGGGTAACGCAGCAGTCGTGCTTTGAACGACCTCAAGAGACCGAATATTAAAAGGGGAACGATTCGGAGGTCAAAAGCAAGCGAGAGACGGACACAACGCAGGAAACGGAAAAGACAAAGAGACCATTGTGTGTGTGTGTGTGTGTGTGTGTGTGTGTCCGATTGGCCCCGACTCTTCACCATATTGGTTTCCATGAGAACACAAGGACCAAGTGAGGAGAACAGGTGGTAACCTCAAAGAGACACAGCAACACATCCTGTTAGCCTCTACAACCAGGCGGTGCTCACACAGCGCAAACACAGAGCTGCTAATGAAGCCACATGCTGTTCTCTCACACACACACACACACACACACACACACACACACACACACACACACACACACACACACACACACACACACACACACACACACACACACACACACACACACACACACACACACACACACACACACACACACACACACACCATCATTGTGTCTGTCACTGCGACGCTAACACACTGGACTGTATGAGAAGGAGAAGTGTAGAAGTCGAAACCGGGATTTTGGAGGTACTTTTCCTGTAAAATAATGACGTCATAATCTCGTACATTTGTGAGTTTTTTTCTCGTAAATTTACGACTTTAATCTCGGGAAGTCTGACTTTCTTTCTCATATAAACTGTTCAATGAGGATACGTTGAGTACTGTTTCTTTAAATGAACACAACTGGAGAAAAAACAGGGATCTGAGTTAAATTAGATACATTTCTTCAAGTTAGCATTCAACCAAATCGCCGACCAAAGTGTTGGCAGTCCAGCTGCATTGTGGGTAATGTTGTTTTTAAACCGTCCATCGTGAGTCAGACATTATGGAAGTGAGACGCTAAACTGGTGGAGTACTTTCAACTCGAGATTGGACAATTATTAACAAATCATTAACATTCTGAAAACCTTGAACATCGAAGTCGCCCAAACTACGATTTTAAAGATGTGTTTTAAATTTGTTTACACAGAAAACTCCACAAAGAAACCAATAGTGAGAGCTCTGAAACAGGAGTGAGATATAGAAGTACTTGAGCACAGAGGTTTTAACCTCAAAGCTCCTCCAGTGGGGAATGAATTAACCGAGTGATTCATTAAATGGTTTTAGACACAGTCTGAGCAGCAGTGTGCCACAGTTAGTGGCATCAATAGTAAAAATGGTTTAAATGTCTGAATGAAACATTAAGAAACCCAAAGCTTTGCAAACTGTCAGAGTCCAACCGCCAAACAATAAAATGTGTCAGCGGTTAAACAACAAAAAACCACCGAAGAAGAAAGCAAACTCATGCAAGTTACTTTACAAAATGCAGGATGGAAAACAGAGTTTAAAAAGCAACAAAAGTTGCTTCAGTGGTTCAAAACACCGCTGTTCGAGTGCTGAATATCACCAGCTAAAATTCTCCAGCTGTCAGAATGAGACTGACTCTGATTTGAACTAACGTGACACTCTTCCCTCTCTGTCCTCCCTCCAGGGAACTCAGTCAGCTAATGGAGACTGAACAGCGTCCCTGAAGCTGTTGGGGCTGATGTATCATGTGCAAGGGCACTCGAGTGAATCTCTGAGGACGCACGGGCCGACATTAAGGACACTCTCATCCATCGACCGCCCACTTCAGTGCCCACGGTAGGACGCGAGTCCTCGGTCAATACACAGTACGAACCACCGTCTCTCATTTTGCCCAGAACCGAATTCAAACCATAGCAGTTGCAGATCAGAAAATCTTATTTTAAAAGACCGTAACAAATGACGTTGTTGTCTCGACGGAGGAAACGGAGCTGAAAAAGTATGTGGACACTGAAACGGGTATAATATGCAGCATTTTCCTTAAAAAACACACGACTCGTACAAAAAGAATCCCTCTCGATCATCACATATGATCCTCTAGAAGTGTGTCGACAGAGAATCTGCCCTCTGCCTGTATATTCTCTTTCTTTCCTTATTATTATTTTTACAAGTCTCTCTCATAAAATACAAACCACACCCACAAAAACATTAATGCAAATTAAAAGCCAAACCTATGACGGAATACCATTAAAGTGCTCAGCTCTGTGGGGATGATTGCCTTTTTCGCTGAGGTTGTTTGGAACGAAACTCTTCAGTGTTACACGACTTTTCGAAGCGGCTCAGGTGTACCGTACGGTTGATGCATCTGTGTTACGTAACCATGGACAGCAGCGTACACACACACACACCCACACACACACACACACACACACACACACACGCCAATTAGCGGGGGGAGAAAGTCAGTAAAAAAAAAAAAAAAGTATACGGCGTCCACTGCAGGAACAGCTGGCCTTGTTACGCAAGCAATGTTTTGTTTTGTAAGTGTTGTAGGTGTGTGTGTGTGTGTAGGTGTGTGTAGGCATGTGTGACCAGCAAAGCTGCTTGAGATCACACCTTCCTACACACACACTCTCAAGGGCAGACGGTTATATAGGGAGAGACGCAGGAAAGATACAGCTGTTAACTGTGTGCATTGATTTCATTTGTTTTTTTTTTCATATGGGCTATATTGTTGGCTGAGAAAATGTTAAAGTGCCGGCTCATTTTAAGATTCCCCGGTGCGCTAAAAGCCACATTATGAACGTAAACACCAGGTAATAGAATGGGCAGTAATCTTACTGATGCTAGAATCTTAACTCCGGTTCCATTTGGTGGCTTTCTTATTATTAAAATGTGTTTGTTGGTGCGGTCTATGCGGGACAATGTTTTAAAATGATGATGTTCATAAGTTGTCTCCTGTGACGGTCCTCTGCTGCATACAGTGTGTGATACTGTAATACGGCCTTTAGAGATCAATGCCTTTAGAAATAGCAACTGCTGCCTGTTTACATGTCGGGATAATTGATTTACAGCAAAGAGTAGATCGATTGATTGAAGAGAAATAGCTCTGGTCAATAGGCGGGGGGGGGGCAGATGCACATCTACTCAATAACATGACTAATGGACTGGAATATATCTAATTTAATCAAACAAAACACATTGTTTCTTAAAGAACTAACAGATGGTTATTCTTTCTGTAAATACTTTAGAAATGATTAAATAGAAACTGAGTGTTTCCTTATTTTAAAGGTTTTAAATACAGATAGACTGAACAACAATAGGGCCACATGGAGGTTTTTCTTTGGTGTAAATCTGAACACCAGACTATTACTGTTTCATTAATGTATTCTATACTTTCATGTAATTACATTTTAAGAAAGAGCGTGGCCCCATGTTGTGCTGCTGTGAGTACGAGCTGTCGCCGACCTACAGATCCCAAGTAATGTGAAGCTCTGATTTGGTGGAATACAGAGACGCGCACACACACACACACACACACACACACACACACAGCGACACACACACACAGCGACACACACACACACACACCCAGCGACACACACATAGCGACACACACACTGCCCTCTTCAATCAGAGTCAAAGCTGTTCATTCTATGAATAAGAAGAGTGCTATTTTTATATGGCACCCGTGTGGCTCTCAAGTCACCCATGTTAACAGTGATATGGACTGACGTGTGTGTGTGTGTGTGTGTGTGTGTGTGTGTGTGTGTGTGTGTGTGTGTCAGACAGCAGTGGTGTGGCACAGACAGTGGGGTCCTAACCCACAGCTGCTCACAATGCCAACAGCCTGTCTGATTGTATCACTGTTTCACTCTCACACACAATGTTAGGGAGAGATGGATGGCTAAAATGTGCTTGGACAGACTTAATCTTAATTCAGCATATTTTAGAACACACACCTCTCTAATTTGTTTATATTTGTGCAGTAAAAACAGTAAAAACGGCCTCTTTGCACCCTCTCTGTTTTCTGTTCTTATGAAGCTGAGCATTCAGTCACTGCCTGCTGTCTGTAAGCGGTGAGTTTATTTACAGGTGCTATATATTGTCTTTATTGTATCTTCAGAGAGGGATTATTGTGCGATGCCTCTCTCGTTCCTTAATTTATACCTCTTCACGTCTCTGTCCATTTTTATCGGTTTATTCCCTCTCTGTCCTATAGAGCAATATCGTTCTCAATAACTCTCAGCCTTCCTTTTCCTCCCTGTGTCAGCGTCACACACACACACACACACACACACACACACACACACACACACACACACACACACACACACACACACAGACACACAGTAGGGTTTCCTTGCTGCATCTCGCCCGATGACAAAACACCGCTGCAGCTCTCTGCAGGAAACTCCTTCAGACACATCACTCACAACAGGGGCCACCCACACTCATACATACACACACACACACACACACACACACACACACACACACAATCTTGCTATATGTCTCAACAGGAACTGTCTGGAATAGTAGAACCTCCAGGCACGACGACATGAATGTGTGTGTGTGTGTGTACACAGGCAGTATGTCACTAGGCTTTGCCGTGAGTCTCTTTATTTTCTGCTCACTGACCTCTTTCTGACTTCACACTCTTAAATCCCTCCACAAAATAAAGCTGTGTACAGATTAAAGGCAAAGTTGTGTGTGTGTGTGTGTGTGTGTGTGTGTGTGTGTGTGTGTGTCTGTGTATTAATGCTTACGGCCCTCTAGTGCTGATTGGTCCTCTGTGGTGTGGTTTCCCTCGAGGAGATTGACAGGACGTCCATCAGTGAGATGGATGCTCAGCTCCTGCTGGATTCACTCAGTCAGTTCATTTATTTTCTTGCACTACACGACAACATAACCTTTACTGATAGTTCACGTAGTATTTTGTGAAAAATGAATCTTAAGCCAATGTCATGTGTGGCCTCCTCCTTCCTTTTTCTTTTTTTGTTGTCCTTCCCTTGAGCTGCGCGCTGACATTCTGCATTAACGAATGGCAGAGCCGCTCTAAGCCGACAGCACACGAGTTCCTCCTCAAGGCTCTGTGAGGTTTGTGGCGATCTGTCTTTGGAGTGTGTGCGTTTAAAAATCTGTCCGATTTCAGGAGGAACTCATTCTGCACAGTGTACTGTAGGCCATCTCGCAAACAAAGCAGGCTTGTAGAAAACACTGGTGTTATCAGAAAAGTGGATATGAGGACAGTGCACAAAGATTCCTCCTTGTGGGTAACAGATTAATCAATAGTTGGAGACCTATAACTGATTAGATATATAAAGACCAAGATGGTGACGGACAAAAACCAAGATGACAACGGCCAAAAACCAAGATGGCGACGGCCAAAATGCAGAACTCCAGTCAACAAACATCACAGTGACTATGTCCACTTTTTACATACAGTCTGATTCCTCACCACTAAACCTCTGAATGATGATGTGATGAATAAACATGTTTATCTTTAATAATAATATAAAAATTCTAAACATAGTGCCACAATTGTTGCAAGCTTATATTAATCCTTAAAAAATGTCAAATGAAAAGCAGAAGGTTTGCTTTGTCCTCACCATGTGAGCAAACAACGGAGGCAGAGAAAGCCCTGGATTGACGGACTGATGGGTTTCCCTGCCAGACAGACGGAGTGATGGAGGACAGTCCCGGGTCCAGAGGTGAGAGGCACATCTGGTGACAGAGTGGCCCAGACAAGAGCTACTACAGCTGGCCAGCATCTGGCCCCCCTGGGCTCCATCCAGAGGACCTCAACCAGAAACTGGAGGGAAATCACTGAAACTCCCGGGTCTGAGTCCAACTGCTGTGACTAAGGGACGGATGGATTTAGTTGGTAGAAAGAAAGCAAAAAGCCAGGATCGCAGCCGGCGATGTTACACTTTGACGACAGATGGACATAAGGAGCGAGGAAGAGGAGGAACAAACGCATGACTGCACCTTTTGAGCACCACAAGCTGAGAGCCATACGGTGCCATTATACTGGAGAGAGGGCAGACATCTCTACGGCTGGTATCTACAAAACTACTCACACCAAAACAATCTAGATTGATAAAAACACTACAGGTAAGAGGAAAAATATGTATTTCAGATTTTGGGGTGAACTGTCCCTTTAAGGCTGAGGTAAAATGGACTGTGTAATGAAGTCAGGGAGCGATACAATACATAGGTTCTGTGTCATAAAGGTTTGGTAAAAGCTAGAAGACACACACCAAAAGTGATTCACAATTTCAGTTGAAGCTCTTCCAAATAGTTTTGCATTTTTTTTGGTTAATTGATGCTTTAATAGATTCACCAAAAACGAGGAGTAATTGTTTTTGTAGGGTATCCTACGAGGACATGTTGAACAGAACGTAACAGCAGCATCAGGTACACAACAATATCTATCTTAAGTTTGCTAGCGTTAGCCACCACAAGCTAATGGTCACACCAGAGCATACCAAATAGGGCTTTAACAGCAAAAGCTCTGAGTTTATTGAAATGAGCAAAGATGCATTCATCATTAAAGAGATCAATATTGTAATTAAATTGCTTCTTCTATTTTTCCTCTTAACCTCCATCAGTTTATCAAGACACACTTTGGCTCTCTCTCTGAATCATTGTCACGGCGTCGATACTGCCGTCGTTATCATTACTCAGCCCGCGGTTTATAGAGCACTCTCCTGCAACAACACACCGTGGTGGGATAATGATATGTATATGCACACACATTCATGCAGGTGGACTCTTAGTCAGGTACATACCGACTCGATAAGACGAGGGTCACGCGACCAAATGAGTTTACTGAGAGGAGATTAAAATGAGACTGTTGATCGCTTTGCTCGTTGCAGGAGCACGGCTGTACGAAGCTTATATTTATGGCTATCTCCTCAGCCGTTGTTTCCACAGAATATAGTGGTATTTTCTCCAATGTGATTCAGCGTTAACTTACTGAGTTAATACAGTTAATTAATGTGTTAAAGCCACTTTATTTAAATGTGAAAATGTGCTACTTTGGCATCCCCAGTGCTCAAAAAGACACTGTGGTGAAGAAGCAACTATAGTACACCCACATTACTACTACTACTACTACTACTACGAGGACTACTACTACTACGAGGACTACTACTACTAACCCTCTGCAAACCGCTGTGAAGACGCATGTACGCATTCATTCACACAAAGAATATTTAGTGTCAGAAACAGCGAGGTGTCACACACACATTTTATCACACACACTTCCAATCTCATGTACACGGATGTGTTTCTCTAACATACACATATTATTGTAGTCTCTATGGAAATTCACAAAAGCGGCCATCACTACCATTGAATCCACATTTAAAGCATTCAGTCATATTTTCCTCACAACTTTCTCTCCCACATCCCGATGCCCCCGAGGGGAACGTTAGCTAGCTAACGAAGTCGAAACAGTTGTTTTTTGAAGTGATGCGTTGTTTGAATATAGTTTTTTATTCATGTGAATTATTAAGCACATTTAGAAATAAAAATAACTTGGAAGTTAACAGAAACTACTATTTAACAGTACCTCTGCAGACCACCAGATGGCGCTTTGAGGCCCACCAGAGGGCCCCCAGCCAGGGGTTGAGAATAGCTGTTTTAGAGCACTCATTATCACAGCAGTACACACTTATTTCAAGCTTCGCTCTGACAGTGAGGGACATTTTACATTTCCGTCAGCGCCTCTGAAGTCCCTCAATTTGCTCTCTGTCGGCCTCCCTCTCGACCTTTCACCGAGACCTTTAATCAAAGCAGAGTTATACGGCTCCCCGGAGCCGCCGCTAACCAGCGAATCACACGTCCCGACGCCGCTGCAGGGATTTGGTGGGTCTAAAAAGTAGGTGTCTTCCCCCTTAATCCTACAGCAGCGAGCTGAATTATGCGTGTTGTTCTAGGCTCGGGGAAAAGAAAACTGCACCGGGGACGCCGAGTGTGAGTCAATCTAGAAAAACGTAGCTTTTTAAGACCTGATTTGGGGTGAAACAAGAGGGAACGAGGAAAAAGATGTCGCTCTCTGTGAATGATGCAGGAAGCTCTCAGTGTGACAAGTTCACTGTCGCGAAGCGTCGCTGCTGAGATTTGATGAATCTGGTGATGTAGCAGTTATGCAAAGTTAGACTTGGGCTTTGGTAAAATCATTCAAATTTAGGGCAACATAAAATATCCTCATGCAACGGTTCGTATAATATCTTAGGAAAAGTCACTCGTTTTTTTGTGCATTTTCCTAAGAAAGTCCAGCAACACGTGACAATTTCCGCTCGTTACAAACTTCCGTTTTTACAGGAAACAAGTCGGGTTTAGGAAAAGATTGTGAAATACTTTAGTTAGGTTTAGGCAACAGAACTACTTAGTTAGAAAACTATGGTTTTAATTATCTAACACTTTAAGGACAGAAGCTTCAAGTCCTTTCCAGAAGTAAAATAAAAACAAGTGTGATTGAGTCTGAACATATTCAATTCTAGTGCTCTCATCAGTTCAGTTAGTAATGGCCAAAACCAAGATGGCGACGGACAAAATACAACAAATATGGCAATGGCCCAAAACAAGATGGCAACAGCCAACAACCAAGATGCCGATAGCCAAAACCAACACATAATGGCCAAAAACCAACATATATGGCGATGGCCAAAGACTAAGATGGTAACGGCCAAAGAGCAAGATAGCGACGGCCAAAAAGCAAGATGGCGCTGGTTAAAAAGCAAGATGGCGACGGCCAAAAAGCAAGATGGTACAGCCAGAATGCCAAACACGAGGCTTCAAACCAATGGGTGACATAACGGTGACTGCATACAGTCTATGGTTCAGGTATGAAGTCAAACTCCAACTGTCATTTTCAGCTTCCACTCTCAACAAATCCCACTTAATGAACGCTTAACTCCTGCACTGCAATGATACAACTTAGCCTGATTAGGTGGATTTTCCTTTAAGCATCACACTCAAGGGAAACCCAGCAGATGCTTCGTGAAGGAGTGTGTAGGTGTGTATGAGTGTGAGAGGAGGGGAGGAGTAGTATTAGTCATCCACTCTCACTGCTGAGATGTTCACAGCCGATGTGCATACGGGGATTCAACCCAGCAGAAGCCTGCTTATCCTGTTTTTTTTTTGCAGCACCATCAACCTCACGTCGATTTTCTCATCTCCCCGCACATTTTTTTTCCTTCTCTCCAGCAGTCAGTTTTCACGTTGGATCACACGACATCGTGACGGTGATCACACGGCGTAAACATGCACCACTGCCCTAAATATGAAGGAGTTATACAACTCAATCTCCTCAATGTCCGCTTTCATCGCGGAGGAGGAAACAAAAAAAGAGCCTCCTGTTGGAAATGCACCAGTGATGTAATACAGTTTGACTTTGGCATCACTGTCGAAAAGAAAGTGTTTGTAGTAGAAATGGAGACGAAGGAAGAGAGAGAGAGAGAGAGAGAGAGAGAGAGACGGCCCGGCTTTCTGCTAAACAAAGCATACCAAAACAGCAAGATGATGTAACGGCTCTCAGTTACCCAGAGTGCTTTGCTGGAAAGATGAATGAAGTCGGACATGTGGAGGGCGTCAATGAAGATGCGCGCTCTTGCATTTCATCTGTATTCTAATCATGTGGGGGGTGATTCATACAGAATAAGGAGGACGCTTCAACTGGAGTGTGTGTGTGTGTGTGTGTGTGTGTGTGTGTGTGTGTGTGGTGCATCAAAAGAAAGCAAAAGCTTATTTTTCTTATTGCATTCATCCTTTGGCGTGTGTGGGCTTAACAATGTCCAAAGAGAGATGAGGAGAGCTGAAGAAAGAAAAGAAAGAAAAAGAAAAGGTTGGCGGAGTGCAGAGCGCGTGGGCCGGCTCGGGAGTTTCCTGCACTAAAGGTGTGATGATGTGAGAGAGAGACACGCGCACACAGAACGAGAGCGAGAGAGAGAGAGAGAGAGAAATAAGAGCTTGTATCTTTCTTTTCTATTTTTTTCCCACACAAGGGAGGTTCGTGTCAGAGTGTCACGCACTCATTAAGCTGGAAAAAGAAAAGACTCTGGAGGAGGACGAGGAGACATTATCATATCCAGCAGAGCAGCAGTTCATGAACAGAGACGGTCTTTTTAAAATTCAGAACAAGACTAATAAGAATATGATACACGACGTTTAAGCCGGGTATCAACTTTGATATTTGACCCTTTTCTTTCTTTTTAATTGAATGAGCGTGAATCAAGTATTGAAACGAAAGGTTCAGTCTTTACCTCAGCGAAGCCTTCTCAGCACGAGGTCCACTGTTCTGGAGCTTTCGGTCGCATCACATGACCTTCCTCAGCGGATTGGAGGTCTTAACCTGACAGATGCTGCATTTTTTTAGGGCAGATAGCAATATTGATATTTGAGAGTTTGAAACTCTGATAGTGACGCATTCGCTAATATATTTATTAAGCATTAATGCACAACATCAAACTCCCTGTGCCAATAGATATAACAAGCTACTGGTGTTCAGGGCCTCTGAATCTGGTTATTAAATAAGTGCGATTAAGATATAGAACACCAGGTTGTTGGCATTTTCGTACTTCATATGCAAAAACAAATACATATCAGCGACAAGCTTATATTGTCCCTAAAGCATCCCCTGCTTTATGGTCTGTTTGACTCTAAATGGACCATAATTTACTAAATGAACATCATGCTGTATTGAAGAAGACTTGAAACTAGAGATTGAGACCATAAACTCATGTTTACAATGTTTACTGAGGTAATAAATCAAGAGAGAAGTAGAGTCATTTTCTCATAGACTTCTATGCAACCACAGGAGTCGCCCCCTGGTGGACACTAGAGAGAATGCAGGATGCTAGGCTATAAACAAACTACACCACGGTCACGGTATGATGACATTTTGTAGTGTCGTTTAGCCACACGATCGCCTTTTTTAAGACATGTAAAACCTTAAAAATGAACGAGTCATGTCATAGAACAAAAACGTTAAAATATGTTAAACTGGTGTTAACCACAGAGCTTATTTCAGCTTCATCTAACCAAAAACACATTAATTAAAGAAACCCATAGACTTAAAAACTAGGGAACAGGAAGTACATAAATGCTGACTTGTTTCCAGGTTTTAGGACTCTCTGGCCCTTTAACCTGCCACATAGGACCACACAACTTAAGAGTTAAACGTATTACTATAATAATACTTTATGATTTACAGCACCTCGTATTTAATAGCAAATATATGAACTGAGATTAGACTGCTCAATCTCTAGTTTCAAGTCTTCTTCAATGCAGCCCCAAACAGACCATAAAGCAGGGGATGCTTTAGGGCGGGGCTACACGGTGATTGACAGGTCTCTACCAGAGACGTATATACGGTGTCTCTACGTCACTCCTCCGCATTCCAAATATGGTCACTTCTGTTCATTGGTTGCGGAAAAACAAGCTGGCGTCGAATATATATATATCATCACGCATGGCGACACACATGGGCCCCCAGCCGGTGCAGTATGGTGCTATGCGTGCGTGCGTGCGTGCGCGCGCGAGTGAGTGAGTATAATAATGCAGTGGGATACCCAGCAGCGCTCCGAGATTGCATAACCCCCCATCCCCACCCGCGTGGCTGGTTGGACCGGCTGCAGCACCCACAAGCAAACACCGCACTTGCAGACATTTTGAGGCAATATGCTTTACGGCTGGGTTTGTTTTTTGTGGGGGGGGGGGGGGGCTTGGAAGGGGAGGGGTCAGCTTCACCTTTCAGGTGGGGGAGGAAAAAGTCTGACACGAGCTGCGTGTCACAGTTTGATCCAACATCAAGTCCTCCGACCTTGTGCGTGGGTGTGAGGTGGGATGAAACTACACCCACATACTCACATCTAACCTCAGTAGACCAATACAAAAGAAAATAAAAGAAAATAAATGAAATTAAATAAAAAATGACATAAATAAAATAAATAAATTAATTAAAATGACATAAATAAAAATTTAATAAAACATACGGTTCCTTTACCGGAGGTTTATTCGTTTATTAATTCTCCCTCTCTCCGTGATTCACACACCGACCTCGATGACGGTGACTGGAGGAGCGGAGACTTCTTACGTCAGGCCCCTCATTGGACGCGCGTCCAATGAGGGGCCGAGGATGTGCAGCACGAGGACGGAGAGCTGCCGACAGAAGGCAAATAACCATGCCAACCGAGGGATATAGCACGCGGGGAGAACGAGAGGGGGGGAAACCCTAGAAGAAGAAGAAGAAGATATTTCAAAATACATATATACATTTAAAGTGGAGGATAGAGGACGAGAGAGAGAGGAAGAAGAAGACAAGAAGCTGGTAATTTTCTCTCTCTTTTTCTCTCTGTGGCGTGGTCTCCCATCCCTCCCCCCCACTCTCTCGCGCCGGCTCAGGGACTGCACTGCTTCAGCTGAATGAAACAGATCCAGGTATTTATTGTTATTCTCTATTGCTAAAAAAGACACGCGCTGAAAGTCTGACGGCTCGTGGCAGGGTCGCTGAACGCGCTGCTTGAAAAAATTTAAATAAAAGTGGATGCTCCGGGGCTGCACGAGCTCCCGTTACCGCAGGGATGTGAGGGCCCCCCCCCCCCCCCTCAAGCTGCAGGGCTTTTGGTGGTGGCGATGGTGCTGGTGTTGACCTTCCACGGCCGTTTGCAGTCATTGACTGTGTGTGTGTGTGTGTGTGTGTGTGCGCGTGTGCATGAAAGAAAGAGATGAAAAATAAAGGGGGCGGGTGGTGAAGGAAGTGTGTGTGTGTGGTGGAGGTTGAGGTGGGAGGTGGGAGAGAGTGGGGGATACATTTTATTTTTTGTGAATGGAGCTTTTTGGCGCGAGCGCGCGCGCTGGCAGCTCCGCTGTCTGAGCTAAAATTAGCCTCGTGCCTGGATTTTTTTTTCTTCTTTTTTTGTGTCTGCGTACAGCAGCATATGTGGATCCGAAATCTGAATTAACGGGGGGGGGCTCTGGGTTGCAAGCGCACGCGCGTCTGGGCACGCGCTCATATAACACGCCACCGGTGAATAGGACAGCAGCTATATTCCGCCGCGCCGTGCCCCAGGACGTCATGCACCATTTTTAGAGATGCTCTATAAATAGAATGTGTTGATGATGGTTTGGACTGAGAGGAGATCGAACATCTTCAGTCTCCGGCATCTTTTAGGTGAGGAGGCGGCACATTTAAGCTTCTGTTTAATTTAATTGCGTTGTTTATTGTGTGTGTGTGTGTGTGTGTGTGTGTGTGTGTGTGTGTGTGTGTGTGTGTGTGTGTGTGTGTGTGTGTGTGTGTGTGTGTGAAGGCATCTCGGTCCATTACGTTGCTTCGGAACCGACATGGGAGGGATTATTACTGTCATTTCTGAATTACTTCCCCCCCATTGTGCGCGTGTCCACACCTGCTATTGTGCTGCTGCTAATTACCTGTTCCTGTGGTGCGTGGGAGCTGCTGGTGACGTGGGTGCCCCTGGGTTCGAGAGCAGAGTTTTCATGAATGAATGAATGAATGTCTGTTTTGCCCTTTTTATCCAAAAAAGGGAGTTTTCTGTGTTAACACCCTTCATCTCCTTTTCCTTCTCTTCCTTCCTTTGTTTTGTCCTCGACTCTTGTCCCTCGTCCTGTTTCGCGTCCTCCCCCCTTTACTCACGATATATCCTCTTCCTCACCATCTTTTCTTTGCACAACCTTCATTCTCTCATTTTCCCCTTCTTTCTCTATTTCTTACTCCCCTTTAACACTTCCCCGTTCTCTCACCTATTACTGACTGCAATTTCCTCCTTCGTTTCCTCTCCTTCCCTCCTCGCTGCTCGTTTCCGCCTCAATCTTCCTCCCCTCTTCTCTCGCTCTTTCCATCCTTTTTTAAATATCTCTCTCTCTCACATTTCTTCCCTCCGTCAATCACAAACCTCCTCCTTTCACCTCTGAACTTCCTCCTCCTTGACTTCCCTTTCATCTACCTCCCTCGTCTCCTTCCTCCCCCCTCCCTCTCTCCTTACTCCAGCTATGATTCTCTCCCTGGCGGCAGTAGCAGCCATGAGTAGCGGCGGCGGCAGCGGCCTCAACTACTCCTCCCCCCTCGACTCTTTCGACTCCTCCACCTCCTGGATCCTCGGCGAGGACCCCTCCAACTCCTCCGAGCCCGTTGTGCGAACCCTGACCCCCGACCTCCAGCCGGCGACCACCGCGGTCGCCGTCCAGGAGGTGAACCCGTGGGACGTGGCGCTCTGCGTGACGGGCACGCTCATTTCCTGCGAGAACGCGCTGGTGATCGCCGTGCTGTTCTACACGCCGACGCTCCGTGCGCCGATGTTCGTCCTGATCGGCTCGCTGGCGGCGGCGGACCTCCTAGCCGGCCTCGGCCTCATCCTGAACTTTGTCTTCACCTACCTGGTCGACAGCTCGGTGGAGTACGTGACGCTGCTGTCGGTCGCACTGCTCATCTCCGCCTTCTCGGCATCCGTCCTCAACATCCTCGCCATCACGGTGGACCGCTACCTGTCGCTGTACAACGCCCTGACCTATCACACCGAGCGGACGGTCACCTTCACCTACGTGATGGTGGTCCTCATCTGGGTGTCGTGCCTGGCGCTTGGCCTGCTGCCGGCACTCGGCTGGAACTGCCTGCGCGACGAGTCCGCGTGCAGCGTCTGCCGGCCCGTCACCAAAGTCAACGCCGTGGCGCTCGCCGTCACCTTCCTGCTCGTCTTCGCCCTGATGATGCAGCTCTACCTGCAGATCTGCAAGATCGCCTTCCGCCACGCGCAGCAGATCGCCGTGCAGCACCAGTTCGTCGCCATGTCCACCACCAAAGGCGTCTCCACGCTGTCGGCAATCCTGTGTGCCTTCGGGGCGTGCTGGCTGCCGTTCGCCATGTACTCCATCGTGGCCGACTCCAGCTACCCCGCGATATACACCTACGCCACGGTGCTCCCGGCCACCTGCTGCTCCGTGATCAACCCCATCATCTATGCGTTCCGAAACCCGGACATCCAGAAGTCGCTGTGGTTGGCGTGCTGCGGTTGCGTCCCGTCCAACCTCTCCCTCAGACCCAGGACCTCCAGCGACGTGTAGCAGGGAAAAGGTCGGTTTCTGTCTGGCGTGACGCTCAACGTCGAGTCGAGGGGTTGTAGGAGGGAGGAACGGGAGGGGGGGAGGTGAAAGGTTGTGGCGGAGGGAAGAGATTTTCTTCCACTCTTCATATCAGGGCTGGTGGCGGACGCAAGGCGGAGCCACTGGAAGAAGAGAACACAAAAAAAGAAATAAATAAAGATAGAGCTAATGAAGATCTTTGGAGAAAAGGGTGATGGAGGTGGCGTGAAACCAACTGCAAAAACCTGATGATGGTGGGAGACTGACCTCCTTTATCGGGAGCGACGAGGAAGCGAGGCCTCAAGAGTAGCATACATGTGATGGACGGGATTCGGGAAAGGGGGAAAAACGTCCCCAAATCTCCGTTGGACATTAGCTTTTTTGGGCAGCGCCGCATGGTTATGCAATCAAAAAGGTGCAAAAACAGTCTTTAAAATGCTGGATGCGCTTTCACTGATGTGGATAAAAATACGACGAGCTAAATATACACAACGAATGACCTTGAGTATTTCTCAACGAGCTATCTTTGTTCTCCTGATGGGAACGAGACTACTTCCTCCTTTTGAAACTAAATTCTAACGGTGACGTCCCCCTTGATGTGATGCAGGTTAGGTAATTAGTGAGTTTATAGCCTATAATGATAATTAACCCTCATGTGCCGAGATTTAAAATTGGGTTGGTTGCTAATCATCATTAGCATCGCTAGCTCGTTCTCCCCCACGCCGACGCCTTCAATTGGCAATAAAAATGTGTCACGATCCAGAGAGAAAACGACTCCTCCCCAAAACACTCAACTCTGAATCTACCAGGGCTCCTAAATGTGCAGAGCAGCCACCGCCAGTTTTAAAATACCTAGAGAGGGATTTCCACACTGGTGTGATGAAATCAAATCTGCTCCCCCCGTCTGAGGAGGGGTTTCTCAGCCAGCCGGTGAATGTGAGGCAGAGAGAGAGAGAGAGCTGAATTCAGCACCAAGGACAGCGCCACTGCAGAGCAACGCTACCCTGGGAACGCTCTCTGCTGCTGGGGGGGAAGTAGGCTACGCTGTTCTCTACACTGACTAGATAAGGAACGTGCTTTAAAGGGACATTCCAGCTTTTCATTGGATGCTGAATGAAGGTATTTTTAAGTCTTTTCCCCCAACGTTCAGTCCGGAAGAGACAAACAAAACGAGATTATTACGTACGTCTAATTTGGCCGGTAACGGTAGTTTATCAGCGCGACCTAGAAGAGCAGCTTTTCTTTGTTTCTTTGTTTTGAAAAGCTGCACATTTTTGAAATCGCTTCCAGTTTTCGGTTTGAAAGAGAGACCGCCGTGAGCGTTGTTTTCAAAAGGGTTGCTAATGTCAAACAAGACTCAATCAAGGCAAAAAAGGAAAAGAAAATAAAGGAGTTGAATTAAATAGCGAGGCTTCATTTTACACATTCGCGGCTTAAATCTGCATTACCTTATTTAAAAACAGTTAGAAAACGCTGAAAATCGAAGACAAAAATGCTGAAAAAGTCAAAAAGCTAAAGAAAATGACTTCGATCGGGCTCAGATAGTCCGTAATTATCCACTTGAGTTCCTGCAGCGCGGCCATGACCCCGTCCTTTCTATCCTGCGTCGCTCTATACCTCCCTCGTATCTCAGCAGCAGGAATTATGCATGAGAAAAGAACATATACGGCCCCACGAGTGCCGGTAAAGCAGACCTTCTGACATGGCTGAGGTGAGAGCAGCCGATGTTTCTCAGAGGCTAACGGGACCTCGGCGTTTATCTGCATCCGCATGACGCCTCGCCGGCTCTAAATGTAGAGACGGCATTCTAACGCCACCGTCTCATTGGTTATTTAATAGCTAGAGCTGAGCACAATCTTTATTCAATAGAGCACTTTTCTTCTGGACTTTGGTTGGCTACCTTCTATTTAAGTTGTACTTGGATTTTGCGATAGTTCTGCAAAAATCATTACTTTATCTCGGGCTGAACCTCGAACAAAGACTTTTGTTAGTCGACCAATCGGTTAGTTGATGTAATCGACAGATCTTTAAAACTGAGTTTCTCTAAAAATAATCACTTAAGTCATTTAGCATGAAAAACAAAATCACAAAACCACTAATCGACGTTGTTTTTGCCGTCTCACCACTTCCTGGTTCATGATTACGTGGATTACAGTCGCTACAAACACTTGATCAACTAAACCTCGATCGACTAAGAACAAAACCACAGATTAGTCGACTAAGAGCGGGCAGCCCTGGTTCTATCTAATCTCCAACGCCATGAAAAACATTGTCCATGTTTATACTAAGTCCCGCGGTCAGGAATAAATCGTGTATTCAGGGTATAAGGCCAAAGCCTGTATGAACCACACGCACACAAACAATCTATTATAATGCTGTAAAACACGAGCATCAGATGGTCTCAATTCCTCCGGCTTCCATTTTCACTTCCCTGCTTGCAGCCCGTCAGCAGTAGCTGGATATCCGCTGCACACACACACACACACACACACACACACACACACACGGCCTTCTAGAAGCAGCGCTGCTCTGGCCCCCAGGGGCCCCCCCACCGAAGGCTTCGGCGGGGTTAATGAGAAGCGAGAGAGAGAGAGGCGAGGTGACGCAGCGTGAAATAGAAACGGCAGGCGAGACGCGCTTTTAACGGAACCTCAGGTCACGTCTGAACGTCACACACACAGACACACACACACACACACACACACACACAATCAGGATCAAGTCATTTCCCACTGAAAAGGGCATCGTGTGAGTTAAATCCAGCTAATGTTAATAACATCTCGGTAACAGTGGCGGAGGGATGTACAGAGGATTTGTTGCAGACACTCAATCTGCATTTAAATGATCTGAGGAGATAGTTTTCCCTCAGAGAGAAAGAGAGAGAGAGAGAGAGAGAGAGAGAGAGAGAGAGAGAGAGAGAGAGAGAGAGAGAGAGAGAGAGAGGTACCGTGACTAAGCTATCGCATGCTGCTAATATACATGTGTGGGAGGTGTGCTGGCTTTTGGGAGAGAGAGTTCATATAAAGGCTGTCGTTTCAAAACTAGGAAACTCACTCAAATCACAAAAAAAAAAAAATAAGTTTCTGCAACAAGGGAGTCACTTCCGAATTTAAGCTTTCTACCAAATAAACCACAAGGATAGTCGACTAGCTAAGAACACAGAAAACTCTGAAGATGGCGCTCAGGAGACGTTGGTATTATTTGTTTTTCTAGAGTGTAAATCAAAAACGTAGAAGTGTATTTTTCTTGGCAGCAGCAAACAATCAGTTGTGTTTTTGGAGGCAGTTGTTAGCGGAGCAGCTACACCACTCTGCCAATGACTTCCTTTGCAGAATCTCTTGTCTTCTTTGTTTTTATCTGTTTTCTGGCCTTATTTGAACAAAAAAAAAAAAAAACTCCTTCGCAATAATGTCCAACTGTATTTTTGCTGTGTACAAAAAAAGGCCACAATGGAGAAAAAGAGAGTACGACAGGTGGAGGCGGTGGGCTCTGAATGGTTCGCAGAGTAACTCAAAGTATACCTTTTTAAAGCACATTGTACTGTACTTGGTATGAATATGTCTGAACGGGGTTTTCCAAAATACATTTCAGCAGGAAGTGGGACGAACCTAAATATGAAGTTTCCATTTATAGATGGTGTATTGCAGAAGGAGATCTTATATTTCTCTCTAAAATAAGCTTTATTTTGTGTGTTAGATGTCTCGTTTTATACTATTAAAGGTAAAAAAAAGAAATAAAAAAAAGTTTATGTGAAGGTGACGGCTGTTAAACGAGTCGACCGCCTCCCTCTCGCCCTCTCTTTTTGCTGAACCGCCGCATTGATGGAACAGCCTAACGGTAAAAAAAGACTTGAGTGAAATATGTTCAATTACTCTGAAGCCGGACGGAGTTCGGTGCTTCTGGAAAAAGCTTTGGTGAAACCAAACGATTCCCAGAGAGATAATTAAATCTATTTCACATTGGAATCTGATGCAGATCCCGTTGGCGCCCGTCTTCCTGTTTGCACAACGATGTGTGAGACTTGCTTCGTCGGCCCTGTTTGGAGATGCTAGATGGGACCCAGATTACATTTTAGGTGATGTTAGTGTCACACCCGTCTCTAAAACAGCCTTAAAGGTGGAGAATCTGCACTAGCTTGGCTAATGCTAGCATACGAGCTAACGTCCCCGTGTTTACCTCCCTATTAAAAATGAATCAGACGCAATTAGGATCATGAACCAGACTTGGATTAAACAGAAATGAAATGTCATGGTTTGTTTTACTCCGACGCTTAAAACTGTCTTGGCTCCAGTTAAAACTCTTCAAATGGCCAAATTTCCCCGCAATTATATTTACAATAGTATTTATTTTAAGGGGATATGTGCAATAAGTGGGTTCACTAAAGGAGCAAAATAAATCGTTTGAAAGCCGGAGAGACAAAGCATTGCATCCTATTAGCGACTAGCGCTAGCATGTTGGCCGGCTGGCCAGCTTGTTAGCAACAAGCGTCTAGAACCAATTCGTGAATATTTCGCTGCAACACTTTCAGGTGTGAAATGCAAACTGTTCTCTCTCCCAAGTCGTCCAATACTGACGCTCGGTCAGTCAGTGGCACTCAGCTTCTAGTTCTTTGGGGTTCTTAGGAACCTTTTTCATCCAAAGAACCCTTTTTGTAAGAAAGGGTTCTTCAAGGATTGTTGATGGTATGGGTGTTAAAAGGGAACGCCCACAAACCCCCCAAAAACTGATTGGGAACCATGACTGTTGTGGGTTGTGCAGCACCACATCAGCCCTGGTCCTATAGGGTTCTAGATAACACCCTTGGACTATTAAAGGGTTCTTGTTAGTATCATTAGAAGGTGAAAAGGTTACCATAGACGGGTTCTCTGTAGAACGACTCATAGCGGGTTCTGAGTGGAACCTTTCACAGAAAGTTCTAAGCATGACTCTTTATGCTGGGTTCTAGGTGGAACTCCCTGAACGCCTTTACTAAAGGTTCTACCAGGAACTAAGAAAAGAACCCTACATGGTTCTAGTTAGCGCCTCTATTTCTAATAGTGTAGCGTTTGCATGAGACGCACGGAGCTTTCAACTAACTCCAGTTTAAGAACATCCACGTCACTATTAGAGGAGGTGACGTTGTGCAAAGACACAAACAGGACTTTCACCCAGGACACCGCTGTTCGTGTCCCGTGTTAAACCAAGTCAACGTAGACTTATTTTACCTTAGTTTTTGTTGTGTAACTTCCATAAAAGCCAAGTACTTTTGTTGCATAAGTAAACCTACGTTGGAAGTTTATTATGAAAAGACACCGCGGATGCAACCACTGGAAACTGACACGCCCCAAAAGTCAAGCTAAAGGGGAACCTAGAGCGTCATGGTTTCAAGCATTTGACGAGTTGGGAGAGATAATGTGTTGGAATTGGCCTTTAAGATGGAGTCAGTTTCTGTTTTTACTTTAATCAATTGATAATATATTCCTGTCGGTTGAGAACACACTTTGTTGTGTACGTTTTGGGCCATTTTGGTGGGTATTTTTTTGTCCTTTGGCAGTAAAAATGTCAACTGTCTGGCGTTTTCTTCAGGGTAAAACTAACTATTTGATCCAAGTCTGGAGGGAATCACGAGCCCCAAAGTAAAAACCACGAATCAGCCGTTTCTCAGAGTGCGCTGACTGACGTGTTGAATCCTGCGTCGCTCAGCTGTGATTTTTATCACCATCCCATCTGGCCTGTCCATCTAGTGATGGTTTATAACAATGAACAACAACTCATCTGTGAATATGCCACCGTTCAGTCAACCATTCCTGGGGCAGGGGTGGAGCGACCACTCACTGTGTGTGTGTGTGTGTGTACGTGTGTGTGTGTGTTGTCCCCCCGGGATCATAGCCAATTGTAATGAACCATAACTCAACCAACTCTCACTGTAAACACACACACGCGGAATGGTTTTGTCAGCCGCTATACAGGACTATAATTCAATTTAAAAGACGGGAAAAAAGAAAGAAATAACTGTACAAGTGTGTGTGTGTGTTATTTTTATTATGCAAATGCTGTACAGAAATGTATATTTTTGTAATGTTCATCAGGGCATGAGTTACGAGTCATGGTCGCTGCTGTGAGCATGAGTTTGTTGTGAGCGTGTGTGTGTGTGTGTGTGTGTTTCTTCCTCTTCTTCTGTGTTCTTCCTATAAACAAATGTCAAAAGTTTCTTTTTGGTGGAGCTGAAAAAAAAAAGAGAAGAAGAAGTTGTGTGTCGGATACGCTGAAAAAGTGCCATATTTTTCGTCTATCTAGTGTCTTATTTATTTGTTTATCTTTGTGTACATACACGTTTATCAGAGGGGCGACTCTCACTGTGGAGTTAGTAAATCTGTAAACAACAACAAGAAGCTCAACACGGTCAGAGACAGGGATAAAGATGGAAGAAGAGGTTGTGTAGAAGTATTTAACCTTGATGTTATTTATCACAAAAAAAGACCAATATCACCATTAAGAAGTCCATCACAGTAATCCCGACACTTTTTCCAGAAAAAGATGAGAGAGAGAGAGAGAGAGAGAGAGAGAGAGACGGTGTTGTACGTCACAGAGTCAGGTTTCCAGTGACGTCACTTTGTCTGAGTCGTGTCTCAGAGAGCAGGTCGTTTCAAAGACATCCCTCCCCTCTTCTTCTCGCCAGCTTCCCCCCCATCGTTTCTGCCTCCCACTCATCCTCACTCGTTTCGTTCCCCCAATAGTTTCAAGCGCATCCCTTCATTTTTCCACTTTTCCTCGAGGTTCTTTTTACACCATTCCCTCCGTCCATCTTCTGCCACTCTCTTCACCTTCATCCCCCCTCCCCCGCCCTCTTTCTCTCGTCTAACATTTTGCTATCCTCGGGCCTGCAGGAAGCGAGTCGGTCGGGCTCCGTCTAAAAATAGTTACCCTGAAAGCAGATAAAAGGCAAAAGCGGAAAAAAGAACAGCAGGAAAAAAAGAGAAGGAGGGGAGCGAGGTAGTAAAGAAAGTTAAAATCGAACCCTTCGCCCTCTTTTCTCTTTCCCTGTCGAGTTCCTTCCTTCCCGTCTCATCTTCTTTGCACGAGCACACGCTCATCTTCTATTTTTAAACCTCTCCTCAGAGTCTCTCTCTCTTTTTTGATTCGTTTCTCCGGAGCACAAGCATCAACACAAAGGGTTTCTTTCTTAAAAGCAGGGATTGGTGGGTGAGTGCAGCACACTCGACCGTCATGGCTAGGCTAGGCTAACGTTCTCCCTCTGTGACCTACAATCTGGCAACACTTCAGGCAAGCAGAGATTGCCAATCAGAAGAGAAAAAAACAAACCATTACAGAGCTAATTTTCTATTGGACCGAGTATGGCCTTCATAGAAAACAAACATTGTTTTATGCATTGATGTTGTTGGTCTGGATGAGGAAGCAGCACATGTGAACGAGCATCACCGGGCCCTCAAGGTGAGGCGGTTATTGGGTAATGATACTGTGATGTCACAGACCTGATACGGTGTCCTTGAATCATGTCGTTTTGTTTTCATTATTTTACTGTATTTTCTTTCATTTCTCCTCTCGAGTCCGTGTGGTGAAACAGTCGGTTACGATAAAAAGTACAAAATGCACTTTATAAGATGGACATGTTACACATTGCACTTGTAAATGTCGAATGTAAAACCTTGAAGAGAAAGATTTATTTTTAATAATTGTAAATTAATGCAAAGAGAAAGAAAGACAACAAAAAAAAGACTGCCAAAAAAAAAACAAGTGAAGAATAATTTGCCAAATAAACTGAGAACAAAAAGAGGAAAGTTGTGTTTTCTTTTTTCTGGGATGAGTGAAACGAGTGTGGGGGGGGGGGGGGTGGGGGGGGGGTTGCGTGACATTGTGGGTGTTATTACGAGAGTGTGTGCGAGTCAATATCGCAAGTCGATGTGGTGTTGTAAAAAAAGATGCCGCTGAATTATTAAACCGCTCTCCTGCTTGCATAACGGCAGAAAAAATGGAGAGACCCTGAGTGAGAAGAGGGAAAGAGAGAGAGATGAAGAAGAAGAAGAGGGAGACACATCCATGTGACATTCACATCAAGGAGAAACGATGAAGCCCAGAGGGAGAGAAGGAAAGGAAAGGTGCCAAAATGGCTGAGGGAGGCTGGATAGTGTGTTGATATGTAGCCTGAAAACACACACACACACGTGTTCTATGTGCAGGTATGTATGTGTGTGTGTGTGTGTGTGTGTGAGGGTGGGGCTAGAGCTACTTCATAAATAATCAACAATGCTGCAGGAGATTTCGCTCCTCCAAATCTGTGACGCAGGTGTGTGAGAGAATTTAACCTTTAATCAATCAAACCTGCGTGTGTCAATGAGAAGCGTGAGTACCAGACTGTGTGTGCGTGTGTGTGTGTGTGTTGGGCATCCACACGGAAGGGTGAGGAGCTCCACCATGTGGCCAGAGGTGTGTACCGCAAAGACATCATGGAGACGACGCAGCATCCACACACACACACACACACACACACACACACACACACACACACACACACACACACACACACACACACACACACACACACACACACACACTTTCCTTTTTACGTCATCACAGCAACTTTATGTCAAAAACGAGCAACAAAAAGTCAACGCCCCCCCCCCCCCAAACCCTACTGTCTCTATCTTCCTCTACCTCACCCGTGTGCACTCTCTCCCCCCCCCCCTCCCCCTCCGTCTCCCTCTCTGTGAGTCAGAAGGCTCTCTCTCCGCCATCTGCTGCAAATCACCTCCGTGTACGTGCATGTGCAAAAAAAACATAAATAAATAAAATAGAGCACAGAAGGTGCTGATATTCCTGCATCTGCTGTGTCCTCTTCACTATGTTCTTACATTTTAATGAGCATTTAAATGAAACCTACAAAGATTATGACATCCATCCTCGCTCCTCGCTCGCTGCACCAGACGTTAACACATCATCTTTGATCTGGCAACGCTTATTATTTTAAATACTGTGCATGGGACCTACATTTCCCAGAATGCCTCAGCAACCCATTGAGAGACTCGAGCCGGGAGATAAGTAGGATTTAACAGAAAATCCAACCTTTATTTTGTGAAAGATATTTTAGAAAACATGGCTTAAATGAGGCTGGACAAGAAAAATCCTTCACATAGAAGGGATTTAGTTCACATGATGCTTCTACAGTCCTACAGAGAAACTGAGCAGCATCTTTATCCACCTGCTGCCTTCATGCTCTGCCAACAAGCTTCTTTAAAAACTCAATTTATTTATTTTTCAGCCATTTGGCAACGGACCTGCTGCAATTAGTCGACCGTGTCTGGTATCATTACTTAAGTTACCTCGTGTTTCGAGGCCATCAAGCCTCGGCGAACATCTGCGATAAGCAGCTGCAGACCTGAGCTGAGCCCTATCTTTGTAAAATAAATAGCTCACATGCCTTTACAAAATAAACTTCCACCTTGATAGAACGTTAGGTTTAGGAAACAAAAACACTCGGTTAGGTTTGTCGTGTCTCTGACGACACTAACGAGTCATGTGACAAAATGTCAATCTTTAGTTTTGCGTGGGACACAAACAGCGGTCTGCTATACTAAAGTCCAGTGTTTGCAAAAAATAAAATAAACAGTACAAAACCGTTTTCTGTCAAACGGATGATTATGACAACATTTTTAAAGATTTTTTAAAAGTATGCTGTTCAAGAAGAACATTCTGATTAAAATATAGTTGATGTTACTCCTGCTCGGAACTCATCAGAATAATATTGCAACAAAAAAATACTTTTACTAGGTTAGATTTTTAACTATGATACAAGTATCATTAGTCTCACTTGAGCAATTCCTGGTCGTATGCTGTCGCTGCAGCTAGATGCTGATTAAATCTTTTAAATTGTAGGTATCCCAGTTGTCCCAAATTTTGTTGCCAGTCTGGTCGCACACTGTGTGGCTGCAACTTGGCAACTAATACACCTATCCAAGGTAAGTAGCATGACGAGGAGTTCCCCATGGCTCAATGCTTGGGCCTCTTTTATTTTGCCTTTACATGCTTCTTTTAAGCCAAATTATAACTACTACAGTCAACATTATGCAGATGACACGTCGCTCTGTCATCAAGAGTTAACTTATCTTTTAAAAAAACACAAAATCCAGTCATATCTTGGAGCGATGGCGGACTCAGATCTAAATCGAGCCGGACTTTCAGACTTACCTCCCTGTGATCTTGAGTGTCCCCGCATAAAGGTGGGTGTGTGCTCACATGCAGCAAATGTCGACCTCTGCAGCCGTCTCTGTGGCTCAAGCTTTCACTTCTGGAAACGGCAAATTGAGATAATGCTTTAAGCAACATGTTGTCCACCATCTCGTCCATGGGTGCAAATGTCTTGCTGGACCTACTTACACTACAAAATAAGTCCTTGAGGGTAGGTGTACAGGTCTTGGCAGAGGGTCACTTCAGCAGGTGGATCCACTGACTGGATGCATGTCTCTTTTTAAACGCAATTGTCCTCAGCACAGCAGTCTTGTATCTGCAGGAGTCACTGCAACAAAAGGTAAGAATCTATCTAAAACACCGCTAAAGAGTTTAAAGGTGAATTATTAATTTGAATATCTCTTAAAAGGGAAATAAGATTATTAGATACGGGACTGTACTGGGGATTGGACAAAAAAAGGGTTGATAAATGTTCAAATGTAAAAATATATTTATAACTTGTGTACTTTGCTCAAGGGTCTGCAGTAATGCAGTGTCATATATTCACTGACATGATCGTATAATTATTCACCGTCTCTCAAACACCGGATCCAGTCTGTGAGATTGAAATGATTTAGCTAACAGTGACTCAATGTCACTGCTACTGCAATTAACTGGCTTTATGTTTGTGACGCCATTCATCTCTGCACAGGAAAAAGAGAATCAAGCATCTGGACTTGAATATGTGTGAGTCATCTCGGGAGGATTGGTTGCATCTCTTACGACATCAGATAAATCAAAGTGCATCTGAAGCTCATCTGAAGTCTTTGGTTCCAAACTTAGACTCCAGGCTAAAATTAGACCCCGGCAGGAAAGACGGATGCGAGGAAGATGCAGAACTCCATCACCTGAAACTGTTATTTGTGCTTTTCTTCTGACTGATACACTTTGGGCAGCAGATATTTTCTCACTATTATGTGGTGTTTTTGTTTTGTATTTTCCACTGACCTCCCTCTCTGCTGTGCCACCATCTGTGGCCCAAAATATGACTCCTCACTCCCTAAACAGCACCCATCGGTTCCTCCTCCGGCCTGCCAAGTGGAGCGATGGACTGCCGCATTTACGTCATCGTTCATGAGAGGACTGAAACTGCTGAATACACGTTAGTCGTTTATATTCCAAGAAAATCTACAGACACGCATCACCTAACAGCATTAAGTGGAGATGATATAGAAGAGAAGAAGTGAGGCCTTTAATAGGAAATGATCACATACGTGGTAGGTTAATTGTACAACAATACAACCAGATGAGCTCATAGAGCTTTTGGGGGGTGACGTCACATATGATACATTTAAAAATATGGATTAATATGAAGTACGGCATCACAATATATCAACTCAAATGAATCAATCACAAATATGTCCGACTTTGTCAACACGTCAGTGAGAAAGGTATGTCATTAAAACAAAAGACAGTAGATCACTTTTGTTCACCATTTATTGTCTATAGTTACATGCATACTCGCTTACAGTTTGTTTTAGTGTGCAACACAGTTTTATTTTTGTTCCATTGTCTATGTTATATTACCCCAAAATGTATTTTTACTTCACAGGCTGCCTCGCCAAAAGTCTATACAACATGATTCATTTCTCACATTTTCAACACGTAATGAAGTTTTCTCACAAGCCAGTAGCCACAGAAACACCAGGTTGATTTGAAATATCGGCTTCTTGAGCCTCCGCTCAGACACGAGACTTTGATGTACTTTGTCTCCCAGATTTGGTAGTTGAGAATGATTGGTAATCAGTGTTTTACCAGCATCTTCTTATTCTAGGACTCACGGAGACTCGTGTATCTCGGTCTCTTAGCTATTTGTGTTCCTTGGTGAATCTGTCCCGTGTCTAAGTGCTTTTTTGCTTCAATAATAAAGTCCATAAATGCGATACCAACCATCCCTCCATCGTCCGGTCTGTTTTCCAGTTGTAAATGTGTGTTCTTCAACAGAGTGAGCCGTCTCCTCATTGTGTGGTTTTTATATACAACAAAATAACTACTTTGGAGCCACATCTCTTTCAAAATCGTAATGTTTTCTGTCATAAACCGATACGCTTGTTCGTTTTGGTGATTTAAAGATCAAAAGTTAAAAATAGGCCAAACTTGGTTGGAAAATGTGATGCTCTTACAGACATCATGGTTACATAACACCTGTTTTAACAGCATTTCTTTATGTGAAGCAGGCTACACATTAAAATGTAGTCTAATTGCTGTTTTTATTAAGTGCTAAATATTCAATTAAAACAATTTTAAAATCGTCTAAGATCGTCTTCACAAGGAGATTAACATAAAAGGATAAATACTCCGTATCGGTGAATGTCTTTCACGTAAAAAAAAAAAAAGGAGGCGGTGCTACCAAATATAGGAGCACTACACTTCCCAGAATGCTTTACTGCCAATTTGTGGCACCGACAGTTGTAAACGTTCCAAACGTGTCCCAGTTTATTTCCTGTTGCAGGGCATGTGAGCGGCATCAGCTGACAGGAAATGAATATATACATATATATATTTATATATATTTAGTATTAAGAGAGGCAAAATCTAGCATTGAATGTCGTTTGAATCCTGCTTTTTACGGGATATTTAGACGGTGCTTTGGCTCGAGATTTGAACTATCCTTTAACTGGCGTCTGACTTTATCTGGTACCTCGATCCTGGCTTTCAGTAGAAAACCCTAAAAATAAACCAAAGTCAACAACTCACCGCAGCACAATTTAAAAAAAAGAAAAAACCCACATTATAAAAACACTACAGTCCAACCAGCTCATAGCGAGGATTAGCCAAACCTATACTGAAAAGAGAGAGAGAATATACTGGAGATTACTGTTGCAGGTCTCTTACACTAATGCATTTATAGTCCGCGGGGCTGCGTTCACAAAGCCTCCAACGGACAGCGGTAGGATGACAAGCTTGTGTGATTGCAGCTCCGGTGTGTGTTTAAGAGCGGAAGCGTTTATTTAAGACCAATACCACACGGCACACAGTCAATGAAATGTCAGGCTTCATGTCATGAACGACTACAAAAAGAGCAAAAATGAAAATGATGATTCAACAAAGCTAGTGGCGCTTGTTTTCCCAAACCAGCGTAAACGTGGGCGGGTGGCGTCTTTCGTCACAGTTTCATCTATTGCACAACACTGCTCGTCACAAAGTGAGAGAGTTTAAGGACTGCACTGACTTTCTGGGAGTTTGGCCCTCTGACGTCTGTGGATTCTTTCCCCTGGTGCTTGTCCAGTCGTTATGAACTTCAGCACATTTTCACAGAGCAGTTTGTATTCAACTTCCTGTTTAACCTACAACTCAAGCAAGAGGCCCGCTTACAAAACGTTAAGTAGCTCCAAAGTTTTTATTCCTGATTTAAAGTATCGTTTAACGATACACCCTGCAGAACATTACGATCACGCTAGGGAAGTATGCTAAGCTACATGCTAATCAACCATCAGCACTGCACACGAGCCCGAAGTTCCTAACACAGAGATGATTTTGATGCTGAATCTATTGTCTCACTTTGGTTACTAAAATGACCAAACTCCCAAAATGACAGTGTAGTCTCTTTAAGCAGAGTGCACATGTTTCGTAAACAGGCACGGCCCGGCGGGGCGGAGTCATCCTTTATATTTTTTATTCCCTGATTGTTCTTATAAATTCTTTCTCAAACATTTGGCAGATAAGTTAAGATTGCAGTATAATGAGTTGTTCTTGTGCTATACCATGTGCTTTGTAAACACATTACCCCCCCGTACTCACTGGGGGTCCACCTGACTACAGTTATTACAGGCTCTCCACCTGTAGCGTTGCTAATAATTAGCAAATATGAAGGAAGGGAGAGGTTTTGTTTTTCACAGCTGAGTGTTAAGTGGTTAAAGATGAGCGGGCGGGGGCTGAAATGGTGCGAGTGAGTCGCCAACCTGTTGCTGTTGAAGCGCTCGATGTTCACAGAGGCTTCGTTAATGTATGAATTTTACTAATTATTCTTTCTGTGAAATTGTTAATGCTAAACATTAATCCGAACCCCTTCATTTCCATCTCAATGTTTCCACCTCTGTCAAACACCCACCCACCCTCGTCTCACTCTTCAGACTAAACGCTTAGTCGGACCACTCGTTCTCGTCGAGCTCGGAGTCGTCGTCGGACTCGCTGTACTCCACGGCGATGCGGCGCGACAGGATGGTGGCCACGTCGTTGCCGACGGGCTCCCTCTTCGCCTCCTGCTCTCTCTGCTCCTGCACCTTCCTCAGCTGGATGCCTGGAGGGGAGGGAGGAAGGGAGTGGGGAGGATGGAGGACGGGAGTGAGCAGGGGGGACGTGACTAGAAGTTCCGGGGGTCCCTGGTAACAGCTCAACAACGGCAGTCAGGTATCATGTGTGATCATGCCTCATCAGAGGCCGGTTTACATTGATGGACCGTCATGTGACTGATAAATCGCCATAACAACTACTATACAAAACAACAACTGTTAATGAAATAGACATTATTTCTCTTTCAGCTTTTGTGCCGGCGTTTTATTTTGATGAAAGCCTTACAAGAGCAGTCGGTTACTTATGTTCAGACTTCGTTATTATTTTAATACTGTATTCATTTGATTTAAGGGGAAGGTACACTCACCTTAAGTCACCAATGCAAAATCCCAAATTCTCAAACTTTGGGTGTTTAAGGTGTGAAGGAGTATACTTCTTTGTATACTTACCTTAGTTTGAATGTAGTATAATCTAATATAACTTTGATCACCTAATTTCTGTTGTCCTACTTTTACTAGGAAGGTGGTTGGGTAAGTTTTTCTAAATCAAAGTATTTAATATAAATAGTATTAAATATAAACTTAATCTTATTAAAACATACACACGTACCTCTACGTATGGCTGCCAGCAGGTCGGAGCGTGCGTCGCTTATTGGGATCATCCCCGGCATGGTGGACTTCCTTGCCGAGAGCGCCCCGTCCACGGCGTGCGTCGGCGACGGGTGAGCCAGGTAGCCCGTGGGGGCTCCGGGTGGCGGCGGGGGAGGGGCGGCCGGGGGCGCGCCCGACGGAGGGTGGGAGGGGGAGGGCACGTAGTTGGCCGGGGGAGGAGGAGGGGAGGGGGAGTAGGGACGGGAGAGGGTGGAGGAGGTGGGGGGGGACGGCGGAGGCGGCGGCGGTGGAGGGCGGGGCGGTAGTAGAGTCGAAGGCGGTCTGCGCCGATGGGATGGTCGGGGGAGGGGGAGGAGGAGGGGCGGGTGGGATGTAGTACTCTGGGATGGTGGAGGGCTGGCCGCTGGTGGGGGAGGAGGACAGAAGAAAGTGTGTGGGATTAATAAAGTTTATTCAATGGAAACGGTTAGCTCCTATGCAGATTGTTTAAATAGTAGAAAATACACACCATCAAATACATGAACAGAAAGACATTCACATTAAAAGTCAGTAAAACCTCATCTCGATGAGGAAACCTACCCGTGCCCGGCCCGGTATTCCTTAACCGACTGCTGCCTCGGCCCGTTGACCGTGGGATCTCCACCAGCCTGGACCCCGTGTCCCGACGGGGTCCGGCCCAGGGAGGTCGCGTGTCGCCCTGCCGGCGCCGGTACTCCGGGTCCCGGGGGCTGGTTGGGCGGCCTGAGGACCCGATCCAGGGACTGAGTCTGGGGCGCAGCGGTGAGGTGGTCCCTGGAGTGGTCGGCGGGGTGGACGGCGCTGGGGGCCTGGGTGGAGGGGTGGTTGGGGCTGGCGGGGTAAGAGTCGGACGCCATTGACCTGTTGGAGGGAACGGGAGCGGGCGGTCGGTCGAAGTTCAACACATTTTAAAACAGCTCTCTCTCTCTGATTACAGCCTTTTCTTTAATCTATATTCTGCACATCTGGTGTTTGAATTCTCTGCTGCAGTGATCCAAAGTTTGATCTCATCTTTTCTTGACATGAAATATAAATTCACGTGCTGTGATTTACCTTCACCAGAAGAGGGCAGCAAGGAGCTTTAAACAATACAGCAGGTGGGTTGGTGCTGCTTGAATCTATATCACAGGTCTGTGCTTAGAATGTGAGACTTTGAGTGCTTGTGTTAGAATACCTGCACACTATATACTATTTATAACACCTCAATACTATTTATAGTTTTTTAAGGCTGTAAAAAAAAAAAAGAGAAAGTCAGTTTGGCCAGTTTTTTTTTTTTAATCATCCCAATGCAGGAAACCTAACCTGACCGGTGTGTGCTTGTGTGTGTGTGTGTGTGTGTGTTTATTTACCTGCTATCAGGGGACAGTGAGCCTTCTGAGGACATGCCATGGTAAGGTGAGGGCGTGAGCCTGGCGTCTGGTCTGAACTCTTTGTCGTAGGCCAGGACGTTCCACTCCTGACGCCGATTACGAGCCTTACGCACCTTCAGAGGTAAAAATAAATAAATATTTACAATTTATGTCGCTTATCTTATGAATAATGTAAGCAGTGGGGGGACCCCCTCCCCCGAGTTGAGGAGAAACTCGGGGGAGGGGGTCAATGGAAAATTTGTATCCTCAAAGGTCAACAATGTCAAGACAGTTTGCTACTGGTCAGCAACGCAAAACAATTATATTGATGATTTCACGCTACTTTGCGGTCTTTCATTCTTTGCTAACTTCATGCTAGTTTCAGAAGGAAGTCAACAAAAGATAATGACACGCTGGTATGCATCCTCACTGACCTTCTTCACCTCTCTGCCCGGGTCCTCAACCTGCTTCTGCTGCTCCTACAAAGAGAGACGGAGGCGGACGGGTAGAAAGAAGAGCGGAGAGAGAGTTAGTCGTTGATTATTGATTGTACTGATGGCAGAGGAAGAGAACAGGACCCCGTCACCAGCTCCTTCACCACGGGGTAAACTCACACACACACTAGTCTACCCATCACACACACACACACACACACACACTAGTAAACACACTAGCAGGCGGTGGACAACAGAGCCAAAACTCTGGTAACACAAAACAGGAACCAATCACAGAGGGTTAGAGAGACGGTGAGGTGGCAACACACAGACACAAACAGAAGGGAAGGTGTGTGTGTCTTTAAATAAAAATGTGTTTCTCTGTGTGCGTCTCACATCCTCTACAATGTGTGTGTGTGTGTGTGTGTGTGTGTGTGTGTGTGTGTGTGTGTGTGTGTGTGTGTGTGTGTGTGTGTGTGTGTGTGTGTGAGTGGAGTGTGGAGGGGTGAAGTGGGGGAGGTGGGGGAAGCAGGAAAAGGCAAGTTAGGGGTCTGGGTTGTCTTACGGAGATGGACAGGGGGCTCCTGGGTGGGGCCTGTCTGGAGTGGGGCCTGTCGGGGTGGGCCGGACAGCCCTATGGAAACATGGGAGAAAGACAAGCTGGTGCGTTAGACTGAGCAGAGGAGGAGGAAGGGTGGGCGTGGGTCTTAGAAGACCAGGTGACTCTAAAGATACATTAGAGAAAGGAAGAGAGAGAGAGAGAGAGAGAGAGAGAAAGAGAGAGAGAGAGGGAGAGAGGGAGAGGAACGAGGAGATGAGAAATCCTCCTGCAGCCTCCCCTCGTATTCAAACCCGTCATCTACGATGCTTCTATGGGGATTTGTTTCCAGGTTGTTGGGGAGGAACAGAGAGAATGTGAGCAGCGTTCAGTTGCACAGAAATATTGACAGCAAACACGTAGAGCGGCTGAGAGAAGGTTTGGTGATTTATAGTGAATCGAAGGGGAATACTAGTGAAATATATACATACTGTGTTGGTCTAAGTGGAAAAGACAGAAAATTATGACAATTTAAGTCGGATTTTAATCCATTATTATACGGGTTATTTGGAATAAAATGTTCTTTTGCTCCGTGTTCAAAGACGATAATGACGTTTTGGTTTATTTTACAGTGTCGTTTTGGCGATTGCTTAAAGAAAACATGCTTTTTAATCTGGCCCGGCGAGTTTTGGGGTTGAGAGGGTTAAAACGCTAAACAAGTCAAATGTATTATTATTACCTTGTATCCTTGAATACAGTGAGCAATATCAATAACTCAAACTGGACAAAATAAACGAGATTCCTTATAGTTTCTGGCCCTTCAATCGGTTTTAAAAATGTTACTTGAATTAGAAAACATTCATGAATTAGGTTTAAATTACAAAAATGTTAAACAAAAAGTTGTTTTTGCCATATATGGATATACGTGTGTACAGTATAATCTCAACATTTTCTGATACATCTCTTATTTGGTCGCACGGTATATGTGTAAGTCGGCATGAAGCAGCCAAATGGAATTCAGCCATCAATAATTGTATTGTTTACACTTTAAGCTTTTTCCTTCTGTGACATAAACGACAAAAACCTGAACTGTAACATCATAAAGGAGCTACATCTTTGCACAAATATGTGAATATGGCGTTACAGAACTGTCATTTATTATCTCTGTATAACGAGCCTGTCCACCTGCTGCTGATTTAATAACCAAAGACACGACAAAGCAAAACCTCAACGGTGAGCACAGTAAGATAGGAATGCATAAAAATAAATAACAGCATTAAAAAAAGGACACGATTAGGCAGAAAAATAAAATATAGATTAAAGCACAAGATGCATTTCATTTACTTTTCAGTCTCACACACACACACACACACACACACACACACACACACACACACACACACACACACACACACACACACACACACACACACACACACACACACACACACACACACACACACACACACACACACACACACACACCTTCTGCCGTCGCTTCTCCTTGCGCTTGTCCTCGGTGGCCTGCAGCATCTTCTCCTTCCACAGGTTGAAGAAGTAGGACGGGTCGGTGTAGAACTTCAGCGCGTCCTTCTTGTCGTCCCTGCGTAGAGGAATGAGGAACAGTGGGTGAAGAACAGATGTTTGGGATTGATGGGGCGGGGGTTGTCAGTTGGGTGAATGATTGAAAGAAAATGTGTGAGAGTTTAAGAAGCAGATGACACAAAACACAAGCTAATGGACCCACAAACTTAACTGAATTATAGTAAATTGGACGCCACGATTTACTACAAACTGTCTCACACCGATTCTTAAACTACCGACATGTTGATCTGCTGACCTGTAGGGGCTGAGGATGTTGAGCGGGGGAGGTTTGTCACAGCGGCGGTACATCTCCACCACGGGGTTGGGGATGGAGGTCCTCGACACCACCTGCTGGTCCTGGATGGTGCTGCTCTTGAAGGCCTTCCTCATGTTGATGTCCTGCAGGGAGACTGGAAGGAGGCAAAAAACATGCAGAACGGAGAAAGATTCAGTTAACAGTCGAGTAACTTAGAGGCCGAAGAAACGGCTGTTTTAACTCTTCAAGGGTCGGCTCGGCGGCTAAATCTATGGACTCAGCGTACTTGACTGTGTTTTCCTTTGACTTCTTTCCAAATTAAATTTTAACAATTTAGTAGATAGAGTAACACCGAACAGGATGCCACCGTGGATCCAGTCCCAGAAACTTAATGTCACACCTCTATGCGTTTAAGGATTCTGTTGAAAGGCATTCTGGGAATGTAGGAAGTTGCTTAAAGGAGTACAAGTACAGGAGATCAAATACTACAAGTTGAAAGGTTTTATGTGCTTTTAAGTACCTATAATAATAATAATAATAATAATAATACACAACCCACATGCATATAGACGAATACATTATTAAAAATACACTGTATGCACTCTGACATTAACACACACGCACACACAGAAGGTGATAATAGGACAGCAGGGACAGATTAGTCTTAGAGCTTGTTGCACCAGCTTAACAAGGATCTTTCACACGCACACACACACACACACACTGCAGCAGCAAGAGAGGTGTGTTCACTGTGTGTGTGTGGAAGCAAAGGAGCAAAAACAGTGTGTGTTAAAATGCTTTGTGTGTTCTGCAGCGTGTAGGACTGCAGCATAATTAACGTGTCTTCATATAACAGAAGCCAGTATTGACACGGAGAGGAGAGAGTGACGGACAGACAACAGTTATGTGTGTCAATCCCTTAACCCCCCCCCCCCCCCCAAGAGGAGATTTAACACTACAATACTGTAATGCTATCCAGGATCTAGCAGATGGTTAACCACACACACACACACACAGGTTCAGTGTAGATCCGCTCTGTGTATAATCAGGTTAAACTGTGTCAATATGACATATGTTCCTACCACTGATTTACTTGACTTCTGCACTGTGTGTGTGTGTGTGTGTGTGTGTGTGTGTTGTTATCAGAAAGAAGGCGTGTGAGAGGTTCAACCTCGGACAGCAAATTCCTCAAAAACTAAATGGTGATTGGCCGTTTGATCTGCGTGTGTGTGCGTTCTTGTACATCTATCTTTGTGAGGACCAATTACAGTTTCTTGTGGCCGGTCCTCACTTATTCAAACGCATGTTTGAGGGTTCAGACTTGGTTTTAGAATTAGGTTTAGGTTTAAGGGTTGGGGGTGTTAGGGAATGCATTAAGTCAGCGAGTGTCCTCACAAAGACAGAAGTACAGGGATGTGTGTGTGTGTGTGTGTGCAGACTCTGCAGTCAGCGCACACACACACACACACACACACACACACACATGCGTCTGCTCTGTTTGATCATTCCTCCCTAAGCTTCTGTCCCCGTGGCAAAATGAATAATCCACAAAACTAGCAGCTAATGCAACTTTCATTCAGACACATCTTCAAAGAGACCTCAAGCTGCTTCTTCCTCTCTTTCTTTGGTCTCACACACACACACACACACACACACTCACACCCCGTCTCTCCATCACCTCTATCTCCTCCGTCCTCATCGCTCTGACTTTAACGCTCATCTTTCCTCTCTGCACATTCACATGCACACACACATGTTTTCATTGCTGCTAATCACCAGATTAACGTATTAAACAGACGGATTTGCAGCGGGCCTGAATGAACCTGCACTACGATGGTTTAATAAGAAGTTAATATTCAGTCTGGGATGTGCAGCATCCTGCAGGACACACAGGAGGCGTTTCAGATGAATGAATAATACTATCACGGAGAACTAGAGTTACAGTTAAGGGTCTGACAGATCGTCCCTTTCCCATGACCAGAGTGTGAGAATGGGATTCACAGAAGTCATGGAGTGCAACCTCTCCTTTGTGCTGCTGCACATTCACACTCAACTCAACGATTTGCATTTCAGAGCAGCGGAGATTAAATTCAACAACCAATGAGATAAGCAAGTAGAATATATAGAATATAGGTCAAGCACATTTTGTAGGTTCCTTTTTTTACATCTTAACAATAACAGTAACGCTTTTTAATTTGGGATTTTAAACATAAAAGCAATTTATTTCTTTGTAGAATGGACAGAAGGCACATGTTTCACTGGTGATACTTCCTCCCTTCTTTCATTCTCACTCCCTTCCTTCCTTCCTCCCTCCCTTCCTTTCATTCTCACTCCCTTCCTTCCTCCCTTCCTTTCATTCTCACTCCCTTCCTTCCTTCCTTCCTCCCTCCCTCCCTTTCATTCTCACTCCCTTCCTTCCTTGCTCCTTTCTTTCATTCTCACTCCCTTCCTTCCTTGCTCCTTTCTTTCATTCTCACTCCCTTCCTTCCTTCCTCCTTTCTTTCATTCTCACTCCCTTCCTTCCTCCTTTCTTTCATTCTCACTCCCTTCCTTCCTCCTTTCTTTCATTCTCACTCCCTTCCTTCCTCCTTTCTTTCTTTCATTCTCACTCCCTTCCTCCCTCCTTTCTTTCATTCTCACTCCCTTCCTTCCTCCTTTCTTTCTTTCTTTCTCACTCCCTTCCTCCCTCCTTTCTTTCATTCTCACTCCCTTCCTTCCTCCTTTCTTTCTTTCTTTCTCACTCCCTTCCTTCCTCCTTTCTTTCTTTCTTTCTTTCTTTCTTTCATTCTCACTCCCTCGAGTGAGGGATGAAGAAAGTAAAGCGAAAAGATGTGACTGAGATGCAACAGAGGAGCAGATGACATCGTGACTGTGTGGTAGGAAACGAAAAGACAGACGATTTGCTTTTGTGTGGGAGGAAGAGGCAAGGAGACGAAGAGAGGACGAGAGAAGAGATGAAAGAGTGAGAGCGGGGGAGGAGTGGGAGAGGAAGAGAGGAGGAGGGTAAGGCCGAGGACTGCTGAGCTTTTTCCTTTTTCCTCCCCGTCTGTGCAGCTCTTTCTGACGCCGTGCTGCAGAATGACTAGGCAGTATCAGGGGAGAGAGAGAGAGAGAGAGAGAGAGAGAGAGAGAGGAGGTGGACAAAAATGGAGGAAAAAAGAGACAGAAAGGGGGAAACAGCTGAGTGAGAGAGAAAGAAATACACAGGGAGGAAGGGGAGAAGAAGAAAGAAAGAAGAGTGCTACAGAAAGAGGAGGGAGAAAAGGGGGGATGGAGGGAGGAAGAGAAGAGTGAGGGAGACAAGAAAATAAATGGAGACAAGAGATCGGAGGAAGTCGAAAACAGAGAAGAAGAAATATGAATACAGGAAGAGGGAAGAGAAGAAGAACAGGGCATACGAGGGTTAGGAGAGGGTTTGAGAGAGAAAATGAGAGGAAGAAAGAGAAAGAATACAGAGAATGGAGGGAAATAAGATGAGGGAGTGTTGGAGGGAGAGTAGTGGGGATGATAAAAAGAGGGACACAAAGAGAGGGAGGGAAGTAGAGAAAAGGAAGAGAGGGGAAAGGAGGGAAGAGAAGGAAGTAAGAAAGAAAGAAAAGGGTGAGGAGTAATGAGGCAAAGGAGGAGGAGAGACTGAAAGAATAACGCCTCAAGGTTGTTCGTCTCAGCCAACCGGTCAAGTTGCAGTTGACATCCATGTCTGTCTAAAATGTCATCGCTTCCTCATTTTGTGAGGTCACAGTGATCTTTGACCACCACATTTTAATCAGTTCATCCTCGAGTCAAGGTGGACGTTTGTGACGAATACGAAGAAATTCCCTCGTGGCGTTTGTGAGATAACGAGAGACGAGAGAAAGAAAAGAAGAGAGCTCGAGACTCGAGGTGTCTCACATCACACATAAAAAGTTCAGTTTGAGCCTCAGGGGCCACCGTAGTCAGCTCTGAGATCCTCCTGTCAGTGCTGAGCGAATCATCACAGCCCGGCCTGACCGCAAGCGTGTGTGTGTGTGTGTGTGTGTGTGTGTGTAGGCCTATCAATTATCAAAGAGTGATTGACCTTCAGAGTTAGTGAAAAGCTTAATGATGGAGATAATGGTAATGGCTCTGACTGTGTGTATACACACACACATACACGCAACTGGAGTGTGTCTGTTCACTAAACACACTCAGATGGCATGCAAACACACACACATATATGGAGATAATGCTACAAGGATGAAGAAGACAAACATCGAACAAAGAAGGTGGAACTGGTTGCTAACACACACACACACACACACAAAGAACAACATGACTGTTGCAGAGACGCTTTATCAATAAATAATCAGCAATGCTGCAGGGGTAAGCATTGACACACACATCTGCACAAAAACACACAACAGGCTTCCTACACCTCCTACCGAAACACAAGCAAGAACACACAGAGTGTGTGCTCATGCCAACACACACACACACACACACACACACACACACACACACACACACACACACACACACACACACACACACACACACACACACACACACACACACACACACACACACACACACACACACACACACCTCTCTAACTACAAGACATGCAATGATCCGTAGCACTGGAACACAAAAAAAAGACAGAAAACACCTGAGACAGCACTCATCATAATCATCTGGGACAGACGACCTTTAAAGGGCCACACACACACACACGTGGTCCCTACCTTCCTCCACGGTGGAGTCGAGCTGGGTGACTTTCACGGCCAGCTGGTCCACTCTCTCCTGCAGGCTGCTCATCCTCAGGTAGAAGCTGTTGGCTTCGATGAACAGTTCCCCGAAAATGTCCTCCGCATGGCGACCTGGACGGGGAACGAGAGAGAGAGAGAGAGAGAGCGAGAGAGAGAGAGAGAGAGAGACGCACCAACACAAGGTTTAGTTTTGAGACCGAAGCTCAACAGTATTTATTTCTAAGAGGTGCTCTCCTCCAGGTGTGTCTGACCATCCAGATGGAAAAGGGCAGGCTCAAGTGATTGGATGAACCATCTGTCAATCAAACTCTTGCCGAAGCCAGAAAATGCTTCAGTGTCGTTCTCTGCTCTTCTTTCAATGAAGAAAAACTCTCCAGTCCTGATGTGACTGATGCTACTGCAGCATCTAACCTCTTCAGGAGCCGCCATTGTTGTTTAGAACAAACAGTCGCCTAAGCCCCGCCCCCTAGCTGCCAGTAGCTCCTCACAGGATGCTGATTGGTCCAGACACAAACGCTTTACTTGAAGCCTGATGAGATGGATTTTGGAGTGATAATCCACGATTCTCGCATGATCATGTGACCTTTGCGAGAATCCAGCCGCCGTGCAAAGTTAAATACAAACACTGACTCAGGCATGATCCTCCTGGAGGACATGATAAAGGCAAAGAAAAAACCCACAGAAAGTCAGAAGTCAGAGGAGAAATCCACAAATGTTGTCGATGCAGTTGTCGAATTTAATACTTTAAAGGACCTTTCTGTCTCACACACACACACACACACACACACACACACACACACCTGCTCAGCCCACGACACGACAGATGGAGCCGAGGCAGAGCACTCGCTCATTCACAGCGAGCTGTCGCTGAATTTAATTTAGTCCCGAAATGTTAATCATGTTTAAACAGATCTGTTTTTTTTTCATTCCCTTCACGTTTCCACTGAATGATCTCTAATCTGACGCAGGTTTGTTATGAGCTGCTGAAACACAGACGCGGCCTCGTTCACTTAAACGCCAAGAACGTAGCCCTGCGTTCATTTGCACCTCAGATGCCAAAAGACGACGCATCGTGATCCGACTGCTAACAACATATTGTAGGGGCGTGTCGGGCGTGCATGTGACCTACTGTTGTGTGCTGCAAACACAGAGTAGCGGGTTTCCGTGTCGTTAGATCAAATGTGCAGGAAGTTGGGGTTCAAAGTTCAGGTCTTTAGAAGAGCCTTAAGAAACCTCCATTTTTTTTCATGGCTAACAGGCGACCCGTCCCCTAAACCTCCCGTCTAAGCGTGTCTTACGCTCTCATTGGCTGTAGCTCCCCAGCAGGTCAGATATTTAACCCGTTAGGTGATGCACCGGCAAACCCAACATAAAGATGTTGGGAAGCTTCAAAGAAATGATTATAAAATGGCAGAAAACGCAGCAAAATTCCAGGATAATCTGCGTTTTATTAGTGATTGCATTTGTATAATCATACTTGGTGCTTGAACCACAGGATACTCACTCAGACTGCCCAGCTGTTTGATGATGGCTGCCAGGGTGCTGTTGGTGACGCACTCCAGCTCACTGGTCACCCCGTCCGGCAATGCCATGCGGCACAGGTGCCGGGGCTCAATGTTCCTCTTCACCAACGGCATGCTGGTCTACGCCTGAGGAAAACGACAGAGAGGAAGGAGAGACGATTGGTTGATGGTGAGAATCAGCCTTAAAAAGAACCGCTTCCTGTATCGTTTCAAGACATCAAGGCCTAAATATTGTCTTGAAATCCCTAAAAAACGGTGTCTCCCTGCGTCTCTGACATTTGTTAACATGCTGTGGCTCATTATAATAAGTACAATTTGCGACATTACAGCTCCGACCTGACGGATAGGAGAGGAAGAAGAAAGCTGGGGGGGGGGGGGGGGGGGGGGGTTGGTTGGTGTTTAGCTGCGAATCCTGAAGGAGGCGGGGGTGTCATGTCCGTCGTAGGGCGCAGTCGCTCAGCTTTGTGTCAATGCGGCTGAGACGGGCAGAGAATCAAATGAGGCGTTTTCTGAACGGTGCTAACGAGCCGCAACTGAGAGAATGAGTGTGTGTGGTGTTTGAGAGGCCACAAGGGAAGAGTTACATATAGATCAGTTAGTCTGATGAGGAGCCTCAGTTATCAGAATAATGGAGTCACAATGGACAATGATACATTATAGCTTTATATGCACACTGATGTTCCACTAGTATTCTGAATATGACCATTTTATTTGAAAGAATGAACATTTTATGTGGAAATGTGTAACTATTTATCGATTTCTATTCTATTCAATTCAATGTATTTGTAGAGCCCAATATCACACGTTGGCTCAGAGGGCTTTGCAATCTGTCGAGCACACGCCTTCCTCTGCGCTTGGACCCTCAAAGGGAGAAACTACCCCCCAGAAAACACCCTTTAATGGGGGAGGGAGTGTTGAAGAGATGTCTGCCTTCTCTCCAACACAATGGGCCGAGATGGCACTCGGCTTCTTGCAAAAAAGCATCCGGATTGATCAATCGCACGACAGGTTAAAGGACACATTTGTATTTCTGGGTGGACTGTCCCTTTAAAGGGTTGGGAAGATTCTGACAGTTGAGGGAAAAAAAACAGAAAAATTAAGTAGCTTTATGTAGAAAAATTGGGGATAAGTGATCATCAACTAAATGGCAAGAAACGGGCAATAAATTGTAGATTCAGCATTAAATGGAGACTTTAGACTGGAAGTTGACCCTTCTTTATTCCTCATGACACACACACACACACACACACACACACACACACACAGAGAGAGAGACAGAGAGAGAGAGAGAGAGAGAGACGTCAGATCTCGGAGTGAAGCCTCTTATGTGGGACACGCTTGTTATTTTTGGGCCATGGTTGTGTGTGTGTGTGCCTCAGAAATTAAAGTACGTGCGACTTCTCGGTGTGCGTTCATGTGAAAAGAGTGTACATATGTGCTCGTGGGAGGTGTGTGTGTGTGTGTGTGTGTGTGTGTGTTACAGGTCAGCGCTCTGGAAACTCGCTCCCACGCTTCTGATATATTGTTTGGCACAATTAATATTTCCAGGATTCGGAGGGACGAAGACAAAAGGAAGTAAACAACAACACAAGGATTCATTGCCAAAACGATGTGAACCTACATACTTACAAAATGTGCATGTGTGTGTGTGTGCACGTGGTCCTTAAAGTTCTTTGTCCAGACTGAAGCACACACATGCCAGCTTCAATAAAAGGTGACTCGTTTGTCCTCTTTACGTCTCCGTCTCTCTCCAGCTCTTCGTCTAACAGCTTCTGACGTCCAATTACACCTCAGATCTCACAGACTCGCCTTAAAAAGAGTTCCCTGAGACTGTGAGAACATCTCCTCCCTCCTCCAGCTGTAGTAAATAATCTAACACCGCCACTGTTTAATAATACATTACCCTCATCATCCTCAATAGCTGCTCTTCATCTCTTATTTGTCCCATCTTCCTGACCTTTTTCCCAGTATATTCTCGCTCTAGATCTTCTCTCCGCCTGGTTTCATTAATAAACCAGTGAGGGGGAAGATCTCTTCCTCTGACCCCCCCCCCGGTGTTCGACACAGAGCGGGTATCCCCCCATTTATGTGTGAGAGTGTGTGTGTGTGTGTGAGAGAGAATGTGTGCAAGATAACGGTGCGAGACGAGGGAATGCTAGACGTTGAGGTTCATGAAGTCTGGGTTTATGATGTAGTGGTACATGAATGAAATGATGTAGACACACACACACACACACACACACACACACACACACACACACACACACACACACACACACACACACACACACACACACACACACACACACACACACACACACACACACACACACACACACTAGTGACAAGGAGACACCAAGAGAAGGAGAGAAACACTCGCACTTGGCGCCACTCTGAAAATAGTATGAAAGAGAGACGGAGAGAAGGGGAACAGGGAAACATTAAATCTAAAATTAGGCCTCCAGAGGATTGTATTGTCTGACACCTTCACGCTGGAAAAATAGATTCATGACAAGATGGAGACTGTTTTAAGGGCACTGCAGAGAAAGGTTGCAGTCGCACGAATCAACCAATCAGAGGCCGTTAGCGATAAGACTCCAGATGCTGGAGACTGCTGATAGACTGTCTGATAGACTGTCTGGTCTTAAGCCATTCACTTTGTGCCATACAATATCTAATGCAGTTTGTGATTTATAATTAAGTAGAAGCAGTTCTGATGTGCATTGCTTTACATGCAGGACTGTGTGTGTGTGTGTGTGTGTGTGTGTGTGTGTGTGTGAGACAGATGGACGAAGAGAGAGACGGTATTTATCATTCCTGCAGGCCGTGTGGACAGCAGCAGCTAATGCTATTACTGCTCCGTCTGCTCGGCCATATAGACTTAAGTGCAAACACACAAACACGTCTCCCACTGTGCAAAGTCTGTCTGCTGTGAGGGAAGAGTTAGCATCCCCTCCCCTCCCCCGCTCCATAGGAGGGACCCGTATAATCACCGCTAATCCGCCTTCTACTGTAACTAACTGACGGCTAAATGACAACCACTGATTCTTTGAGACGATGTGATAATTGGAGGATACTCTGCACCAGGGACAGAGTTGTATTCCCTCTGATGCACAGCTAGCTGGTGCTGTATGGTACTTCTCTACTGAGATGAGAATGAAGATGGTTTTAAGATTGAACCCTGAGCTCGAGAGACGATCCCATGTGTGGTTTTTAAAAGAGTTTCATGAAGGCTACGAGAACTTCTGAATTCTTGTGACCCGTAGAAGAACCTGCACCTCAAACCTTGTGGTTAAAACATGAAAATGACACAAATTGATCTTGAGATTTCCCTTAATAACGCCTGCATTCACAGTCCCAAACCAGCTCCACAACGCTGCACCTGATCCCTTTGTTTTAACCCTAATAATCCACGTCTGAAGAGAATTTAAAATGTCACAGAAACATCTGCAACACAGAATTAAAACTATAAAACCGTGTTGCCTCTGTGATGCTCTGATAGCACCGCGCTGTGTGACACATGCAGCCTAACTAACACGAGCAGCGTCGCTGTGTGGATGACACAGGAGCGTATAATTAAGAGGGTTATTAGGTTACTAGTTAATGTAAATGAATTAAAGGCAGCAGCACAATAGAGGCTTAATGAGGGTTATACTGTGTGTGAAACCCTGGGTATTGTTATGTTAAATAGAGCTGCACCGATCCTTTCAGATCAGATTCCCAGACCTGGATTTGAAAAGTGAAGACAATACTAAAGCCCCTTAAAGCTGCATTCTGTCTAGTGACCAGCAGGGTCAGTAGAGAGAGACAGAGACAGAGTGAGACAGAGTGAGACAGCGTGAGACAGCGTGAGACAGAGTGAGACAGAGTGAGCTGATGCTTCATTGTGAGTCAGGATTACTCTGGTTTTGATCTGCGGGAAGCTCTCGGCTTGGTCGTACGCCAACGTGTCGGCAAACAGAAAGGCATCAGCGAGTGAAGAACGGAACAAAGCGGATATTTAATAAATAAAATAAAAAATGACTTCAACAAGAACTGCGCTGTAGGAAACATCTCGCTGTCTTATTTTGTTTGTGTCAGAAATCCAGTTGTGTTTGATGCTCGAAACCAGACTGATCATTCCAATCTAAACCGCTACACCCCCCCTACATGCCTCCTTCTGGCCTCCTTTTCTCCTCCATCCTAAGCTCTCCACCTCCCTCCTGACTCCAGCTCCTCTCTCTTTGAAGTGTGTATTTGATTGCTCTTGGGTGAGGAGCCATTGTACAAAATGATCACAGTTACGATGGCACACCCCCACCCCCCCTCATCCTCCTCCTTTCACACTAATCCTCCAGAAAAACAAATTATGCAAAACGGAGCGAGAGAGGAGACGAGAGATTTCTCTCTCTCTCTCTATTTTTTGGAAGCAAGCTCTGTGGAGTTGTTGTCATGGTTTCTTTGGAAGTATTTTCATCTTTGGCTGGATAATGAAGTGATGGGAGCAGAGCTGAGAGAGTTTACATCGGAGCACTGAAGTTCTGCAAGAGATCCCAGTCACTTCATCGTGTCCAGTGTGTGTGTGTGTGTGTGTGTGTGTGTCTACAGTACCTCTTCACTGAGGGGGAATGCAGATGAAGTGTAATGAAACAGACGCTTTAATGAACGGTGAATAAAACATGTGAAACAAAAGAGCTGAAGGCACAATGATGAACACACACACACACACACACACACACACACACACTCCTGGTAGTCAAAACGGTGTTTGCGATTAATCAGTGGTATTTGTTTTGATCTACTGGGCGTGTCAGACGGGTGGAGTTTACCGCAAAAAAACAAACAGAGTTGCAGGCAACAAATAGAATTTTAAAAAACAGGTTATTTAACTTTTCAGCTCTGGCCTTAATGCACAAAGTAAATGAACCAATCCAAGTGATTCAATGTCAGTTCATGTGACCCGGTTGTTGTGATGGTGGTGAATCTGTTTTTACTCAACAGCCTGAGAGGTTGTTTCAGCTCTTTAACAATATTTCATATCAGAGGAAACTGTTGGTTGGATAACAATCTGAGATGATCTTGATCTTTATGATGTATTTAGGTGTGATTCACAGTAAACATGAAGCCGTTTGGTTCTCATCTCAAACACTGGATCAGAAATAGAACAGACGTTTGTGGTGCCACCAGCATATTTAATAATACAATTGCACTTTTTTTAAGACTGTAATGTCACTCACTATATGACATGATGACAAACCCTGATAAGTGTTTTAGTTAAAGGGCTAAAAGAGCAGCTTTGCTACGAGTTATATTTCTATTTAAGACGTTAAACGAGTTTAAAGAAGCTGAAGATCTTCACAAAATATCTATTCTATTCCATTTCTGGTTTCTGCTAATGTGGTTAGTGAACAGGTCAGCCACAGCCAATGAATGCAGTGTGTGTGTGTGTGTGTGTGTGTACAACCATGTATAGCTTCCTCACGCCCCTCTGTGGCCCCGTCTCCCACAATTAAAAGTGTCGACCTCAGCACGATTGCAACAAGTCATCCGGCAAAACCATGTGACACACACACACACACACACACACACACACACACACACACACACACACACACACACACACACACACACACACACACACACACACACACACACACACACACACACACACACACACACACACACACACACACACACACACACACACACACACACACACACACGGTGGACAGTGGGGCCTGGACACTGGGATGACGGCCGGTAAAGATGAGATGTGACACCGTGTGTCCTAGTTTCCATTGCTCCCAGTTTAGAGACCGACAGAGGGAACCAGTGAGATCACGAGGTGCTGTCAGAGTGTACGGCTGAATCTGATCAAAGGCTCGCCAACATAAATAATCGAATCCATTTAGAAATATTGCGTGGAGCCCAGAATCCACTCCAGGAGATACAACCTCCATCTTTTAAAACATGGCGTTCTTTCCCAGAAATGAGCTTGTTTTCTCTCCATCTTTCCAACGAGCATGAGAGGAGAAGAACTCTACGTATCGATCCACTGTGGATGGTCCTCGGCCCCCTGGATCAGCTTGGATCACACGAGGCTACGTTGCCTCAAAAACCCTCAAATTCAAAAGCATTTGTAGCTGTAATGTTTCCCTTTTCATCCTTATTACGTCATCGCTTTCCTCAACAGCTGCAGAGGGAGCAGAGCCACAGTTATGAGAAAGGAGGTGTGTGTGTGTGTGTGTGTGTGTGTGTGTGTGTGAGCACAAAAGATCACAAGCTCCAAAAGCTGAATGTGATGACTTCCAATTTCATGATTTTGTTCCAGCAGTATTCAAGAGAGAATCTCTCAACCAAGACTCGGGAGGTTTGAGGATCTATAAAGAGTGTTTAAGGAAGCCGTCACATCTGGAAGCATGCTCTCTACTGAAGTGCCTCTGAGCAAGGCACCGACCGGCTGCAATTAATGATAAAAACACTAAACCAAACAAACAAATAAAAGTAGACACGCCAACTAACGTATCTGCATCTTTATAGTCCCCATGTGTACATATCTTACAGCATCTTTCATGTTATTCTGATGGCAGACGAGTTCTAATGTGATTGTTTTTGTGTTTCTTTCAAATAAATCTCACACGGCGGCATTAAGAGAATTAGTTTTGGCTTCACACAAAGCACCGACGGACACAAAGAGGAAACACACACAGCAGCGGTGTCATTGTGCCGTGTAACACCCACGCCGACGAGTCGTCAATAGACCGGCCTCGCTTGCACTTTGCATCATCACACCGAGAGTGAGACAACAAAAGCCGACGCAGTTCAGAGCAGCGAGGTCAGACGACCAGGTGGAGGAGAGGCGGTGCACGGCCTGGCAACGTTCCCAGCAGCAACAGACACGCTGGGTTAGAAAATATACATTTCCTGACAGCAATGACGCTGAGTGGTTTCCACCTTCCTGTCTGTACCTGAAGGGAGGTGATGCAGAAGTAACTGTATGATGAATGGACCCGGGCTGCGCTGCCAGCAGCAGATACAAAGAAATAGAAATAGTGATAGAGTTCATGCAGCTGGAATACCAGCAGAAAGATGCAAGCGAGTAAATCACAGAACGTTGGTTTTAAAAGGAACAGTGTGCAGCATTTTGGGGGATCTATTAACAGAAATGTAACATACTATTCGTGAGTATCATTGTGTTTTCTTTAGCGTAGAATAAGCCCTTCGTATCTATTTAGGGAGCAGGTCCTCTGCATTGTTGCACCGCCATGTGTCTACGGTAGCCCAGAATGGTCAAACCAAACAAACCCGGCTGCTAACGTGCTAACACAATGTAGCATTGGGCAGGATGCACGGATTGGGTAGCGAGCAGCGTAACACACGCAATAAGAACACAACGTACTCATAATAAAACACGTTTGATCACATCTTTTGTCCCGCCTCTACTGCACTGTGATTGGGCAGCTGGGTGAAAAGGAACAGTGACGAGCGCAGCTATCATTTCTATCTAAATAATTAAAAAACATAGAGAAGTAGACATGCCAGCTAACACATCTGCATCTTTAAAGTCACGACGTGTATATTGTTATAGCATCTTTAATGTTATTCTGGCGGCAGACGAGTTCTATTTGTAGAACAATACGATAATGCTTATGGGAATTGGTGAAGTCTGTGTGTTGTTTACGGTCCAATCAACTCAGTAGAGCAGAAGAAAACACTGCATGGAAGCCTCGTGACAGACGGATCCTATTCAATGTGTCGGATGGTTCTTCACACGATGAATAACCCGGGGAGTGGATCTCTTAAGTGGCCACATCACAGAGTCTGAGTGCACCCTGAAGAGGCTGCTGCGCGTATCTTTAGAGTTGATTCAAAGCATTAGAACGAGACAAAAGGAAGGCAGAGATCTGTTTGGATGATACAATCAGAATCCCCACTTCCTGTCACCTGGAACCGTTTAGAAAGCCACCAGATGTGGTTCAAAGAGGAGGCCGGAGAACAGAACAAGCTCCTCCGTGCATCTGGAAAACACATATATATATATATATATGCATAATGTGCCTTCTACCCAGGGACGCAGCACGGATGACTCCTGAAATACAGATCACTGTGAAAACACAGCGCTCGCCTCTGGAATGCTAATCATCCTCAGAGCTTCAGCAGCCGGCTCAGAATGAACCTGCAGCTCTTTAAACCTCCAGCAAAGGAAAGAAGAAGAAGAAGAAGAAACATACAGAGCAGGGCGTCCATTTCTCAAATTATAAAGTGGATATTTTATGTATTTACTCCCCGAAACCTCTCCGATAAAACCACCAAAGTACCTCGATATTCCATCAACCTCACAGTAGAACATAACATATTATTCACGGGGATTTTTACTCCTAAATTTTGAGGTATTTACAATCACAATCACGCAATTTTTCCCGAAGGCAGTACATTGTGTTTCAAAAGGTACATATTTATATCAATTTAAATACATTTCACAAAGTAAATAATTAATCATCACAAAGAATGGCTGCATATTTCAGGATATAACTTTGTTTTCTAGAGTTAGATGCAATAGATGCAAAGATAGATACCGCCCACAAGCCAGGGCCATTAGCTTAGCTTAGCATAAAGACTGGACGTAGAGGGAAACCACTAGCCTTAGTTGGCTCCGCCCACCAGCACCCCTCTACATTTTGCAGAATTATCGTGTTTGTTGAATTTGTAAAACACAAAAAGAAATATAAAACCAGCTTTAATGTCACATTCACCACGGGAGAGAAAACAATCTTCTCATCTAACTTTGGTAAGAAGGTTAATAAACATGTTTCCCTAAATTAATTAAGAAACATAAGTTACTGTTACTGTGCGAGTAGTTATGCACCGTATGCTTATTTAGCACTGAGCCTTCTTCGCCCTCCTTCCTCGATGATTCGCTTACGTAAGGAATCAGAGCAAGCTAGTCTGAGCGCCGTCTCTTATGAATACAACTCTGTACTGTCACACACACACACACACACACACACACACACACACACACACACACACACACACACACACACACACACACACACACACACACACACACACACACACACACACACACACACTTATCTAATCACCATTGTAGATGTGAAAGGACACAGTTGCTGTTCAGTGGTCATCTTTGGTGGTTAAAAAGCTGTTTAAATTCGCAGAGCCGTCACATTTACATCCTAGTTTATTTTATTATAACATTAAAGTTGTGCTAGATTCTTCTTGTGGCTTCATGTTTAAGTACAGAGGTTAGCGAGCTTTGCTAATTCCACCATGCTTTAATGCTACACTGTGCTGCGGGGTCTGATGGCCGGCGGCACCACTTGGTCTAACAGTCCCTTGGCCTCACTCCAACATTGCTATCGACATTTCCAGTGCCCTGCTCATGGGCGCTTCTGCAGGGCAGTCACCTGATTACAAGAACCTGCTCTGCAAGTATTCAACAAACGATTTTTGCTCCATTTAAACCCGAAAGCTGTCTACATTATGTCAACAAAATATGGAAATACTTCAACAGTTAATCTGGAAACAGAGAGATGTTTTAGGGAAATTTAGTAGCGTTGGACTGCTGATAATTATAGGTATTGAATAATTCTTTAGTCTTCAAAATGGCAGAATATCTTGGACCCAAACGTCTTGAAATTGCAACTGTAGCTTCTTGCAATATCGCGTTAACAAAGAGATGGAAACAGTGTCTCCCTCCTCTACATCTGCTCATTGCAGCTCCTGTAAATCATCATGTAGTATCATAATTGGCACAAATGCCCGAGGTTACATGACTTCCGATTCCAGCAGGAATCAACAAGCAGAGAGGTAAGCAACAGGAGGCAACACGGAGCGCAGCAACAGCAGAACGAGATGGGTAAAAGCAAAATGCCCTACTGTATCCATTCAGCATGCATTTAAAAAACATCATGCATTTGATTGTAATGCATTCTGAATGTCCTCAAATATAGATACCGACAGGGATTTCTAACGGGGAACAGGGTGCAGGTACAAACACATTTCAGGCTATTTCTTATGATTACCGCGACATCAAATCCCATGAAAAACACGCTATTTCAGCGGTAGACAGACAGACAGACAGACTAATCCTCCACACACCTCCCCGTATAAGCCCCCGCTGCTCTGTTTCCAAGTCGACACCCAGCACACGACACATTCAACCACACTGGTGACATTTTGTTGCAGGAGACGCACCTGACGCGCGCGTCTGGGAACGACGCTTCACGCGTTAAAATGGAGCTAAAAGAGCTTCAAGCCTGCAGAGCAATGGAGGCCAATTAGTAAGCATGCATCATCATCTCTCTCTCTCTCTCTCTCTCTCTCTATTCGTGTTTTCTGCGTGTGTGCGCGCAATGTAATAACAATAACAAACGCGCCCTCCCTCCACGTACGCGCTCCCACAGGAGGCATGTTTCCACACCATCGCTGTCACGTGCAAAGCAGATTTTAAAAATCCAATTAGATTTACCTGGCTGCGGTCTTCTTCTTCTTCTTCTCTCGCTTATTTAAATGGTTCTCTCCGTTGATCTGCATTTCATTTCAGGTCGCCCATCTTCGCAGCTCGATGGATGGATGGAGAGAGAGAGATGGAGAGAGAGGTGGAGGAGGAGGAGGAAGAGGAGGAGGAGGAGAAGCCTTTGAAGTGAGGAAAATCTGGGTCCCTTGCTCGCGACCCAGCTGCGTGGACTGGATTTATGTCGTTTCCAAGGCAGCGTCCGTCGACCTGACGAGCATCAAGCTGGCAGCCTGCAGCAAAGAAGCACAACTTCCGATTTGCGTTTCAAAATAAAAGTCTACATTAAAGTTACCCAACAAGTGGCAAACAATCAGTTCGGTCTGTTCTGTTGTTTTTATCCTTAGTATGTCTCATGAACTGTGTCGTCATTGTATGTATTTATTCTGTCTGTATATATCATTTTTAGTTATTGTGGATTTTTTTGCTTTTTTAATATTCTTTACGGTTTTATCACTTATTTATAATACTATGTCTCTTGTTTGCACTATCCACTATGCTGCTGTAATCCTGTAAATGTTCCCGCTGTGGGATTATTAAAGGATTATATTATTTTATTTTATCTTAAAAGCATAACCAGGGATGATAGGTAGATTATCTTCAGCTACATGGTCATACAGATATATATATATATATATATATATATACATACATACATATATATATATATATATACACATCCTTTATATATATTATCATTATTGTCTCTGCCAAATTAACACACACCAGAAATATAATTTTTATATAAATAGATTTAATCTATAATAAGATGTCCCTCCTCCACCATGGCCTAAAACGTGCTCTTTGTGCACTACAATAAAACATCTGTATTTATATTTTAAACAAGAAGTAAAACTAAGAATCGTTTAATTAAATTTGTAGAATAAACTGTTGAAAGTTCGACTTACATACTTGCATTTATGGTTAAAATATGCAGCTGACTTAAGCCTATATTTCAATGTTGTGTTTTGGTTTAATTGCAAATAATACACACCCAGGTGACAGTTTACCAGGTGCAATTAATTAAGCATGTGATTGTCCATTAAATAGGGAGACTATGACAAGAATTAACGGTTCAATTACTAACTTAAATAGACAAATAACGGACGATAAGTTTATACAAAACTATAGTAGCTTTAGGTCACAAGCTTTCTTTTTAAAACATTACGTTAACTAAATTAATTTCTCACCTTTTGCAGGTAAATGTTTGTTTCTTTCAGGCGACATTTTGGACGAAATGAGGTGTGAACAGATTTGTTTGTAGCTCACATACCGCACAATTGTTTAATAGTGAGATAATAGTTCAGTTTGGACTTTATGTTGAACGTTAAACAGCTTAACCGTTGGTGTTTCTGGTGGTACCTCGCGCTAGCTTGACGCCGCTCAAACGAACCAGCGAGATGCAGCAAATCGGTGAAATCGCGCATGAGCGCCCGAAACCAGGCGACTATTTCCGGAGATAGCCGAGGCCACCGCCCACTCCACCGAGCAGCATGTGCGAGCAGGCGGAGGGTTTTGAGACGCTGCCAGCCTGTAGTGATGCGGCTGTTACGTGTAAAACGTGTGTGTGGATGAGAAGCTCATTTCACTTTAATTATTAAACGAAAAAATAACATTAACTGCAGATAAACAAGCTCATTTCACTGACGTCACTCGACCCTTTATGATTATATGTTAAATAGACACGATAACGCGATGAAACAAGGTTTTCTCCGATATATATGGACACATTAAATATAGTGTGTGATCTTAAAGGTGCCTTTAAAGACATTCTCAGAATCTATTTTGAATAAACTCTATGATTAAGAAATGTCAAACCATGAATAACATTGCACTTGAAGAGACATATTGCAAATATGTCGACATGAACGCAATACTCACTTGTCTGAAGTATTGCAGCTGCATCATTTTCTTTGCATTACCAACATGCATCTCTAATTTAAAGAAAGTCTAGCCTACGGACTAGTTTACAGTAAATACAGTGGTTTATGACTCGAATCTAGGCTCATCTTTCACACCTATTTACCCTAACAACCCCACAACATATCAACAAGGTGTTAGTCTATAAACATATCGGGGATAATTATTATTTTAGTAAGACCAGTGCTGTGCAGAAACCATAGTTTACCTCCTGCTGTTTCCCAGCTCCACCACTCAGCGGCGCTGTTGCCTCGTGTTTGAAACGTTGAAATCTCCTCCGTCGCTGTCCGTGGTGCTGATTTGAGTGACGCCGCTGCAAACAAGAGACTTGGAAAGAAACGCTTTGCTTTTAAAATCTAAGCTTGCATAGAAAGGCATGAAGAACAACAGACGAAGTAGTGCAAGAAACGGTCACGCTGTGTTTCTTGTTATTTGCAGTGCATTGTGGGACTTCTCCAGGAGGCTGTGTGGCAGTTTACAGATGGTTGTGTGTGTGATTTTTTGTTTACTGTTGTGCCTCATTGTGGGTCTGAATGATGAATAAAGGCAAGACTTCACTGCACAGTCTCTGCTGGAGTCTGAGCTGAAGGAGTTTCTGGTGAACCTGCATGATGTCATCTGATTGCACCAGAATCCGACCCGGTGGCTCCGATGACGAGCATTAAGAATAACTCTATAGAAACAGACCATCGTTTGTTGTTTTTATAGTAAGTTCAGAAAGACAGTTTGGAGACTTCAGCAAGAAAAGGTTTATAGCAAAAAAATAATAAAAATATCTGTTTTTAATGTACAAATAAGACAGTTGTCCACACATTAGAATAATATTTTAATAAATAAATAGCAGCATCACACAGAAAAAAAAAAATACATTGTGTGGATGACGGCATAATCATTGTATAAACTCAAAATGACAAACATTCACAATTAAAATGGTATAAAAAAAACAAAAAAACAAACAGCCACTGCATAACAGAAGAGGGTTCAACACATAGAAAGAGAGCTAACCCACGAGCGCCGGATCAGACAAGAGCGAGACAAACCGGACAGACCGGCCTGCAGACGAGCAGAGAAGGGGTTCCGACACCTTCCGGGGGCGTTCAAGAGTTCAAACGTTTGACGAAGAAGAAGTCGGGTTTGCCAAACTCTTGAACAACCTGCAGCTCAGGCTAGTCTCAGAGCCGTGTAGTGACAGAGTGGAGTGTTTGTTGATTTAAAGTTTTAGTTTAACTTTGGAAAGAGCCCGGCTAGCTCCTCCCCCTGTATCCAGTGTTGATGCTAAGCTAGGCTAACTGTCGGCTGGCTCCAGATTCATTCAACTATCACACAAATAAGGTAATCGGCAGCTCAGCCTCTTTTTAACTACGTGCCAAAACTATGAAATGTTCTACCCAAGGCTTTAAGAAATGCATTTTTAAAACTACAATAAAATGTATTTATTCAGCGCTGCCTTTAACTAACTGCCCCTCTTCCTTTGTTTCAATCTTCTACACGTTCCTTTGTTTTATTGCTTGGTTTTTATCGTGCAGTATTTGCATGTTTCATTCTGTTTTTATTCACTATCTCGTTCCTTCACTTTGTTACTCCCCCCCCCTCCCCCCTGTATGAAAGGTGCTACATAAATAAAGTTTATTATTGTTATCATTATTTCCCTTTAAGCTTGTGCATGAAACATCTCCCTCATAGAGTTAGAACATTTTCAAATACACTATAATCATTTCATGAAGCAGCTCTTGCACAAAAGAACGTCTGCAGACGTCCTGAAGAAGGGAATAAAAGCCCAAATCAGAGCTCCTCAAACGTATTAATACGAAACTCTGTCAATAGACGGCTCTGACTATTTCTATACACACCAGGCCCGGATCGAATTACCGGCTGAAATCCCTCCAGATACTTTCTCAGAGTGATTTCTTTCACCTTTTCTGGGACCGCGAGCCGGACAGGATTGACATCTGCAGCGACGACCCCGATTCAATGTTACTGAATCAATCTCAGAGAGCAATTTGAGCCGGGCCTGGGACACACACGGGTACACGGGGAACACAGTTATCACATTGAGACGTACTGAGTCGGCTGGCCTCACACCTGGATGGATCAAACTCCACCCACTCTTCTCTATTCTGTTCTTCCTTCTCTTGTTTGTGTTGGTATTGTTGGTATTTTGAAGGAGATGAAAATGCTCGCGGGAATCGCAAGCTGTTCGTAATGTGCGTTTTGTTGTCGATTGCTTCTTTCTTCCCTTCCTGCGCTTTATTCAGTATTAAAGACAGAACAAAAATAAATAAAATGAAACTTGAGCGAGGCAGAGAGGACCTTTTTGACCTTTTGACCTTGATCACTTCAAACATGCACGGTATTTGCAGGCCAGACGTTAGCTCATGTAGACCTCGTGGAGAGGAACGTGGTGCGACTGACCACCTGTGTTCGTCTGCAGCACACAAATGGTGGAGAAATGGCACAGAGACGCACAGAACAGAATGACGGTTCATTCTAATTGTATGCAGAGGTGACTGCAAAAAACCTCCGGCTCTGGATTCAATCGGTCCACTGCAGGCTTTGATCTTTGCTCTTTGACCATGGAGAGGGGGATTATGGGTAAAAAACAAAAAAAAGGGGGGGAGGGGGGTTTACATTCAGGTTTTTGTAATTTTGGCTGTCCTATGGCTGACGGGAGTTTTACCAAAAGGAAATATTGATCACTGGGGAAAGTGACATCTACTTTGATAAGGTGAACGGTGTTAATCAATATCTTTTTGCATTTAAAGGGGCACTCCGCATATTAAGTATTACACTTTCATACGATTAAGGGACGAACATGAGACAGATTAAACAAAGATTGGTCAGAATTGAAGCAGCTGAGGCTGAGATATCCTGACTTTGAGTCTCAATCTCTGAAACACTACAATTCCCATAATGCACCTCAACCGTCCGCCTCCTAAATGCTCACATCTATCAAACTTCAGATCTCCAGCTTGTTCTTGGGTTCTTGTTGGCACCCTTAGAAGGTGGAAAGATTTGTCTGGAACCATTGCGCCATAAAAGGGTTCTCTGTAGAACCTCTCACATGGGGTTCTGGGTAGAACCTTTCCAAGTGGTTCCAGGTAGAACTCTTTGTGTTGAGTTCTCGGTAGAATCCTGCCGAAAGCTTTTCTGGTGGAACCTTTACAAAAGGTTTTACCAGGAACTCCTATGAGGACAAGCTGAAGAACCCAATATGGTTCTAGTTAGTACCTTTATTTGTGAGAGTGAAGAACATCAACAGGGCTATTTTTCTGCAGAACTTTGGAGAGCTCCTCCGGAGACACAGAAGACGTTGGATAAATAAACGGAGTGCCCCTTTAAGTGATCTCTTAAAACGCTGCTTTTCTCAACGGACTTCCTTTACAACACAACCATTCAGCTCTATTGAACTAAGCCTACGATCACCGGACGCATACGAGTTACAGCTTTATATCTCCTATATTATCTCTTGTTGCTAAGAAATCTAAATTTGCCACCTTTTTAAAAAACCCACACAATATATTGAGTAAACTTCCACGGCGGTACACTGCAGATGTTTTCAGCTGATGGAGATGCAGAGTGAAGGAATCACGCGTCGGATGTCGATATACGATGTGGGAGGAGGGAGGTTCGAGGACCAGAGTCAGAGGTCCGTCTCTTATTGACTTTCTGTCTGTTTTATGCAACGGATTAAATCTGAAGCTGTTTGAGTCACACTCGGGTCGGAGATCGGAGAGTTTGGACGATCAAAACTGTAATTCTTGGAGATTTTGGCCATTTTTTTATCCTAAAAACCCTTCATCACAGCAAACATATAACACCAGGGCTCTGACGGAGCTTATTTAAATCTCAAACGGCCCAGATGACGTGAATACTCTGATTACATGATATGTATATTAAGTAGGCGGCGGACTGTTGGCTCGACGTGTAGGACAACGCTCAACGTGTATCGTTAGATATTGGGAAACACGGGGACATACAGACACATTTCTTTAATTCATGTGATTCTGGATAAATAAAGGCGAGTGTGATTTGATCACAGCTGAGGAAGATCTTGGAAAGTGAGTTTCATATATTATTGTTTGACTGAATTGATGACAGTAATGACGGTGAGCCGAGGCTGATGTCATGAAATCTTTATATCTTGTTCTTTTTATAGAATGACATCTGAGGAAGCTTTGTGCACCTTTAAATTAAAACCTTTTTTTCACTTGTTTTTGTTTAGATTGCTCCGTTATATGTTCTTCATTATTGTCAGTAGAAACCTCGAGAAGTTGGGACTTTCGATTCTTTACAAAGGGGTTGTATTGGTCATCAGAAGCAAGAGCCTGACAGCTGGGTTGGACCGGAGGCCTGCGCCATGTTTTCTTTTTAGCTCTTTTTAGCCCCTTGTTCAAAGGGAGGTGACGACCACCAGATGGCACTGTGAGTCCACCGGAGACCGGTGTACATTCCTTCATCGTGGTGCTCGCAGGCAAACTTCAACTGCAGCCTTGAGAAAAGTTTCCACACTTCTGTCAGCTGAACAGTTTGATTATACATGCTGGAAAGGTTCATTCATATATTCTATGACTGTTCTATGACTGCTGCTGTCAAGCTTGACCCGGCACAAAAATAGATTTGGTTTTAGTTTTTGGTTCGGTGCGGAGAGAATCCACGTGAAACCCGGAGCTCGGACTGGATTTGGACTCTTTTGCGAAAAAGGCTCGAAGTCGCAGTTTGACCCGTTGACCTCGACTCTGTGACCTCAGGTCAGTGGGACTCCGTCGAGGGGCCGCTGGACTTCATGCCCGGTTGACAAAGAGAAGAAGCTCTTCACGTCCTGCTTCTGTTTTAGTCTCAGCTGGCACCGTCGCCCCCGTGAAGTACACCACATTTTAACGGATGCTTTCACCCGAAAACCAACATTCCGACGCCGAATAGAAAACAAAACCCGTCTGAAACGTTGGCCTTCATTCCAAATCCTTTTCGCCTCAGAGGTTACCTTCTAATCTGATTTCTCTGCACACTTCAGTTTGGGGATAAGGCTGCTCGACCCAAACGAGTCCTTTCACAATAAAAGTACCCAGCATCCAGAATCCCAGCTCGTCGATTAAAAAAACAATAATGTTGCTCGTCCCGGCGTCTGCAGGCTACAAACAAAAAAAAGGGAACCGTCAAACAACAACAACAAAAGAAAGCCTGCGATCACACGCTGCTGGTGTGTTCTCTGGAGGCGGGGCTGTAGCTGATGAGCGACAGCTCCTGCTCCGCCTCCGTCTCCAGCTCCGTCTCCGAGAGCGCGCCGGCGTTGTGGCAATCGGAGAGGCTCTGCGACACTATTCCGATTTGCGTCTCGTCGTCCGTAACGTCGTCCAGGTCCACTGCCAGCCTCCCGTTGTCCCCCCTCCCGCCGTTGCGAAAGTTGCTGTTGCGGTCCACGCCCGCTTTCCCGTGACCGCCCAGCAGGAGAGGGGTCACGGCGTGCGACGAGCACGACGGCGGCACCAGGAGGGTTTTGCAACTCTGTCCGGCGGCGTTGGCGCCGACTTTGTAGCGGCACCTGATGTAGCTGGAGAAGGCCCTCCTGTAGGTCTTATTGAAGAGGGTGTAGACCAGAGGGTTGACCCCCGAGGAGATGTAGCCCACCCACACGAACACGTTGAGGAGGTCGTTGAGCAGCGACTCGTTGCAGGAGCCCCGGCACAGGACGAAGGTGACGTTGGTGATGAAGAAGGGGCACCACATGATGAGGAAGAGGAAGAAGACGATTCCCAGGACCTGAGGAGAGGAAAGAAGAGAGGGAAAGTGAATTAAAAAGACGCCAATAAAAGAAAACATGGATCTTTCTCCCCTTCATAAAACCTCTTTAAAAGCTTCTTAAACGCTCTCTGATCAGAATTCATGCTTCATACACACATAGATGCTCTTCTTAATATCATTGCTGCCACTGCTGCTGGGATTTGAAGGTGTTGCTGCAGGTATGAGAGCGCTTTGGTCTTCATCCAGCGTGAATTAGAATTTTGGCGAAGCCACCGCCGCCGAGCACTCTGACTCAGGCAACGCTTCAAGCTTCTTCTTTTTAACGTTTGCTCAAAGCGTCTGGCTGGATTTGATAACGCGAGCTCGTCTCACCATTTCAGAGGAGACGTGTGAAACCACCGGAAGGACGAGTCTTACCTTAGTACATTTAGTGATAAACAACGCTGCACACAGAGCTCTAAATACTGCTCCTTCAGTATTAACATTAATAATAACATGGAAGATCACAGAATGAAGAGATTTTTAAAGGTGCTTTAATTCACATTTTTTATGTAAATAGGGGCTCAAAAGACATATATACAGACACACGGTCAACCATCACTGGTGGGTGTGGTCGGACGTGTGCTCTGTTGCATTTGCAACCACACCCACCAGTGATGTCACAGTGTACTGACCGCACCCTGGAGTACACTTCTACATCACTGCAGCGAGGCGAGAAGTTAAACGTTGTTCTTATGTTCTTTTTGTTTGTGTAAACATGGACGGGTTATGAGACAACGGGCCCCTGGACACAGACAATCAGAAGGCCCCTCCACCTCTCCTACACAGGAATCACACACACAGTGTGTGTGAGGAATTTGGTTGTTTGTAGTTGTGATGTGCTTCTTTGTAGTTTCTTTGTCTCTTTGTAGCCATTTTGTGCTCATTTTGTGTCTGTTTGGTCTTTGTGTGTCTATTTGTGTTCTTTTTTTTGAGTCTTTGTAGTCTTTTCATGTCTCTTTGTCGTCCTTTTGTGTCTCTTTGCAATGGTTTTGCGTGCCTTTGTAGTCATTTTATGTCTCTTTGTAGTTGTTTTGTGTCTCTTTGTAGTTGTTTTGTGTCTATTTGTGTTTTCTTTGTATATTTGAGGTCTTTTTGTCACTTTGTAGTCGTTTTATGTTTCTTCGTGGTTCTTTTTGCACCACTTTGTGGTCAGTATGTGTCTCCTTGAGTTACATTTTGCAGGGGAAGGCCAGGGAGGCCCCTGACACTTTGGGCCCTGGGCCTGTGCCCTATTTACACCTGTTCAGTACTCCATAGAAACAAAAGCAACTGTCTAAATAACAGTTTTTATTAGATTATCTCCCTGCTACCACATTACATACCTGCAGGACCCTGAAGAAGAGCACCTTAAATCGCCTGACAAGCACTCAGCTCCACTCTCTGTTCTCACCTTGGAGGCCCGCCGCTCGTTCTTTATGGCCTGCATCATGCCCCGCCGCCCGTGGCACCCCGACGAGTCGCTCCGCCCCTGCCCCGCGGCTGGCGAGCTGAGCTGAGACGCCACCTCCGAGCTGGGGATGATGCTTAGGCTGTCTGGCGAGGAGATGCTGCGCAGTATGCTGGACTCCGCTCCTTTCAGGCAGCTCAAGGTGTTTCGTCTGCTCTGATGAGGCGGCGGCTTCAGCTCTGTGGGAGAGGCGAGAGCGGTCAAGAAGCTACACCACCAAGGAAAGTGTTGAACCAAATTTCCACTGCACAAAGCCTGCTCTTTTCCCCCTACCTTGTGAATCTGAAGGAGCAAGTGTGGTGATCTGAGGAATCTGGAAGGTGCCGGGTGGAATCTGCAATGTATTCGTCATTGCTGGTGTGTGCAAAGGCTGCTGGGACGAACTCTTTGCCTCGCACAGGAAGACAGTGGCCTGCCTCTGGAGCACCTGGCGAGGGAGAGAGAGGGAGAGAGGGAGAGAGAGGGAGAGAAGGAGAATGAAGAAAGAACGTGGGAGAGGATTGTGAAGTAAGGACATATTGTACGATTACCTGTATGGTGAGGCCGTACGTCACCACCATGATGACCAGCGGGATGAAGAAGGCCACGAACGAGCCGATCAGCATGAAGCGCTCCTCGTTGAGGACACAGCTGCCGTTGACGAAGACCTTGTCCTCGTTGTGGAGGCCGATCACGGGGATCGGCATCGACACGCCTGGAGACAGCAAGCGGGTCAAAGGGAAAATATCCTTAAAAACAATAACAATATGTAATATAGTATAAGGGATCTGGGATCTCTGTGTCCACATGCGTGTTCTTTCACACAGACAAGTCTCTCGTTCGCTGCCGTAATTCATTTTAGTCCACGGCACATCATTCTCTCCTGCACAGCTGGGGACCGGGCCGACATCAAAACGCCATTTAGGAGCAGTGGCAGCTCCCTTTAATGAGATCGTTGAAGATCGACCACACAGACGTCGCCCGGGACGAAGAGTCTGTGAGCGGATCTCAGATCTGAGGATGTCTAAATAACATCTGATGTGCAAATCGTTCTAATGAGACTGTTCAGTGGTCTTCTTCCTTCTTTGTTTACTCCTTTCCTTCTTGTTTCCTTCTTCCTTTACTCCTTTCCTTCTTGTTTTCTTCTTCCTTTACTCCGACCTCCTTGTTTCCTTCTTCCCTCTTTTTTTACTTCCCCCTCTTTGAGACCGCCTCTACGTCTCACTGTTTCGTTACACCAGAGAGACGTCGGTGAGGATCTCCCGCTGGATGTTCTGCAGCGCGTAGCCAGCGGTGAGTGAGTGAGTGCTGTTGTATCTGCAGGTGTCAATCATCTCCTTCTGTCAATGCTGCCTTCGAGAAGCAGTCTCTCAATGTAGAACCTCTAAACACCAGATGGAGTAAATGGAGAATACCTCACAGTGGATGATGCACATTTCCAATTATATTTCTACCCCAGCGGGTACCCCTGCTCTCACCAGTTGGAGAGCTTTTGGAGTAGCACAGCTGACGGGTGTTATGCTGATTGTCAGTGTATTTATTCTCACAGTAACCAGTAAGATTCCAGCTACGACACGCTGACTGAAGTCTGAGATGAAGTAAATAGAGGCCGCTTTTACCAAAACGTGTCAACGAGCGCTCACACAACTCTACGTCTCGTTTGTCCAGTCGGATGACCAGAACTTCCCAAACTCGTGCATCGTCTTTGCTAAAAACGTATTATTAGAAACAGCTGGTTCATGACTTCACTCCCAGGTCTGAGCCTCAGTCCACCCACCGCTAGCTAACTAGCCAGCTAACATTAGCATGAAAACATGGCGGAAGCATGGTGAATTTAGCCAGACGCTGAATGACTAAAATTAAACAACTTCCTGTTTGATCTACACACAGCGAAAGCACGTGGTTATTGTCAGATAATCAGTCTTGAACACTGATAGATAAACATAATATTCAGTCCTCAGAAAGGAGAGAACAGGCTTGTGGCTTGTTTAATAATGAAAGCGGATATGACTGGACTTTTGGTTATTTTTCTCTCAACCAACACAAATGACAATTAACTTTTGTCCTCGATTAAAGACACCATTTAGAAAAATATCCACCTTAATGAGTCGTTTTAATAATCTTCCCTTTTCAACAGAGACAAGTTTATTCTGAGTTTTTAAATATTTCCCTCATGTAACTCTTCAGTCAGTGAGTTGACTTGTGTTAAATCTCACATACAGTAGGGATCCTAAGTATAGGATCTCCTCCAGAAGAACTATCTACTGTATCCCAGAGGGTTCTATGTGCTAATGCAATGACTTAACATGTACTGTAGGGCCAGAGGACGGCAGACTAATGATATGCTTAGACAATCTGTGTGTGTGTGTGTGTGTGTGTGTGTGTGTGTGGCCGCAGGTCTTGTCCTCTGTAAAGATTCTTGGCATAACTAAGCTTGTGTTGTAGTACGTGTTAAGACATGGAAGCCCTCCCGGGTCTTAAAGGGCACGAAAAACAACATCAACAGGAGCCGGAGGTCAGACAGGCAGAGGGAGGTCTGAGAGGAAAGTTTTAAAAGTCATCTGATCCCTGAAGAACGCACTACTCTCCCCCCAGGACACACACACACACACACACACACACACACACACACACACACACACACACACACACACACACACGCAGGCTATTAAAGATTGCTCTTACAAGGGAGGGTTGGGAGGGATTTTGGAAACAGGAGGAAATTATAGTGAAGTAACTTTTTCTTCTTCGTGATGTGATCGAGAGTCGAGATTATTATGTAAACTAAGTTTTACAAGGTCAAGAGTGAAGTCTAAAGATCAAGAAAACGTGGACGAAGACGTCCTTAAAAGAGCAGTTTGGAGGATTCAGTAACATCTAGCGTGTCGGAGAACTACGGTGGCCTTCAGGGAACGTAAAAACGCAAAAGGCTGTTATAGAGCCAGTGTTTGGTTTGTCCATTCAGGGCTACTGTAGAAACGCGGTGGCCTGCTCCCTTAAATCTTCTGAATCTTAAACATTGGACCTGTAATATGCTCCAAAAAATAATTCACATGCACGAACGTGCTTCAGTATATCTGTTTTAACATCCACCGTCTATATATATGCAGTGCTTTCCTAGCTCGCGGCTATCGCTAATAGCAGTCATTCATTTCCAGACGACATAATTCATTCATTTGCATATCATTTGTCTTCGCAACCGATCGAGACGATTATGAAAAGTGCTGCCTTCACACCTCCGGGGATGGATCATCAGAGAAGTACGAGATGCAGATCAGCTGCGTCTGTAACGGGGAGCCGGGAGACGCTTTGAGCGTCAACAAAGGGACGACGTTCCCCGTGTTTCAGAGAAGTCAGGAGGTGTGCTGGGTGGACCTGTGGAGAGAACTGCCAGGGGATCCCAAAAAAAAACCTCCCATTCAATTGAATAACAGCCATCAATCTGCAAAGTCTCTGTGTGGGCGTATAGGGGGTTTAAGCCTCCATCATGTCTCATAGAGTACAAATCAAGTGTTTGTCTCTTTAAATCAGTTGATTGGCTGCTTTTATGAGTTACCATATATAAAGAAAATAGTGATCACGTACCACTTTAAGAGAAAAGCTCATCAGTATCCCCCAAAATCAATAAGCTTCTTCCTCTTGACAGCAATCATGCAAACCTGGCCTTTATTGATTCATCCAGCTGATGATGATTGTCACGATAATTAACTTACTCCACCGTGAATGAAACATACGCTGAAAGGTGTGTTCTGACCTATAGATATGGTCCACACGGCGGCGATCTTCATCATGGCTTTGGTTCTGGAGTTGAAGCGGCTGTGCTCGATGGGGTTGCGGATGGCGACGTACCGGTCCAGGGAGATGGCGCACAGGTGCATGATGGAGGCGGTGGAGAACAGCACGTCCAGGTAGATCCAGATCGGACACAGGGCGCTGGGGAGAGGCCAGGCGTAGTCTGGAGGACGGAGGAGGAGGAGGAGGAGGAGGAAGGGAGGGTAGAAGAAAGGAAAGGTGACGTTACATTGGCTGTGCTAGAAATGTACATGCACTACATGTCACAGCTCCCACGAGGAATCAGGTTAAAGTGACGGTTTGATTGCAGCATTTAGTTTAGAAGTATTACTCTTCATTATCACGATTAAGATCGTTAACAAACGTGTTTGCATGGATTATTCTACAGCCGGAGAGAAAGAGGTTCAGATTAGATCATTACTTTGTCTACACAGCGTCTGGTTTAGATGATCTATATGTTTATAGATTATAGATGTGAAGGTTTGTGTGAAGTTAAGTGTTTTTTTTGTTATGTTTTGTGAAAGACTCGAGGTTTTGGTGCATTCTGGGAATAAAAAAGATAAAACAAAGGCAGACTATAAAGATAAAGATCGATCTGACAGATTCGTTTTCACAACACTGCGCCCACACTGGAGGAAATGAGTCATTCATTATCATTAGAAGTGTGTTAAAATATGGGACAGAGTCGGTCAACGTTTTTCGACTGTCACCCAAAGACTGAATGTATAATTTAAAAAGTATTACATTTATCATGCTGCGTTCTTGGGGAAATCTTATTATCAGCATGTTTGATCAGAATTATTCAGAAAAAGATAAATATGCATGAACACCACTAGAAAACATGAATGTCACAATGTGAGTTGGTAAAGAGAAACTGTACTTTAAAGCTGCATTCTCTCTAGTGTCCATCAGGGGGCGACTCCTCTGGTTGTATAGAATCTCTAGTTTCAAGTCTCCTTCAATACAGCATGAGGCACCTTTTAGCATCTGTTTGAGACACACCAGGCTTCCAACTCACTCCAGTGTAAACACAACCGAGTATAAAGAGTAAGAAAGACTACATAGAGCGAGGCGAGATCAAACAACCCCCCCCCCACAGAGAGGTCACAGGTCACAGCCGCTGACAGCGTGATTCCCTGTAGAGCTGGTGGCGAGTCAGCGTCTCGGCTCGCTGCTCTGCAGGGGAAACAAGTTCGGGTCACCGGGGGAATAAAATCAGCCTAAATCATCAGCAGCTGATGTAACTACCAGCAATACAACAGGGAGCGTTTCAGCAGAGCATTGAGTGAACGGGTTCACCTTTGCTGGTGTAAATTAATTAGCTGCTGAGCTGGCTAAAATGATATCCAGGCAATATCTTACCCACAAGCAGGAAAGAAACACTGGGGAGGAGAATGAAAGCCCAATACTCAAGTAAAATCACCCAAAATATGATAAATGCATCTGTAGCGAGTGTCCCAGGCTCATAAAGTTGGGGGGGGGGGATCGCGCTGCTGTTTATTTTGCTGCTGCGTCAGCTCTCTGAAGACGGCACACACTGCAAAGTCCGACTCTCTGGGTCTTTCCCTGCCCGAAGCTTAGTTATGCCAAGAATCTTTACAGAGGACAAGACCTGCGGCCACACACACACACACACACACACACACACACACACACACACACACACACACACACACACACACACACACACACACGATCTTTAATTTCATCTCTGATTCGCAGCACAGGCCGCATGTATGTGATGCATGTAGAGTGAATCACGCCTTTGTTTGTGTGTGCTGACCGAGTGGGAGGCAGATTGCATAACTTTCCGGAGGTCAAACACTTATTGGGGGCACCAAGCATGACACACACACACACACACACACACACACACACACACACACACACACACACACACACACAAGGTGTTACTCAGCTGGCTCGCGGGTGCGTTGGACTTTCTGGTAAATACGCGGTAGAGACTGAGTTCACCGCTACAGCTACAGTCTAATTATTAATTTGTTCATAATGAGAGTATTGCACAATTTGTAGCCGTTTAATTTCAATATCAGGGAAATTCTTCATTTTTGACCTCTTTTCTAATTAGTCAATATACGTAAACAATTACTGCAAGTTTGAGGAAAGTATGAGAGCTTGTGTTGTCGTCTCCCCTAAACAAAAGCAATATCCTCGTCCTTTTGGCTGACGCAGTTGTGTTTGTGCTGTAAATGGCGCCTTCATTTTCCCGGCACACCGTACCCGACGACAGAACCAGTGAAAGCGAGGCCTGTAGGGAACCCATCTAAACCACGATTGAGTGATTATTCTAGAACCATTACATTGTGAAACCAACACATACTTCGTAATGATGAGCTAAAGCAGAGAGAACTTGCCTGTTGCCACTTTCAGTGAGTCCGCGCTGCTCTCACGTGTTCGAGGGTGAAGCGGCAGAAAGCCATCGACCTGAGCGACGTGCAATTTACTGCCCGGTTCTCTCATCGTACTTCATATTACAGTCCGTCTCACTTCTCTTTCCGATTCATTAAAGCACAGATGACACATCTCATAACAATCCGCCGTCTGTGGGAAGAGGTCCGGCATCGATGTGTGTGTGAGTGTGTGTGTGTTTGATCAGCGAGTGTTTCCAATTGCAGAGAGATAACTTTGATTGAGTTGGCCCTGAAGGTCGTATACTTTGAGGCGGTGTGCTCCTGTGTGTGTGTGTTTTTGTGTGTGTGTGTGTGTGTGTGCTTTAGTGTGTGTGTTTTAGTGCGTGTGTGTGTGCTTTAGTGTGTGTGTTTTAGTGCGTGTGTGATCTCCTCCCGTCCTAATTGAGTCTATCTCCTGATGTTATTCCTGCGCATTAACATTTCTTAGATATATTGTTTACTTTATGGTGGTGATTTGAGGTGCGATATATTCTGTCGTGCCATTCTTTGTTTATGTGCCTCGCTTCATATATTATCAGTGTTTAATTACCACTGTTGTTGTTTTATTGGCCCCGCAAAGCTGAATGAATCTAAATGACATGTTGCCTTATTCGTCTTCCTTTACGGCCACATATTGAATCAATGGAAGAAGTGAGATTTGTGCCGAATAATACGAACGGATATGGAAAGTTAAGACATTATCTTTGTGGAAAAAGTTTGTACGGAAGTTCAAACTGCATTCCTGCCACCGCAGTCATCATCGCCTCGCCTACGATAAGCGTAGGGCTTTTTCTGTTTTGTAACGACGTGCGCCACAAAACGAAGCCTCTGTTGCCGCGTCGGCCTTCTTCCTCAGGTTGGTGAACAGAGACTGTGGTTCGTTTCCAGCTCCCACACCTTCTCTGTCCGTACGACTGCTACAAGCTGAAAGAGTCCCATGAAAGGTTTCTGTGGACTTTTGGTGAAGTGGCGCCCAACGTTCTGTCTAATCTGGTGTGCGCTTGCTGTTACGTTCATAATCTTTTAACCTTTAGCGAGACACTCGGAAACGGGCGGCGAGCTACTTGTTGGAGACCCGTGTTGCAGAGCGACAAGACGCCGTAGCGAGGTGTGTCTTCTGCGGGACGCTTCTCCCACTCTCGCAGACATTTTCAACCATTTACATGCAGCGCAGGACAGAGCGAGGTTGCGTGGACGAGGACGTTTGACGGAGGACGGCTGGAAAAGTGACATCTGCAACGACAAGGACGTGCGTGATCTGATCAAGGTGATTAGAATAATGCTTTCCCGTCCAAACAACATTTACCTCATTGTTTTATGCTGGGACGTTATAAACAGTGTGTGTGTGTGTGTGTGTGTGTGTGTGTGTGTGTGTGCGTGTGTGTGTGTGTGTGCTGGTTATTTTGGAAGCTTAGACCCTATCAAATATATTCAGTCATCATTCCTGTAATTCCAATTTAAAAAACTCAAATATTTGCCAAAAACTGTGTGTGTGTGTGTCTGTGTGTGTGTGTATATAGAGATAAAGTCGCTAAATTACAATCCACATCATCTTTTATCATGATTGCCATCATCATCATAATCATTATAAAGTTAAATGGTATGAGAACATTCTGTGTGTGTGTGTGTGTGTCTGGTCCATCACTCAGCCAGCCGTGGTGATCAATGCAGTCGAGCATCAGTCTGATGGAACACTGCAAGTATATAGATCCAGGCTCTGTGGGATGTGTGTATGGAAGGTATGTGGGTCTGTCTATAAATGACACGCTGCCTGCCTGTCTGCCTGTCTGCCTGTCTGTCTGTCTGCCTGCCTCGGCTTTTATGTGTGCATCCGTCTGTAAAACAGAGAAAAAAAGATTATTGTTGGTGTTTGTGTGAAACATTGATTACCGCGGTGGGCAATCAGCGGCAGCAGCTCCAGACAACAGACAAGACACAGAATGAGCGCCCGAGTGTGTCCATTGACCGTACGCGGCCCATTAAGCACTAATCAACCTTCGCCGTCCTGCTTTGTATTCCTGAGGGAGTCCAGCGACAAAGCAGAGACATTAATATAGTAAGTTTGGCCAAGTCGTGCCGAGGATACAAAAGAGCTGCCGGGGGCGAACATGAGACGGAGTGAAGATGTTTGATGAAGGTTTGTGTAGATCCACGGAGACTTCCGTGGATCTGGGGGACTCGCAAGAGACATCCTGACTTTTGAATCACTTGTATAGGTCAAGTTTCAAAAACGTTCCCATGATGCCACCACAGACTGTAAGAAGTGGACGTAGTCATCGTAATGTCACTCATTGGTTTGGGGACTGACGTTTGATGTCTCGAGTTCGGCATCTTGGCCGTCGCCATCTTGTTTTTTTGCAACCAGGGAACGGAAGTGACCATATTTGGACTGCGGAGGAGTTACGTAGAGACTCTGGTAACAGCCTGTCAATCACAGTAAGCCCCGCCCTAAAGCATCCCCTGCTTTATGGTCTGTTTGACTCTAAATGGACCATAATGTACTAAATGAACATCATGCTGTGTTGAAGAAGACTTGAAACTAGAGATTGAGACCATAAACTCATATTTACAATGTTTACTGAGGTAATAAATCAAGAGAGAAGTAGAGTCATTTTCAGATATTCAGACGTACAGGTAAAGGTAGGTAGGTATGTGGGTAAAACACGTCAGTGTTGGGAAGCTTAAAAAAATGAAAAACAGTCCAAATACATGGAAATCCTAACAGGTGTAACCTGCACAAAACTCCCCAAATTGAATCCATTTTGGGCCTGTCAAGATAAAAAGCTATGTTGACCTTTTCTGAATCTGTCCATCGTTGCTGTCACATCGGTACACCGTCACATATGCGATCACTATTTGCACCCAAACTCAAGTTAATTAATGAAAGTTTTCTCAGACACAAAATTACCACATGTGACACCGGCTGATAACCGAGGCGACGTCTCACATCAACGTCTCCGCCAGATGCACAGAGATCAAATCACAAATCATTTAGCGCCGACCGAGCCTGAGCAGCTTTTTTTTCTTCAAATCCGTTGGCCTGTCACGATAAACGCTACGTCACCATATTCATATTTGGCTGTCACTGCTGTCCTCTGACTAGATTAGTGTATGCTCTGTGTGCTGCAGTTCCAAAGAGATGCTGGATCTAATAACACATGAGATGATTGGTGGCTGAAAATCAACAATATTTCTCACGTCTATAACAAAAGAATTTAACCCGGATTCCTGTGCAGACATTCTCTCTTTTAAACGTTTGCTAAAGTGGCTGAAATCAAAATAACTTTGGATGCACACTTGTCTGAAAATGTTTGAACATGACCTTGTAGTTTAAAAGCTGCACTTATCATTAGTTTTATATTAATGAGTCAATGTGCAATGTGAGAGCTTGTAGTGACAAACCAACAGAGAATTGTCACCAGACGCTGCAGTTCCACTTGGTTTTAAAACCCTTTTTAGCTCATTGTTTGTCCGCAAATCTAGTGTTTTAAATTCACTCTCAAGGCTCTCATTAACGTTGTTTTCCGTTGCACCCACTCTACACTATCTGCCCAGAGAGACACAGTAGCTGAAGCATCAACACATCACACATCTAGTGTCACAACATGCACCGAGCAGTTAAAGCAGGTGCATGTTTTCAGTGCATAAGATGTCCTACTATCAGCTCCTCAGTAATGGTGACATTTACAGGTGCACAGTAAGAGATGTACCTCTCCGCTGTGGGGTTAATGCAGAGACCTATGCTGAAATGTTACAGGGAGACAGCTTCTCCTTAATCAAATATTTTTACTCAACATTGGAAAAGAAATTCAATAGGCAGCCTCCCCGACATCCTATTAGGCTAATGTGGGCGTTCATGCTGAATCCTGGCGGGGATATTGTAAGCAGGAACAGCAGTTGATCGGGTATGATATCGCAATTATCAAGTTGGCATCCTCCGGCTCTGGAATCACTCGCAGTGTAACAGCGAGCAACGTCTCGGTGAAGTAATAATCATTTCAACAATTGCACTGAAAAATGTTTTGAAATAACGACAGGACGCATGTCACAGTGAGGTGCAGCTGGTAAGTGGGCGGGTGCCCGAGAGCAGAGGTAGAAGAATGTTTAAGTAATGAGGATTTATAAGTATGTATGATTAGAGTAAGACACTGTATGATTACAGTAAAAAGACATATTTCTGTCGAAATTAAACCTGGATTATCCAGAGAAATGTGGGACTGTGAGCAAGAAAAAGATAAAGGTTTACAAGGAGCAACAACGTTATCTGTTATGAAGCTTTCTGTCCGTTGCTTGCTGCATGTGTATAAGTCTGCTTTGTGTGTAGTAAAAACCCACCATAGAGGATGTTGATGAGGGAGACCGGCATGACCAGGATGCCTACGAGCATGTCCGCCACGGCCAGCGACCTCAGGAAGAAGTTGGTGGCGTTTTGGAGCTTCTTCTCCAGCGACACTGCCAGGATCACCAGGATGTTGCCACCGATCGTCAGCGCGATGATGACCAGTATGAGCAGCGCCGGCCAGTTTTTATCGTTCATCACCAGGGCGGTGACAGACTCCTGGGTGAAATTGTCCACGCCTGCGCTCATGGCTGCCGCACCTGCGCCGCTGCCCCCAAACCCTATCCCCCATGGCAGGGTTTGGTTGAGGTCCAGGGGGTTTATGCTTGGCCAAGCCATCCGAACACCAACCTCCAGGGAAGAAGTGGTGGTGCTGAACCCGCCAAGAAGAGCCCTTTCTGGGCCGCCCATCCCAAAGAGAGAACCTATAGGAAGTTTATAAGGGGAAGGCCTCCCCTGGTTTGTACTCACCTTCCTCACCAGCAGAGGGAAGAAGAAGATGGAGAGAGACACGCGGTCTGCATTGATTAAACGTTATTTGAACAGTTTTGAAGTGGGTCTTCCAAAATGAATTCTCAATAGCATTACACCATTAGGAAGGATCTGGGGGATAGGGTAAAATCAGGGACAAAGCAACTTTGGGGATGGGGAGTGACAGGGAAGAGGGGAGAGGGGATTGGAAGATCCCAGCTACAAGAGTGTTGTTTTTTAGTATGTATTGTATTCCAGTGAAGTCTTGCTAGCTGCAAACAGCCTCAAATTGTTCCCTGAGCTTTGAATCTCCCATTTCCTGCCAATAAATCATTGGCAAGGAGTTCTCAAGGTGTTCGCCAAGCCAAATTGTCCCGCGTTGCTTTGTGGTGGATCAGTCACATCCACCTCTTGATGGAACTGAGAGTTTGAGGGTTTCTAATTTGGATCTGAAAATTGGTTTACACACATCCATAGCTGCTGTCTGCTCCAGCAGCCAGATCTCTACTGGTTAGTCTGCAGATGAGTCTCAATCAGTTTTGATGCATTCAGCTGTAAATCTTTCTGCTGTGGTCGATTATGTCCAAGGTGTTGCAGGTTTCTTCTTTCAGGTCAGACTTGATGATCAGGTTGATCTGTGAAGGAACCAACAAAAGAATGACCATTAATCAATCAAATCTGTCTCTCTTGCATCTTCCGTATTGTTTTAACATCCGTTGGTCTGTCTTTTCAAACCTTTCTTCTTTACCTTTACCAAATAAGGTAAATAGAAATAAAGGTTTCCAAAAGGGTTCTTCCTGAAGGGTTGAGGTTCTACTCGGAACCATTTGCTTCTGAAGAACCCCTTTGTTAAAAGATCCTCCCAGCCCAAAAAAACCCCAAAACTGTGATTGTAGACCATGATTGTTGTGGATTGCGCTGCACCACATCAGCCTCCTTTGATGGGATCTAGATGAAACTATTGGAATATGAAAGGGTTCTCAGTAGAAACCCCTGGGTGGGTTCTAGATGAAAGCCTTGGGATATAAAAGGGGTTCTCGGTAAAACCCCCAAGTGTGTTCTTGATGAAACCCCTGGAATATAAAAAGGTTCTCAAAAGAACCCCCTTGGTAGGTTGGAGATGAAAGCCTTGGTATATAAAAGGATTCTCAGTAGAACCCCTTAACTTGATTCTTGTTAGCACCCTTAACACGTGATACGATCACGGACAGAACCTCCCGAGAGGGTTCCAGGACAAACTCTTACACCATAGAACAGTTCTCTGAAGAACCTTTCCCAGGGGGTTCTGGGTGGAACCTTTCACAGATCGTTTTAAGTACATCCTGTTATGTTGGGTTCTAGACAGATAAAGGGTCCTTTATTGTTCTAGTTAGGACCTGTATTTGTTAGAGTGCATTACCCCATATTCTTTTAAGTCATTACTTACATGTTTCCATCCTTCCTTTGTTTCTTATTTGGATCTTTTCACACGTTTATTGTGTTTTCTATTCTGTCCTTCTCCCTAACCTCCCTTCCTGTTTTTCCTGCACCCCCCCCCCCCCCCCCCCCTCCCCCTCCCCCCTCCAGCCACCCACCAGATCTCGCTCTATCCTTCTTTATTTCCTTCTTCCACACAGCGGTCCCTGCTTTACTAGACTAATTTATGATATTGTCTGTCACTCCCAATAAAAGTTGGGAAGAGAGAATGATGTCATTTAAAACAAACTGATGGTGATTAAACGAAACGGAAGCATGGATGTTTACACCCTCACATTGCAGAGTGTGTGTGTGTGTGTGTGTGTGCAAAAGTACTGGCTGTCCTCTCTATTTACCCTTCGCTCTCAGCGGGTTAGTGATTTAGCACCTCATAAATGTCTACAAGGACATGTGGAGGGGTCTGAGTAAACTCTGTGCGTGTGTGTGTGTGTGTGTGTGTGTGTGTGTGTGTGCATTCAAGATAAAACGCCTGCACATCTCCAGACGGACCCCGGCCTCAAGCTGAGATAGTTTAGTAGGCGGTGAGTCTACAATAATATCAAGCAGAGCACAATAGGCCCTCTGAGTGTGTGTGTGTGTGTGTGTGTGTGTGTGTGTGTGTGTGTGTGTGTGTGTGTGCATGTTCTACTCATTGCTATAAGCAGAATGATAAAACTCCTGCTTTGCATTGTTTCAGCCTGCGTGTTAACATTTGTTTTGTTTAACGGGAATCTATTGTATATGAACGTGTGTTGTCTTTGTCTTGAGTAAATGACTGCATTCATTGTCGAGGTGTGATTGTGTGCAAACATAATCAATAATTCAGATTATTCATGTGTGTGTGTGTGTGGGCAGATGAATTGTTAGTCATCATACCTAAAGGACAACAACATAAACGTTGTTTGCAGCGTCTTCCGAAACGACCCGTAGAACCTTTGCAAAAATGAGTGACGTGACTGTTTTCTGACCTACGAGCTCTCCGGTTAAAGGAGCAGTTTGACATTCTGGAAGCTGTTCAGGATCTCACTGCGATGTGAAGACCTCACCGTGAAGTCACCGTGACCACAGCTGTTGTTTGTGAGGAATTAGTTACAGCACATATTGTGGCCATCTGCGGTTCATCTTGTTCTTTTCAAGTTCTTCACTTATTTATATTATTAATCACGTATGAAGATGGTCGGGAGACTCTTTGCATTGTGATGTAGAGGTGAAAAAAAACAACTGCTTTCCTCTGCCATCTGCTCATTTACACAACAGACGTCACGTTATCCAAACCGTACAGGACGACAACACAAACCCAAAGGAGTTCAACTCATTGTTCAATATTATTCATTTGAATCATTCAAAACCTTTATTCCTAATAACATTCTAGCATGTCAAATAAATCAAATGAAAGAGACTATTAATAAAGTATACATAACTCCCCGTAAAACCACAGAGTGTCATATTTTACATTTCTCCAACAAACAGAGATTTAACATTTTGAATTGGTCAGCTCAGGCCTTTTAGATGTGTTGTGTTCTTTATCTTTGGAGACAGCCAGGTGAGCCGTTTCCCCCTTCCTTCAGTCTTTAAACTAACCTAAGCTAGGAGAAGCTAAGCTAATTAGCTCCTGGCTCTACTCCACACAAGAATGTGAGTGCATTCGGTCCCGTCATCCAACTATCAGAAATAAAGTGAAAAGGTATATTTCCCAAAATGTCAAACTATTACGACAACGTTTGGCAAAGTTGAAGCAAATGAAACCACTTGGTTAAGATCAGAGATGTGTTTCGGTCATAAGAACCCAACACTGACTGTAGATTATTGTCAATGTTGGACCTTCTTACATCCAACCATCCACCCTAATACTCCACTGAAGAAGATATAATAGCACAGTAAGAGGAGAACAATGGCTCCATCTTTTCGGCCGCAGGATATTGCCCGAAAGGTTTGAGCGGACTTTGTTTTCTTGAATTTTTCATCAAGCTGTTTCATCTTAGTCCAAATCAAAAGGCACGTTTTCAATCATTCGTAATGCAACTTCACCCACTACTGTAAGTTTAGAGGAGCCTCTCTTTCTGCCACAGCTTCTCACTGCGCTTCAGCTCCGTCCAAGTGGGGATCGGATAAATCTTTTTAAAGCTCAGCGTCGATATATCTTTAGCCGATTAAAGCCGGCTGCACTGCGCTTTGTGTGATTATTTATCTTGGCTGGGTCTACGCTGGGAAAACTTTGTGCAGCATAAAATCAATAAAACACACGAGTAGTGTGGTTGTGTTAAACATAAAGCCAGTAATGATGTAGCTGTAAGCATCACTGTAAACAAATGGCTAGAAACATAAGAAAACAGCTTTAAATAAGAACAGACGACGAGGATGTGTGTGTGCACATATAAGAGTGTGTAATACACAAGCTGCTTCCTATCTTCTCCTCTAAAGGAAGAGTATCAGCATAGTTCACAGGAAACTAAACAGTACTGCAGGCGATCCATTTGACCGGTCTGATAAAGCAGCAGTACATCACAGAGAGAGATGGGGGAGGAGAGGAGGAGGATGGATTGTAGAGACAAAGAAAAAGAGATTGAGAGGAGAGGAAACAGATGGGATGTGGCCTCTCTGCATTGTTATTCTAACAATAATCATATTTTCCTTTTAATCATAAGAGCGTTAAAGCTGGCATGAAAACACACAGTTCACTCGGCTCAAACCAAAGATTACAGACCCGACCCGCTGGGGTCGTCTGCACGCGTGTCACGGCCGGCCAATCACATCATCGGCTGATTATAATTGGTGTTGCGACCGTCAAACACTTCTGAGAGAGAGAGAGAGAGAGAGAGAGAGAGAGAGAGAGAGAGAGAGAGAGAGAGAGAGAGAGTCACGGCTGGAGACCCAGAGAAGGATTCCGCAGCAGAAGTCTAGTTAAAGCACAGATGTCGCCGCCGCCGTCGCTTTGCTTTTTTCACCGCCAGAGCAAATTGCCGCCGCACTAATGTTTGTTTAAGCCATCTCTGCTCGGCGAGATAAAACAGCGGAGGGTGTCGGGTGAAAGAGGACATTTGTTTTTTGTGTGTGTTTGCTTTGCAGCTTAACATTCAAGGGTTTGTATTTTATATCCATAAACACCGTCAGCTATGAACATTGGTAAATTATTAAAACACTTTTTGTATCTCTTTCTCAATTTCACTACTCACACACACACGCTTGTTTCGTTTTGAAACTGTAATTATTACGCCAGGAGGAACATGCACAAGTGAGTGAGTGAGTGAGTGCACCTCTGTGTCCGTCCACGGCCAATCTGCGACCTCTCGTGTTTGCGGTGACTCATTTTCTCAAATCATCTTTTATTTCTTGTTTTGTACGACCATTGACTGCCTGCTGACTCCTCACTCACCACTCTTAACCGGCCCCCAGCCTGTAGGGCCTGTAGTGATAACACAGCTGAGTGCAACGCCGACCTCCAGGCGCTACTCTGCGCCCCAGAGACGCGGTGTTTGGCTAATAGCTAGCAGAACTACAAAGAGCCAACACATAAGAGGAATGTAAAACAGAAAAAAGTTGAATGAATGTGTTCCGTCACTGCACTGCAGTTTCTGCAGAGGCACATCTTCTTCAGCCAACAATAGTGTGAGGAATGGCACAATAAAGCCTTTACACAAAGTTTCTGTGCTGCATTGAAACTGCAACTCAGAAGCTCCTTTAGTCATAAATATTGAGCACTTTGATCTCTGTAGGTGTTGCACACTGTACAACATGTGAGTGTTTTACAAAAGAGAAAGAGAGAGAGAGAGAGAGAGAGAGAGAGAGAGAGAGAGAGAGAGAGAGAGAGGGTGAGTGAGAAACATCCCAGTATCAGTAAATCTGGTCACTTACTTCTTCTCGCCTCCCGATCGATGGGCCTGACCTTTGCAGCTGTTTTCCATTACCGGCGGCGGCGACCCTTTCCGACGTTACCTCTCCCTTTCTCTCCCTCTCCCGCCGTATCAATCCCTTTGTCATCTGTCACTCCACACCTCCGGAGCGAGGGATCAGCATCATCCATCTGCCTACAGAGAAAGAGGGAGGGAGAGAATAAAGAGACTTTTGTGAAACATTTCAGATCAAAACTAAAGCCCCCTGAAACCACAATGGCTCCTACAACACAAACCCACACACACCGGGAACAACAACAACAACAACACAAGTGAACGTAACGTTAATCTTCGGTTCTTTCATCCAACACAAGCACACTGACAACGACCCTGCACATGGTATGGTTGGGTTGGATTAATTATCCCTATTCGTAGTAGAAAGGAAACAGGACAAAGCAGGAAGAACTGAATCTATTAGAAGAGTATAAAGATGAGATGTGGAGCTAATGTTACGTGGAACATATAACTGACAAATTAGGGAAAGAAAAGTATGAATAACCGCTCTGTGAAATAACAGAAGTAAAACAAAGAAACAAAGAAAAGTGCTGAATGGTTTTTGTATGCAAATTGGATAATTCTTCTTTTTGCTTCTGTCAAGTTTCCTGCAAAGAATTTGGTTTTAATTATATGTAAATTACAGATTCAAACATGAGTTTCTGGATTATTAGAAATGTTATTCCTCATGTATGTTAAACGGTAAAAGTCATGGATATTTTAATTCTGCACATTATTCTCTAAACCAAATGAAAAAAGCAACAACAGGTTCCACGACTGACAGAGGAAGTACAGCAACGTGACACAGAAGTGGCACAGTGGCTGTTTCTTCACATTCCATCTCAGACATCTACTGTTTTTCTCTCATAAAATGTCGTTCACACACACCGACACCAGGGATTTCAGAGCAATATTGGTTTACAAGCATTCAAAAGGTTCCTGTGTGCAGGAAGTGCCCCAGCGAGTCATTGTGACACGATTCAATGCAGGTCTAGCAGAAAAAAATAAAATAAATAAGAGAAAACACCAGTCTTTGTGTCCCCGGGTGGCAAGCGATGTACACAAGAGCGGGTTGAGAGTGCGGATTGAGATGTACTCTCACAGGGGTCATTGTCGTCAGTGACGGCACCAAGCCACGAGGCCTCCTAATGGACCGCACAGACGGAGCGCCATTACAGGGACAAGGGGGACGCACTGGGTGGGGTTTGTGGAGAGCAGCATCCAAGAAATATCAATGTATTAATGCTATTTCCATCCCTGCTTATTCCATGTAGGGTAAGCCATATGAAACTATATTTAGACAGTTTACTCCTGAGAAAGCAAAAATTTCGACATAAAGACTTATTTTCTCTTGTATTCCTTTGTACAAGTATTCAGAGGCTCGTACGCCTTACAGAAAGGCAAATAAAGCTCACTGCCTGCAGTTTAATTGGGCACTTTGCGTCTTTACAGCGGCCTCAAAAGACTGGTGTTTGTTGAAAGAGTATTTACATCGTCAGGCGGCAAAGAGCCTCGTTAAATGTCCTGAAACCATCAGCTTCAACTCAGATATACTTCAGGTAATTAAATCTCTGCGCCGGCACTTATTAATCATTTAAAAGAAAGAAAAAGATAATTGACTACAGAGATGTTTAGATGAGAGCGAGAGAGTAGCAGGCAGGAGAGAGGCCCAATCAGAGGGAGAGGAGGGATTGTGAGCGGAGAAACAAAGCCAGTAAATGTTGGAGTAACTTTTCATTCGAGCGCGGGAGGGGAAGTCAACATCAGACTTATTGTGCTCGTTGTATGAGTTTTTTTTTCATTTGTGAAACTATATTTTCAATGATGTAAAACAATATGTTGACTAGATCAAGAAAGAGAAAGGCAGAGACACATGAGAGAGAGAACATCATCTGTTTTTAGGTTTTAATGCACATTTTCAGTTTTTCGCATTTTTGCTAATTGCTACCAGACGAAGACCCACTTTGCATGTCAGCTTCCTCTCTATAGTCTATACCTATTAGGGCTGAGTACCTGCACAGGTAAGGACCCAAATAACAAAGTACCAATATGTATCAAAACTCACCTATTTAAATGCATGACGATATTTATTGTGTACCCAGATGTAGAAGGAAAAAAAATACAATTTGTATGGATTTGGGTATCAAATGAGTACTCTATTGGTATTGTATCACTTTAAAGGTGCTAGTATTGATACTAGTTATTATTCAAAATGACACCGAGCCCTAAAAACCAACAACTTCTTTTATATTTAAAAGAATAGTTTGATTGACGTCATTCAAAATACACTCATTCTCTCTCTGCTGATGGAGAGAAAAGGAAAATATGAAGCGACTGCCAAGAGCTAGTTAGCTTAGCACAAAGCTTGGAAATGCCTTACTCTGTCCAAAGGGAACAAAATATGTCGAGTGTATTAGATGTACAGTGTAAGAGAGACACGCAGAGGGTTTAATGTGTTTAAAGAGTTTATTCTCTGCTGGATGATGTAAAGGCCATTAACACTGAGCTGCACTGCTAATGTGATACCACATAATCCCTGCATCTGTGTGTGTGCGTGTGTGTGTGTGTGTGTGTAAGAGACAGAGAGGGGGGATGAGTGAGTGAGGGACACTTTAACTCAAAGATATTGTGTCTATCAACGGATGTGAAGGGCTGCAAGAACAAAGGAAGTTGAAGAATAATTTGCACGTGGAAAGATGCAGCTCTGGATGTCTGCGTTTGTATTTGTGTATTTGTGTGTGTGTGTGGGGGGGGGGGGGGGGGTTGTCTGTGTGTCGACGGCATAACGATGCAGTGTGTAAAAACAGCAGACAGATAACATATTGCAGCGCGTACGCTTCGAGACACGGCGGGAAAAAAGAACAGAGCGTTCCTTAAATCAGTCCAGAGACTCCAGATATTATGAGGCGGTACACATTCACACGCATGTGAAGACAAAGAGGAGACCGACGAGGAAACAAATGGCAGACGATGACAAAGCCGGAGCGACAGAGAGAGAGAGAGATGGAGAATGGATCGCTATAACTGGGTTCACTGCTATTATATTTCACAAGGGGGAACGGATAACAAGAGGGGATGCAAGCAGAGAAGAAGAAGAGTTAGGACACAGGAGGAAAGTGTGAAAGGAAAGAAGGGAGGGCAGGAAAAAGGAAAGGAAAGGGAAAGAAGGAAGGAAATAAAGGGAGGAAAATATAGTATGTAAAGAACAAAAGATGGAGCAGTGAAGGAGCAAGCGAAGGTGGAAGGATGGTTCAATAAAAATCAAGACGAGAGAGATTGAAAAACTGAAATGAACAAGGAAGGAAAAATAGATAAAGCAGGGAGGGAAAAATACTATTTAAGGAGAAGGAGGCCAAGAAACGATCAAGGACAGAAAGGAGGAAACAGTGAAGCATTCAAGGAGGAAAGGAAGGGTGGACGATGCAGGAAAACATGTCAATGCAGAAAATAAATGGGACTTTTACCTCTTTTTTCTTGATTCTAGAAACAACAGTTGAGGAAACAATCTCACTACATGGTGCAGTTAGTGCAGCTCTGCTGGTGTTTCTCAGAGCACGCCAGGACCTTTTGGTGCAGCCTTTTCATTTTAAAGCAGAGTTGTCGTGAGATTTCTTCTCCTCACTGCTTTTTACAAGGTCAATAATGTACAGCCTTTATTCCAGCACTCCATAAAGTGCTCTATAATACCACGACAACTGGGCGAAATCCATCTGCTTTTGAAGGTCATGCGATATCAGCGAAAACACAAGAACGTCGAGTGAATCTAGACCTCTCACCTCCTCGTGAGATTGCTTTTCCTGGATTAACATTTAAATGACAAGAAGCAACATGATCTAAATTACAGGAAATCAGCTCAGTTGGCGTGAAAAGAAATGTTGGCATTGTTTGTTTCTGCAAACTATGGATATGTTGAATGTGGTTGTTTTTGCATTTGGTTAGAGCAAGTGACGAGGTATATCGAGCTACATCGATTGAAAGTTTCGTGGTATACTAACGGGTATAACAAACAAACAAAAATGCCCACTAAACGTGGGACGGAGTGGTGGTGGAAAGGTCAAACAAACACAGGACTTTCACCTAGGAGGCCGCTCTTAGTGTTAAAAGTAAACATTGACTTCATAAAACATTGTTACAGTTGTTACATAACAGGGGGGTTGTTATTTAGTTACGGTTGTTATGTTGTTAAGTTACGTTGTTACCTCACGTTGCGTTACATTGTTACCTTACATCGTTATGTTACTTTGTTATCTTACATTGTTACGTTGTTACGTTTCGCTGTTACATTAAGTTGTTGCTAGAACACGTTGCGGTTACATTACATTTTTGTTATGTTACGTCGTCACGTTACGTTGTTACCTAACATTATTACGTTGCGTCGTTTGCTTACGTTAATTTTTTTACGTTACATCGTTATGCTATGGCATTACCTTACGTTATATCATATTACGTTGTTGCATTACATTGTTACTTTGTTACTTTACATCGTTACGTTACATTGTTAAGTTATATTGATATTATTATTATTTTAACACAAACCAGGATGTTTTTGTTTCACCCTAACCAAGCAGTTTTGCTGCCAAAACCAAACAATCATTTCCCGATGTTAATCACGTGGCATTGTGCAAGTGTATACGAGGCTGATATGAAAAGTATTTATGAAAAGTACGTTTGTTTCAGATATGTTGACATTCAAGGTATCCCGAAGTTTGCAGGAAACAATGCCAACAATTTCTCCTGGTGACTGTGTTGGGAAACACACCTTAGAGTACATTTACATACCACTGCAGCAAGACGCAGGCTGCAACATGCCTCAACTGTGGTCTCCCAGTTAATTTAACAAAGACACACTGAGATTTAATTAGTGCCTTTAAGTCCCACTGTGCAATTTGTATTCTTAACCCCACGGGGAGTGAAGAAAGGATGGAGGGAGAAGGAAAGGGAATAAGGAGGTGACGATGTGAACGGGGGGGGGGGCTCAGATTCAATAAGTGAGGCAATGAAAACGGAGCATTTTTCATTGCTACGTGTACAAAAAGAAATAAATACACACTCGTAAACAGGAATGTACAACCACTGAACCATGCATCACACACACACTTCAGGAGAAACTCATTATGTTTCCTGAAAGGCCTTTTGGCTATTAATCAGAAGCACCCCCCTCCCCTCCCCGTACATTTATCAACCAGCTTCAATCAACCGAGAGAGAGCATGAGATACACACTGAGGTATTAAGTGGACATGAAACAGGGATCTTAGAGGCACCGTCCTGCCGAGAGAGATTAATTAAGTCGTAAACAGAAAGAGACAGAAGAGGGATTACACCTGAACTTTAGAAATGTCAAGAAAAGAAAATGCAAATCAGGCCTGCACCTCCATGAGCTGCAATCAAAATAGACTTACTAAAGAAAAGGTAAATTTCAATAATCTGTTATCATAACTTTTTTTTTGAATAACTTAAAGGTCGGCTAATGTATTGGTTCTTAGAGACCGTATGGTAATCTGCTACCTAAAAGCTCGTGTGCATGCAGCAGCAGGTTCAACATTCCTGGAGTTCGTGGTTACATGGAAAACATTTCAGAAGGAATATCAGCCATTTCTTAAATTGTTATACAGTTAGTCTGATCCATTCATGCTCCGGGCCATCATCATAATTTATTGAACAGTTGCACTTCCATCTACATTTATCGTATAATTTATTCATTGGCAAAAACAAGTTACGCTTCGAGTGAATGGAAATGCTGTTTTTTTTTGCAGTGTTTGAGGAAATTGGACCGAATTTCGCCACCCAGCTTTTTCTAATTTGAATCGTTATCATGAGTCACGGACCAAATACAGATTGAAGCCCTGTTGGTGGAAGTAATTCTGCAATAAACAACAGAAATATGCTACTGTGTGTATGATGAAATTGGATTTATTGCCTCTTCCAGTTGGGCGAGTAATGACTCTCCCCAGTGTAGTGTCTGTCCTCAGCACTATTCATTTAAAAGTATATCCTAGCTTTATGTTAGCCCATGTTTCACTGCGGGAACTTAACCTATAACCTGGGCTGACTCAGAACATACACTGTTCTTCCTTGTGTTTCTAATCTAATTGACAAACTGGGACGTTTCAGATATATGGGGCCGTTCACACGCTGCTTCTAAAAACATGTGTAAAACACCAGCCATGCCACTAAAACAAAGATAAATTGGCTTTACTACTCTTCAGTTTGGCTGACCTTTTAACTGGACATTGGACACCTATGTCATTAAAAAGGCTCTAGTGGGATCAACTTTACGATATCGCAAGTATATTTTAGAGCATTTCTATGCAGTGTTTGTTATCGGCAAGCCAAGTAAGAGGTTGAGGAACGGACAGTCAAGTGGTGCTATTAATGTTTTTCTTGGCAATTCTTGATTAGTGGCACAGCTGGGGCTCGAAAAGGCCTGTTGATGGCCCAAAGTGGCGCCAAGCAGGCCCAGCACAGTGTGCTCCACTATGGCCCTTTGGGATTCCCAATATTCTGATAGTCTTGTTTCATCTTTTTCATTATTTCCCTGTACTTTTTGGCTTTGCTGTGTTGGCATTTTTCACACCTGAGCAATGTCAAAAGTTTGTTTTCGGTGTTTGTCCCCAAAGCAGAGAAAATTAAAACCCTGACAATGGCGACATGCACTTTGTGTTTCCTTAAGTTCCTGCAGTTGAAAGAAAGGGTGTATGCTGGCTTATCTACCAAGTGTTGACAGGTGATGCACTGTTCTTTATTCTTTTTTTAAATCTGTTAGTTTGTGCACATGTTGGCTGTATCTGTCACTGTCTCTCTCTCAGTTTGTATCGTCTCTGTCTCTCTCCCTATCTTTGCCAATAAAACAACAGATACTGACTTTTATTGTGGTTTTGATTAAAAGTTATGACACTGCAGCACTGAAGGGACAGAGGGACTAGTCCCGAATGGAGAAAGTGTGCACGGAAAACTTTTTTTATACGCGTGTGCATTTATTTGTGTGTGTTCCCCTTCGTGCTGCTGTCAAACTTTCCATTAAGGCACAGTTGATGTGTCAACAGCACCACCATAAGCACAACAACAATTGGTGCTCTGAGCGGAGCGAGTCGGCAAAATACAGTCAATCAGAGAGAACTTTTAGCCTCCCAAAATTGGTTTTATAAATGGGTTTTCCCCTTGATTTATGTTCTGCTCAGCCATCGGTCGTCTTAACTACAGAGTCATGAAGGAAGCAAGAGCCATAACTTGTCCCTTAAGTGCATATTGGTGTTGCTGGTCCACCGAACTTAGGTCAGGTTGTTATACATTTCTGGTAACTGGTTACTTCTCAAATCAAAATGAGAAAAATCCCTTAGAAAGCTGTTGCACAATTATACTTTATTATACCTTATGTAGTATGGTATGGTAGCTCTGTACTGTATGCTCTGTGTTCTCATGGGAAGCTTGAAACAGTTGTTATGTTGTTGTTGTTAAGCCTTTCTGAGGTCATCGCCAAGATGGAAAACCAGAAATTCCACACCCCCATATACCTCGAATGGAATCATCCTTTGTTTCAAAGCCAACATTTTTCCACCAATGTAACAATTCAACCGTGAGATTGGAAATCGAATCAGCCTCCTTAGATGAAACAGTCCAATATTCAATATAGTATATTGAACGTGAAAACTAACAAGTTACTAAAAAAACGATCTATCTATCTATAGAGCCCCTGGAGGCTCATAGCACACCCACACAGGTGCTCTTCTGATTAAATATCTTTAAATCTTCAAATGAATCTATATACAGTGGCTTTTTTCAATCTGCGGTATTTTATCAAATTCATCGCATCGAACAAAACTCACAAACTAAGTTTACCCAAAGCAATCAGGAGGTTTTCGGTTCTGTATTTAGAAAGTGATAAAGGCAGCGGCTTCTTTGTGGGAACTTTATTGTGACTAACACTGTGGAAAATGAAAGAGACTGTTGGATGAGTTGATTTCACACCAGGGAACGTGCAAAAAAGACAAGGAAGAGGGAAAGAACTAGTGTGTGTAGGTGTGTGTTTGATGACTCCAGTGAATAGCACTATTACTACAGTGTGAATTGTGATACCCGCTTTTTGTAGCATTTCTGTCAACAAGATGTCAACACCTAGTGGTTGACAATTGGAATCAAACTCATTGGGGAAACATGCATATACAGGTTTTACAGTTTCTAAATTGTAGTGTTATTAAATTAGATTCAGTTTGAATAGATAGTCTTTTATGAGTCACTTCTTGTGCCAGGCAATACAAGTTAAATGGGGCATGAGGGCTGAGCAGTGAGAGCTTTTATTGGTGCTTGGATGCTCAGAGAAGATCTGGGATACTACAACTCCCCTTTGAGCCATCTGGGCTTGTTGTGGTCATCAATGAAATGTCTGTGATGGTCAGTAAAACAGACAAAGAGGCCCACACTCTGGATTTCAAGCATCAATCCAACAAAGGGATCAGTATTGGGGTTTTATTCAAATGTCTTATTCAGTGTTTTGGTCATACTAAGCTCCATCCTCACGTGTCACGAAAACCAAGATAGCGATGACCAAAAAGCAAGATGATGGTGACCAAAAAGCAAGATGGCAATGATCAAAAAGCAAGATGATGGTGACCAAAAACCAAGACGGTAATGATCAAAAACCAAGATGGCAGTGACCAAAAACCAAGATGATGGTGCCCGAAAACCAAGAAGGCAGTGACCAAAAACAAAGATGACGACGGCCAGAATGCCAAACTCGAAGCTTGAAAACTGTAGTCCACTACAGTCCACTTCTTACATACAGTATATGGGTGGAGTGCTAACATTTCTTTGATCTACTTCTGATCACCACCTGCTGAGAATTCAAGATGTGTTTACCTTTTCAAATATCAGTTGGAATCATATTTTAGCCCTCTTGCAACATGCAAGTGAGACTTCAGTCAGTATTTGTTGCGTAAAACTTACAAATAAAGGATTTGATCCTCTAAAAAGCCACATGGAGTATTATATTCAATTCAAGAAAGCTGTTCATCATCGGAGTCATTTTTGCCATATGTTGTTCCGCAATGCCCACAAGCATTTCAGAAACTGCATTTTGCTATTTCGTAAAAAGCTACAGCTGAGAATACTTAACAATACTGTGTAAAACCAAACCAAGCTAAATATAAATATATGGTGTTGTGTGATCGGTCAAAGACGTGTGCCAGCTGTTCCCATAATTCCAACAAAGCACGGCTTTCAAATGTGGAATGTAAAGACGGTTCTTTTTCCTACTGCACTCTGTACAGCCCGCCAGATGGTGTCCAGTTGTGGCTTACTTACATATATATGTCTGGCTGGTTACACATGGGGTGGGGGGGTTTAATCGGAGCAATCCGATTGGTCAAACACACGTCCCAGATGTCCAGATGTGCTGCTAATGCCCAGAGTGTACAGCTAGTTGCATTTTATTGGCTGCCCTGTAATCCCTTATAATCAGGGAGCTAGTTAACTGGGCTTTATAACTATTGTTTTTTCTTTCCCTTTTTATTCGTTATAACAGATTTTTGGTTGGATTGTAGGTATTTCCTGCCTATTTCCAATTTCCTGCCTACGTGTGTGAGCCCCCAAAGTCCTTCTTTACTGGCTTATACTTTATAGCTTAAAATGTCAGAGGTGGTTTTTATTACAATGAGCTTTTCTTTCATTTAAAAAACCCTCTTGCCCTGTGCATCCCGTCCTCTCTTCCCTTCTTTCAAACCCTTATTCGTGCAGTTATTAAAGACAAATCTGCATTGTACTAACAGGAAACGGCAGTTTGTCGCACCAGGACCATCGTTAGATGGCTGTAGGCGACTCAGCTGGAAAGAGTAACATTTATGTTTCTCAGTTTTGGCTGCTGTGGCGCAGCAGAGACCAAATGCTCCGTCTGGATAAATGCTGCAACTCGCTGACGGTGACTAAATGTCTAAATATCTCTTCTTTCACTGGTAGCTAACAGACAGGAATTCAAACAACTCTGAACATAAAGTTTGGATTCTTCTTTGGATCTCATTAAGCTTCCAAAAGCCTCAATGTACACATTTGATTTTGCCGGTCAAGAGATAATATTACTCTACTTTTACCGTAACCTTAGATTCTGTGACTTGACTGTTAAGTACATACTCACGGCCTCACAGCTCCAATACTGATCCAGTCACATAAACACGAGCTGAGACTAAACATGGCGGGCAGCAGAAACTGTCTAACAACACGGAATGAGGCTCTGAGAGCCAAATGAAATATTGAACGTTTCTGCTTGAAAGCAAACCAGACTGAATTAAATTACACAGCGGGTGACTTTGGACAACACGCTGTAAAACACTGAAATAAATCTAAGTGACGCCAGAAAAAGCCCTGCTGAAAATTGACTTTTCTATCCATCCATCATATTTTCCATCCTCCTGCATGTCGCAGATAAACATTGCTGGCGTGGGGTCACGGGTCCTGCGTCCGTTAGGGGTCAGATAGGTTTCAATGAAACGTTACGTAAAGACTTTCGGGACAGGGCGCAGATGGTAATCATGCATGTACACATACATTTAAGTACAGCCATGCATACTTTGCCGCAATGCAAACGCAATAAAAGACTAACCCATCTATAGAGATCATAAGTAGGGTCTTGTCCATGAATCACAGAGACATTGAAACAGGCAGGCATGTGCATGAACACACTGAAACTGTGTTATCGAAGGAAAACCTCACTTAAAGCAGCTATAGTCAATACTTTTGGGAGGGCTACTTGTCGATTGTAGCGCTACGGAGAGTTTTAGCATCTTTCGGCTACTTGTTTTGGCCTGGGAACACGGTGGCTTATGTGGTCACACATTTTAGAGGTAAATACAAAAGCAAGCGCACCCGAAATGTAAGTTATGATCCATCATTGCACAGGAAAACTGAGGATGATCGCCTTCAATAAGTTTGGCTTACTCAGCGGTACTCAGTGAGCAACGTGTTGCCGATAGAAATGATGGTCAACACCACGAAGAATTAAACCTGACCGATCCTGCCAGCACACGGTGCGTTTTGTACTTGGAATCGAATGAAACGGACGTGAGTTGCAGCTGAAGTTACACAGTTCAACACCATCTACAGATGACGCACAACTCGGCTCACGCAACCTTCGATCCAGCACAAGGTGAGGCAGGAAGTCCTTGGCTTTCATTCAGCGATAATGTAATCAACGGTGAGCAAGTGAAATGAAGCAAATGTGTGCGTGTGTATATGTGTGTGTGTGTGTGTGTGTGTGTGAGAGCTTCTGTTTTGTACAATTTGTTCGAAGCTCAAAAGAGAGCTTTTCTTCTGCCAAACAACACGACGAGGACAAAAGCTCTCTGACTTAAAGACGCTCATCAGACTGCCATGTGTGCAGTAGAGTTGAGTGTGTGTGTGTGTGTGTGTGTGTCATGCAGATTGTGCAGAGAAACGCTTATCTGCTTACATACAAACTGCACGGTTAAAGGTTTGTTTTTAAGGTGTTTGCAGGCAGAAGATTGATTCACCGTGTGTGTGTGTGTGTGTGTGTGTGTGTGTACATTCAACATCTAATGACAGTCTTTAGTAACATCCTCTCTCGCTGTGATTATGTCGAGCTATAAGACGATCTGTTATCCTCCTTCATCCCTCAACTCACACCCTAAGGTATTGAGATGGATTACACTTTTGTGTGTGTGTGTGTGTGTGTGTGTGTGTGTGTGTGTGTGTGTGTGTGTGTGTGTGTGTGTGTGTGTCCACATTAACATGTGCCTGTGTGTGTTTAAGTGGAGCTAAGGAATCCTAATATTTGTTTACTTCTCATTAATTTATATCCTTCATTTAGTTGATCCTTTGTCGGGGTTACTTGTGTCTTTTTCCTTCACTGTGTTCACTCCACACCAACGTTCAGCAGAGGTTTGTAAGAACTAACTAAAATGTTTGTACAATGGAACTGTTGTTAAAAAAATTAAATAATTCTGAGCACTACAATGAGTCTGTTCATTCATATTTTCTATTCATTAATGGATGTATATATATATCCAAAACTATTTTTAAAACTCATCTAGTTGAATCTGCTTTAGACCTGTGGTTTGTTTCTGTCTCTCTGCTTCTTTACATTGTTATTGTTTTCATTGTTTCTGTTTTTACCATGTAAAGTGCCTTGTAGCACCTTTTAAAGCGCTATACTAATAATATGTATTATTATATATATATATATAGAAGGAGGAAGAGGAGCTCCCAGGGGAAAAGGAAGAAATAAATTGACAGGAAATGAAATTGTAAACGAGAGAGAGAGAGAGGAACACATGGAGAGACAGAGAGAAGAAGAGGCTGACATGACTTTCTGCGAGAAAGGCTGTCAAGGTGGTCTTTGCCCTTGAGTGGGCAGCGACACACTCCTCCATCTCTGCTTTCTCCCTCCCTCCCTCCCTCCATCCATCTCTCCCTCCCTCCATCCATCTCTCCCCATGCCTCCCAGTAAATTTAAAGTGGAGGAGAAGAACTGAAAAGCAGACACTTGAGGGGGAGTGACACATCTTGCTCGAGATATTTATATCTCCTTCCCCCCCACTTCCCTCTTTTATCTTCAACCTCACTCACTTTCATCCTCTTTTTCTTGCCCTCCACCTGCCTCCTATGTACTAAGATGTCATGAGAAGAGGAGGAGGTGTCTCAGGGGTAAATGTTTAAAAGTGTCCAACACTTTGGCACCTCCGATTCGTATTAAAAAGTCTTAGATCCTGTCATGAAAGGTCAGAGCGTGCGTGTACAGTTTAATGAACAAGGATGGAAGCACAGCTCTATTGACTCCCTGATGTCTTTTGTCTTACTGGGACCACATTAAACATTGTGTAACTGTGTGCTTTGAGAACATTGTTAAGTGTTTATGACATGTTTTCTTTATGGCTTACATCTAATATCAAAGCTATATATTTAACATATTTAACAGCCGTTTTCTCCAGAGCAGGAAGTGCTACATTGTCGACCGCATTCACGACTCGTGGTCGCGCCAATAAACCATCGACATGATTTTCGTCGTGAAAATATTGACCCGTAATGGCTGCGATGTTATTGAGAATAGTTTCATTACAATCGATCACGTCCATCACCGAGGCTTTTAGCTTCAAGTGCAAAAGGACTATTCTGGCCTCAACACACACACACACACACACACACACAGGTACTGTATATCCGAGCACATCGGTGTGGAGGTCGGGTCTCTGCTGAGGGGAATGGTGATCGCTGCACATGCACGGACACAGTTAACCTCCATTCGGCCATAACTCCAAAACCCATCGCTTCTTCCTTCTCCCTCTCTTTATCCGACTCGTTTCCTTTCCTACGCTAAATCCTACCCCTGGAACCTTCTCCTTATTGCCTGCAGTGAGCTGCGAGGTCATTATTCACTATCGTGTCAGGTTTTTCAGTTCGAGTGTCCCTTTTTCTTTTACTATTATTCTTCCTCACTGTCTCAGTGTCTGTATCTAATTGGCCTTTTCACCTATCTAGACCTCTTTTTTCGTTCTTTCTTTTTGTCCTTTGTCTTCATTTCCACCTTTTCTTTTCCTGTCTGTGTGCTCGATTTCATCTGCCACCTTCCTTTATCCCTCGTATTCCTCATCCCCCCCCCTCCTTCTCTCACATCTTTCCTTTCCAAATCTGCCTTAATTCTCCGTATCTTTCCGCATGGCTTCAGGGACAGCGATGTCGGTTTGTTTAACGGCCGATTGTCAACTCCCCAGAGGCTGAACCACAATGATTTTCATGATCCCTGATTAAATATGTTATCGCATTAGCGTTAACGTTTAGTTGGACCTTCTGGTGCTCCATGAATACATTAGAAGAACCAAGCAAAATGCCACAGGAAGGAGAAAAACGTTATCGGAACGTCTCCACTGTCTGTTAGCGTTTAGCTCAAAGCACCACTGTTTCTAAATGAAGCCTCTCAGAGCTGCCAGCACGGCCGTCGTCTCGTCGTCTCGTTTCCTTCCTTCATCTCTCAGCACACATTAGCGAAGACTCCTCTTCCACCTGTCTCTTCTTTGTTTACATCCCTCCATCCTCACTTCTGTCCTTCCTGCTCCGTCTCTCCTCCCAGCCTTGAATCATCTTGGCTCTCTCTGCGTCTCTCCCTCCATCTGTCCATCCGTCCTTTCCTCTTCTTAATTTCCTCTGTTCCCACCTTCTCCTAACCTCATCCTCTTTTGCTGCCCACCTCCACTCGATTCATCGCCGCCCCCTTTTTCCTCCTCGTCCTCTTTCTCCTCCGTGTATCCTCCCCCTCCATCCCTCTCTCTAATTGGCATCCCGGAGGTCTTGGACCATTAAGACCCCTCCAGACCCCTCCGATTGCCCTCGCTGTGCTCGAACCTACAGTCCCTCTGCAGCTTCAACTCCCACTAATCAGGCGGCAAGAGAAAAAAGATGGCCGACGGCGCTGAAGGGTCCTCATGCTGAGTGTTATTAAGATGTTTGGCTGAGGGCCTTAAATGCTGACACACACACACACACGCACACACACACACACACACACACATGCACAAACTGTGGATTCACACACACACACACACACACAAAATGAAGGAAAGGACAGATACAAACATAATTAAATGAGCAGAGTGACACACACACACACACACACACACACACACACACACACACACACACACACACACACACACACACACACACACACACACACAGGTGGGTGGCAATCATGTCGCAAGCTGTAATCAGCAGTGATGGAGAGTCAGCGAGTAGAAAGAAGACGTTGGGGATGAAATTAAAGGAGAGATGAAAAGAATAAGAGGAGGAGAGCAGACAACCTGATTCAGGCCGAGCCTGAGAGAGATGAAGCAGCGATGGGGTCACGTTGGTTTTGAAGGGTTTTTTGATCACATTGTGTGTCAGATTCTGAAAAAAAATCATCAAATATGTTACAAGTTTATTATTGGCCAAAACTTTGTGCATCAAGCTTTTACATGTGGTCCAGGGTTGTTCTTTTAATCATTTGGACGTTTTGCTTTCAAGAGCTGTGATTTTGTTTTGTTGTAGAGTGCTTTTGTAACTGTGAAAATTCTTTTTTTTCATCTAAAATATGTTTGTTATTGTTATAATCCTTTAGATATCCCTCTTAAAAGACTTAATAATTCATCTTTTGTGTCGCCCTGAGTAAGCGTTTCAGAATAAAAGCCCACTGAATAAGAAACACGTTAACAAAGACCTTTAAGAGGCTGTCACTACTCTTTCTTATGGCTTTTTTATTTGTTATTTTCACACTTCTTCTGTTTTCTAGTGTTTTCGTTGTCGTGGATTTCATTTTCTGTCTCCCGGTGACTGCTTTGTTCGTCAGCCTCGCTCCGTCTTATCGCCGTCTATCTGCGTCTTGGCAGACTCAATTTAATTGTCCTTTATTGGCACGAAGCACACAACAAGACGCGATCCAGACAACAGAAGCGTGGAGCGGGACAAGGCGAATGCTAATAGAAGAATCCCACCTCTGAGGCTCGATCTGCTGACGCGTTCTGTGTTGTCCCTTAATTTACCTTCATCACAGGCAGAAGACAATACACTCTGCAAACAGGGAAACACGAGGACGGAGGTTTGCATCTGCACAAAGCGAGGCACACGGCAAATACGCTGGCACACACAGAGGTGTGTGGGGGGGGCGGGGGGGTAATGCAGCATGAAATGAAAGACGCAGCAGGGTTTTGGTGAAGACCTTTCAATCAGTGGGAGCGCTGTCACTCCAACCAGAAGAAGTGTGTGTGTGTGTGTGTGTGTGTGTGTGTGTGTGTGTGTGTTTACTGTTGAAAACATCAGTCTCCTTTGTGGATATTTGTGCATTTACTGCGTGTGCATTTTGAGTGTGTTTATGCCACCGTTTCTCTTTTTTGTACATTCACGGTCAGTTGAGGAAAAAGTCTGAAACAGTCAACATCAATATTTAAAGAGTTCCCTCCTCCCCCTCCTCGTGTTTCGGCTTTTATTCAGAAGTCTCGAGGCTTGTAGAGGGGATGAGAGGGGACACATCAAATTTCAACTATCCGTTACTAAATATGCAGGAAAAGAAGCAAAGGGCAAAGATCCAGAATTGTAGATGAGCCCTTACAATTAGAAGTCTTGACATAAGCTTTTGCAGACATTGGTCACGACTGTGGCATCTTTAAGGCGACCCGCCTGATTAAATACTCAAAACGAATGTCAGCAATAGGGAGACTGAGGGAAATCCACCTGCTTACACAATATCTTCATTAACGCTGTTATATGCAACAAAGAGGCGAAGTAGTGGTGGGATTACGTGAGCTGAAATAATGATTTAAAGGATGTAGATAAATCAATTATGGCAGTTGTGTTCATGCGCCTGAGGTAAGTAAACAGCAATTTGGCAGTAACTGATCATTGTCTTTGCATAATTCATCCTGAGGGAGATACATGCACTATAGTAATGGATGAACAGTGATGGGTGGAATCAAGATCATTTAATAAATAGTATATATACATATGGATTTCTTTAATACGCCTGGACGTGTTAAAGTCACATATTTTGCAATAGCTATAACTGCTGATGTTTGATATATTTGAGTAACTTTCTCCTGCAAATGTTACGCTACGCTTCAACGCTAATTATTCACTTTGTAAAGAAGGCTTCAGTGGACGAAACAGTCTCAACCTCGAGGTCCATTTAGTAGCTGTTCTGAAGATTTCGATCATATTACCTGATCTTCATCAGCAGATAAGGATCCACTTCAATTTCATGTCAGTTTTGCGTCCCTGATGCTACTAGAAGCTGATATCTCAACAGCTGGTCTTATTGGCAGACTTTCTCAAACACGCAGGCCAAGAATACATTAGTCTAGCCCCCACACCTGGGGCCCCTTAATAAATTAAGGGGAAGTGCATGCATGCATTTCAAGTTGTTTCTTCCCCCCTGAAAAAACAATTTGTGCTATTTTTAATAGCTGAAAACAAAGGAAACATAATTGTCCAGAGGACATGTTTTTGTGCAAATCGCTGCTCATAACTGGAATAAACTTCCAAGCAAAAAGCGAAAGTCATTATCTGTGAAACCATAAGCAGGTTGACCGCATCAAGCACAATACGCATCAGTGATTCAAGCACACACACACACACACACACACACACACACACACAAATACTCCCACGTGAACACACACAAACACAACAGATGTTTCGTGGGAGAGCTTGCATAGATAAATTCCTGCAAAACGTTACAGAATGCAAACGGTTGGCAAACAAGAACGGTACAAATTGCTGCCCCCTCCCATCCATCCACACACACACACACACACACACACACACACACACACTCGATAACCACTCTACCGTGGCACCATCAACTTCGATATCCACAAACGTGTCTCTGCAGCCGAGAATGTGTCACAGAGTCAAGACGTGAGTTACAACAAATGGTCACACACACTTCACACTTTCCCTGTTTCTCTTACACACACACACACACACACACACACACACACACACACACACGCAAACACACACAGAAGATAGAGGTGACCCCTCCATAGAGAAGGAGGAACTGGAGAAACAAAAGAGATGTTCATTACGGAGCAGTTTACGGAGGCGTCCATTAGAGGTTAAAACTCCAGCAACGGTTTTAGTATGTGGAACAACTTTATTGGCCTTTTCTGCGGCTGGCTAGTTAGCTCGCTTGCTAATTCCATCCATCCATCTATTGTCTACCGCTTAGGGCAGAGTCGAGAGGGCAGAAGGCTCGGGATTGGTATTCCAGATGTGTCCCTCTCCCCCAGCAACGTTTTCCAGCTCTTGCTGGAGGACCCCGAGGCGTTCCCAGGCCAGAGGAGATATATAATCCCTCCAACATGTTCCGGGTCTACCCTCAGGGCCTCGTACCAGGTGGACGTGACCGGAAAACCTCTAAAAGGAGGCATCTGAGTCAACTATTTGAGTATTCCACGGCACGTCGCTCTGTGCCTGGAGAGGTTGTTGTAGGATGTACTTGTTGTGCTGCTTGCGGTCACCTATAATTAACCCCACCTGTGTATATTGATTGTGAAAAAATTGCCACTATACGTCTATCGTCTGAGTGGCAATATTTAAAGGTCAAATTGGATTGCTGTTCTCGTTTTTTTTTTCCTTTTTCAAACATAAGCCTTTCCATCACAACAAACTGCACAAGGAGAATCGCTGGAACTCTTTCAAACTTCAATTGTGTTCATCTCAAAACAATGAACAATGCCTGAGGGCTGTGTTCACTTGAAGGATGAGCATTGTCCTTTGTTGGTGCCATTGTTCCTAATACTGTCTTCACTGCGACGACAAGCTTCATAATTCAAGGTTGTTGTTGTCAAATCCAAGGACAATTTACAAAGAACATTTTAGTTCAGTTTGTGAAGATACATTCTAATCTCTGCTAATATACAGTATTTAGGAAACACAGATAAGACTCCCCTCCTCCTCTCTTACCCTTTGCTTGAATTTACTTCACATGCATGTCAGAGTATGATGAGTCAGACTGTTAAAGTTCAGCTCCAACCCAAAACTCTTCCCCTCGTTCTCCTTCTATCTGAAGGGTAGAGGGGGACATAAAGAGAGAAGCACGTCTCTATAGTGATGCACATGACAACACTGGAGCCTTCACCTTCAGCACACCGTCTTTTACACACTATAACACACACAATGCACAACGTTGATGATGATGAGAGGAGGAGGAGAGGCTGAGACAGAGGAGTCCTTGCTGTCTATAATGACGCTCGTTAACAAAAAAAAGAAACGACAGCGGCGTAGAATGTGGAGTGTTTTCAGACCGGAATAATTTTTCGTTGTTGTTATAAGAGCCAATATAGTACTTAGGTAGGTACTCTGCAAGCACAAGAGAACCATGAGTGATGTAATTGACTGGTGATTGGTCAAACACATGAGCCAATGCAGAACGGGCAACCGCCATTTTCAAAAAAACCGTAATACGTGTAAACAGCTTGTAATGAAAAAAAACATGAAACATGAATAGAAAACATGGGAAAATGTGCCGACAGTGAATCCAAAAGTGAACTCGTTCATAAGTGAGCCAAAGAACGAGTAAGAGCTAACCCAGTAATATTAGCACAAAGGCTAATCCAGTAGCACAAATGCAGACCCAGTAATGGTAGCACAATGGCTAGTCCAGTAGCACAAAGGCTAAACCAGTAACGTTAGCAGAATGGCTAGTCCAGTAGCACAAAGGCTAACCCAGAACGTTAGCACAATGGCTAGTCCAGTAGCACAAAGGCTAACACAGTAATGTTAGCAGAAAGGCTAGTCCAGTAGCACAAAGGCTAACCCAGTAACGTTAGCACAATGTACTTTTCATACTTGTCATATTTAAGCAAAATCTTCTACAATTCCATCCTTTCTTTTGTGGTCATTGCAATTCATTGACCCGTGGCAGAGACATACATCCCTGTAGTCACATGTAGCTTTGTTGTCAGGAAAAAACACCGTCAGTGAACCCTGTAGCGAGGGGCCGAAGTAAAATCTGAGTCTGTTTTCACAGCAGAGAATGGAGGTCAGAGACACAGAACACTGAAGTCTTAGTATTAGTGTGTAGATGATTAGTTCAAATGCACTTTAACTTAGTTATTTGGGTTTGTGGGCCACATTCGCAGTGTAGTTTAACAGGTTTTTTACTCCTATGCTGAAGAATACTCGCATCACATTTGGGATGTATAGATTCCCCAAAATGGTAAAATATCTATATTCCGAATCATGGTGAAGAATAAAAACTATAAGTTTATGTTTGCCACGTTTATGAATAGTTGCAGGAGCGCGGACTACTTTTTGAAGGTTACCACAAAATTTACAACCACATGTAATCTGGGAAATATTCCTCTGCCGGCAGAAGTTTTCCTTGAGCTTGGACTTGGATTCAGAAACACAATTCATCAGGACACAGTTTTGGAGACCTTAGACCTTGAATGTGATTCTTATACTGTCAAAGAGGACCGGTACGAGCTGAGAGTTTGCACGACTGTAAATCTCCTCCGGACAACTTTGCTCTGCTTCTCTTCCTCCGCCAAAACCTCAACAATTTATTTTGTATTTCGTTTTTGTTAAATGAGATAATAAAGCTGACACAGCCGCCACAGCAGAATGCATTAGCTGGTGCTCGGAGGGAGCGGCGATGACTCTAGAAGGCATTTTGTCTTCCTGTGTCTCTTCCTCTGAGAGACACAGTGAGAAAGTGGAGAAGCGAACGACGGGGAGATGCTGAACCCCTTCATCCGACTTTCTCCTCTGTTGCCACTCTGCTTGATTTGAATTTCTTCGAACCATGTCCTTTCGCATAATCACAAATGGGAAAAAAGAACGTTGAGGAGGAGAAGGAGTAGGAGGACGGTGTGCAGCTTTGTGTGTGTGTGTGTGTGTGTGTGTGTGTGTGTGTGTGTGTGTGTGTGTGTGTGTGTGTGTGTGTAGAAAGCCCTTGAGGGAGTTTTAACAGTCTGACGTTATTGGTGATTAAACAAAAAAAAATAAAATGAGACACACGTTCTCCCTCTGATGTGCACACACACTTCCAAACTGACACTTTCTTGATGTGCCTGCCTCCATTATGGAAACTACTCAAGCCGAGTGAGGCTGACAAAACACTCCCCCCCCCCCCCCCCGGGGAGGAAGCGGCGGAGAGGCAGGAGTGAAGAGGAGAGGAATTTTCCGGTAATTTTAATTGCAAAGCTTGTTAGCCTATTTCTTTTTTAGCGCCTTATTAGCATGTCATTATGAAGCCAGACGGCGTTTGACGGACAGCCTGAAGGCGAGCGGTGGCTTTGTGTGTGTGTGTGTGTGTGTGTGTATACGTTGTGCACGTTATGCAGACAGCTATTATTTTGTGTTTACTACATGTCAAGACGAAGGTGCGAGCATCTACGGAGGCACTTGTGTACTCTTTAATAGTAACGTGTTCTTTCGGGAGCTTTGTGCAGCTACAGTGCAGTTCATTACGAGGGGGTTTTGGAGCTTTGGCCAAGGGCACACCGACCGGTTTTATAATCTGTGCGCAGAATGCTAGTGTTAGTCCTCCAATCAGATTTTAACTACACTGCTGACCGTCTCTTTCTTTGCAAAGGGAACAGAGAATTTAGAAAACCTTTCTCTCAACTATTTCGTGACACATGTTTCTGCCCTCTGCCTAAAAATAGAAGGCAGACGTAGAGGGTGTGAGGAGCCAATTTGGGTTCATGCACCCAGCGTGGGCGTGATGATTGTGTGTCCAAAAGTAAAAAAGCCCATTTGCGCTGATTACCTTTATTTCTGGCAATCAGAAGCCTGTAAGTATGGCAGCTGCTAATGAATACGTGGTTGCCCAATTTAAAGGGGAAGTACGCACATTTTCATAGTTCATACATGTTACTCATACGGTCTGAGACAGTCCAAAAATATATCTGTCTCCCATTCACTTCATTATGGAGCTGCTCCAGAAGTTTGAGACTTCCTTCTCTGGTTCACCGCTTTGAAAGAGAGAAGCTTGATCTCACGAATATGGAATTAACTTTCCGAGACCTTTCCTAATTTAGGTGGTGTTCTTTTTTAAGCATCATTAGCAGAAAAAAAGTTTCAAAATCCAAGAATTGAAACTGTCGTTGGTGAGCTAATGGCATGTTCCCCTAACTGAAATGAGTTGGAACGAGTGCAGTTTTGGTGCAGCCATATAAAGTGTAGATTGGACAACTTTTCTTGGAATAACGGCAAATAATTGCTGCTATCTTTACTTAGAAATTCAGCCAAAGCAAAAAGTATGAATGTATTACTGCAAGGCTGGAAATTCAGACAGATACCGGAGCTTTCTTACCAACATTTAGTAAATAAAGTTGTCATAGCACTGAAGACAATACACCTGGTCCAATGACTACATCAGCACCATGGACAGCGTCAGAATATACACACATATACAGTATATATATATATACCTACATATATACTTACAGATACATAAACATAAATACATGTATACATATATACATATACATATATATAACTAACGAGCATTACTCGGACAGACGAGTCACGTCTCAGTCATTATGATTTAGATGCCGCTCTAAAAGGAGTCGGCACAATTTATATAAGATAAACCATCTCAAGTGCTGTAAACAATAACTAATCTGAGTGAGTGAAGAGGACAGAAGAGTCTCTCGGCTGACTGATTGAATCGGCTTCTTTATGACCGTGAAGCTGTCGCTTTAGAGCGGCGTGGAGAGAAAGAGCACAAATACAAGTACTGCACAGGGAGGATAAAAATAACTTCATTCATATTTAAGTTATAGTTGAAAAGTTTGTGCTCACACACACATAGAAAAAGGTCTCCGTTACCTGGCAACAGGAAAGTGAAGTGCATTGTGGTCAAGATCGCGATGCGACACTGACAACAAAAGACTGAGGCTTTGATAGTCTCAGATAATAACATGTGGGATAAATTACAAACATGTACCTCTGCTTCTGCTACCAAATATATAATGTTAAGTAAAAAATACACCCACGTCAATTCAGTTTAAATTGACTAGAGAACACCTTTACTCCATACTCCACAAATAAAGATGGCTGCTGCGTGGTACGTTACTCTTCTTTATCTTTCCCCACTTCTTTTTCAGCTGCCTTTCGGTTTGAAGGGGCCGTCCAAAAGGGAGACCTCTGGGGGTCTCTGTGGACTGGTTGCACAGGTTGTATGAAGAAGTTTGCTAAAGGCGTTGAACTAGGGCGGGAATAAAAACAACACGACCACTTACGACATACATCGGTGCGACCGAGGAAATGTTTAGTCGCACTGACATTTGTTCGCACTCTGTAGTTATTGTATATACTTATTCAAACTTAAACATATGCTCGAATATATTTAGAAATACTGTACATGTACCCACAAAGCTGCAGACAGATATCCTTCTTTCCACAAAGCCGTCTTTCAATACTACATTGTAACTTACATTGACTGCGGTCCCTAGAGAGTCCTAATTGTCCTTCACATCGATCTCTCTGAGCAGCACATGAATCCATTACATTAATTGTAATTGTCAAAAAAATATGGACCTTGAGTGGAGCTTGTTGATATAACTGCAGATCGTATGACATCATGACTGTATCCTTTGAGGACACTGAGGTCTTGAGGTACTTTATGGAAATTTGCAGAGAATCCCACAACCCGCAGAAAGTTGTGGACCGACTCTGGCCTTATTTTTAGACTCCGAATGTGACTCATTTCAGGCAAAATAAAGTATTTATAAAAATGATTTGGTCAAACTCCATTTAAATGCTATTCCTGGCAGCATGGAAGGAGCTTTGAAAGGGCATTCAGACCTTTCCATTGGGGAGAAAAACAGCGTTAAACAGCCCATTACTTCCCTGTAATTCCATTGTAGTTTTCCAGGAAAGAAAAACAGTAAATCATCTGGTAATAATTTGAGGTAAAGTAGACTACAATCCTGAGACAGCTGCTAAAGTGTGTAAAGTTTATAAGCTGCTGATTCAAAGAGGGGTGACAGGACATGTGCGAAAACCTTTTAAATAAAACTCGCAGGAAAAACAAACAGCCAACTAAATAAATATCAAATGACAAATAAAATGCTTAACATGTTGAGATATTCAAAGAATCCAATTTCAGCCCTCATGGAATGAATATGAAATTAACCAGCAGTAAGTTAGAACGTTTTTTTCAAGTTCATACATTCATACAGAGGTAATCTGTGTCAAAGTAGTGTGTTTGTCCCTCGGGGTAGTTCACTGACTCACAGGCTTTTTTATCGGATAGATTTACACTTCATTATGGCTGAACCCTCCGGCCAAACACAGACTTTTTGCCCCGTCAGCTACAGTGAAGAAGTAATTAAACTTAGTAGCTCCACCGCACCGACAAAACAAATTGATTCTGGCTTTAGGATCAAAGATATAGTGTCTGTGTCTGTGTGTGTGTGAGTGTGTGTGTGTGTGAGTGTGTGTGTGTGTGTGTGTGTGTGTGTTTATGTGTGCATGTACGGAGGACATAAACACATGCAAAGAAATGTAAAGAGAGGTTATCTGACCTTCACGCTCTGGTGGCATAAACTGGAGAGAGAGAGAGAGACCGACTGGAGGGAGAGAGAGACAGATAGAGGAAGACATGAGGCAAGAAGAAGTGGAAAGGAAAGCTTCTCCAGTCCTGAGGGTTACAGAGACTAATTAACTTGAGAGACATGACCTTTCTCTCCTCCTCCCTGAGTGAGAACATGTGTGTGTGTGTGTGTGTGTGTGTGTGTGTGTGTGTGTGTGTTTAATCAATACAAGGGCATAGTCATCACAGCCAGATGGACCCGGTACATCATGTCTCATCATCGCGTGAAAGCCAGAGAGCTAGAAGCAGAGAGTAAGCGTAAGAGAGAATTCCCAGAATACCATTTTAAACCGTGAACCCTTAAACACACCCTCAAACACATGTCTGTGAATGTATCTGTGTGTGCGTGTGTGTGTGTGTGTGTGTGTGTGTGTGTGAGGACCAATTTAAGGTGTCAGACCTGCAGAGCTACGACATTTTTGGCCAGTCTGACTGCTTCAGAGGGCTGTTTGAGAATATTAAAAGTAGTTTTTTTTTGGTTGAAGTTATAAGGGTTTTAGATAGGTTTGTGGTGAGTTGTGGGGTAATCCTCTTTAAATAGACACCACCGGATACAGAGGGAGACCGAGAGGAGACAGAGGCGAAGAAGACGGAGGAAGAGAGGGGAAATAAAGCGTCCTCTGGAGGGGGATGATTAGGAAATTTGAGTGTGTGTGTGACTGTGTGTTTCTCTCACTCTCTATGTGTGTGTACATGTACAGTTTTCCTGCTCAGGGACAGTTGGTGCCACATAACACTGAACGCTAGTATACTTTAAAAAGAAGAAGCTACGTCCTGATGTACTCACCCTGGTCGAATGCTGACTGTGTCTTCATGTGGAAAAAGGCCCCCTTGGAAGAGCTGTCTCAGCGTTTTGTTGCATTCACATGAGCGTTGTTCGCACCGTCTTCGAACTCGAGGCGCTCGACATCTGTCGTGCTTTTAAAGTCTGAAACAAAAAAGAAAATATGTATCCAGAGGTGTTGTGGCACGCTAGTGAGCTAATGTTTAGCGTCCAGTATTGTAAAGTCATTTAAACCCCAAAACTACAATCTTTTCTTAAACCTAACCAAGTGGTTTTGTTGCCTAAACAGGTTCTGCACTGCAGGGGTTTGAGCAGCCCCTCAGACCGGGTCGGGCCTGTGGGGTGTGCTCGTGTTTCAACAGTGTACATTCCACCCTCCTTTTACATTTGCAACTCATTTTCCTCCCTTCAGAAGAATCCCTTTGCAGCCATCCATTCTTGTTCAGAACAATAAACAGCCTTCACACACCATCCATCACAGTCGACCTGAAGCCTTCATTTGGTTTCGTCAAAGCGACGCTTTTATTGTTACTTCATCATGTTACTTCAACGTTTTTCTCACGAGCGTGCTTGTTGTTTCTCACCCCACTTACGGTCGACCGCCTGACACTCAAATGTACGAAATTACGGCTGTACCAAATTGCCAATGCAACCCTATCAATAGTTTTGTTGTTTGGTATTGTTCGCACTGCTCATTCATTATTCAAAGAAAACAAAAGTAAAGAAAACCTAAAGCTGAGTTGGTCCTATTAGGGAGTCTGTGCATTCGTGTGTGTCCCATATCAAGCTGGAAAAAAGCGTTATTCTTGTCTTGACTTCTACAAAACAACATATATTGATTCCCTCCCCCGCCTCGGCTCTTTTTTTTCCAGTTAGTTGATGAACTCTGAAACCGAGTCCAGCCGAGACCCCCCCCCCCCCCCCCCCCCCCTTCAGGGCAGCCACGCTGCCATCACAAGCAGCTACAATAAGAAGCTCAAAGCCACCCGCGGCGGAGAGCACGAGTACAGTATATAGCTGCCACACGGAGTTCTCGTTATGGATATTTATCTGGGGAAACACCCTGCTTAACATTCACACAGTGAAACGCCTGGGTACAGAAAAGTTTACTCCAAAAGAAAACAACTAAAAAGACCAATAAAGTTTGCTAATTCGCTAATTAGATCCCCTGTTACCACAAGCGTTGGCAAGGCTGTTTCTTTTTGGGAGTGGAGCGTGCCTCGAAACCGATCAAAAACGCTCTGCTGAAACATTAACAAACAATAAACATTGTGTGCTCTCTGCTGGCTTTCCCTACAACGCCCTCAGAGCTGTTACATAACATCTCATCTCACCGCTCCAACGCTGGGAAAGCTCTCAATTTGGAAATGAGCTGACTCGATATATTTTTTGAGAATTATTGAGACGTAATTAGTCTGAAGTCAAAATTAAACACTTGGCCTGCAGCCTCCGTACCGCTTGGAAGAAAAAAAAAATCAAGTTTATATAATGAATCACATTATGTAATTATAGAAACATGAGGTCAGGTTGAGGTTGCATTAGCTGCATAATAAATAACTTTAGTGCTGCGTGCGGATTTCAGAAGATTAAAAGGAGCATGCTGGTGTTTATGCATCTTTCATAAAGTTTCCACTGTATACTTCCGCACGGTATCATCAGCCCCCGCTGGTTTCCTTTTATTTCAATACAAAATCAACTTAGAACTTGTGGAACGGTAATCATTCAAATTGTAAATCACTGTGAGGTAATGCAGATGACCACGGGGACTGAAGCGCGGTGCATTCATGCGTCCTTGTAAACGCAGTGTCTTCTGCACGTCGTCTACGTTTCCTACATCGGCAGCACTGCGTCCGTCCGGGACAAACATTCTCTACAAAGTAAATGGATTAAAGGGATTAAAGGCTCCCCATTTCAATAAAGTGAGCCTGAGAGCATCATCAAGTAGAATTCATTATTTAAACGACTCTGAGGACAGAGGCGAGGATGTGATAAGGCCACGCATTTTAAATGTTTTTTTAATCCATCCATCCGATTTAAATATTTATGGATGCGCCACACGTACACTCTGACACTTACGGAGACCTGGTCCAATTTGAACCCCGTTCAGTCTGTGAGCGTACCCGACAGGCTTCAATACGTTTCTCACTTGACTTGATCAGTACACCAATGAAAGCTTCATAATGGATCCAATATACTAGTTTTATAGTTGTTGCCAGTGTGCAGGAATAGTCATGGGATCATGGAAGTCATTCGGATATATCCTCATGGAACCACGAGCATCCGAACAAAATTCCCCCGACGATTCATCCATTACATTGTGTTTCACTCATTTCAGTCTGTGAGAACCAACCGACAGACTGACGCCACTCTGCATCTCTCGGTCTACAGAGGATACAGAACAGATTGCGAGAGATATTAAACCATCCAGGCATCACGGGGGAATGTTTGTGCATAATTACATCTCTAGGTAACACCTCTCTGACAGCAGCAGCAATTAAACCAACAATGCAGTCACGTCGCGCAGCGTAGAGCCACTCGCAAGTGTCACAGAAGTGATGAGAGTTAGTCTGCATCTGACAAAAGCACGATAATGACAAAAAACAGTTGGATGCTGCGTACATTAAAAAGAGAAAACAGGCACAGATTGTAGCATTGCGGCGGACGAAGTGGAGGAGGAAGACATGAGAAAGACGGAGACACAGAAAGAAAAGAGAGAAGAAACGCAGTTTGGTAGATTTTGTAATGATATGCTGCAACATCAGATGGGACGGAAGACAGATCATAGCCAAGAGCAGAGAGACTGGAGGAGATGGAGAGGCTGCAAAACAGATGGGACACACACACACACACACACACACACACACACACACACACACACACACACACACACACACACACACACACACAGGCACACACACACACACGCACACACACTCTGCTTTATTGTCAATCAATACTGACATCACTTAGCCCAGAAGATCAGCGTTTCCCGATGAGACGTTCAAATGCAGCATTCATGGTCAGTGGCAGGAAAATTGAAACCTGCTTCATACAATGAATGCAGCAGAGGACCATCCACTCTATGTGCTCTGGTTTTAATCAAAATGCTTAGTCATGATTTAAACCTCTGTCAGACCAGGTGTGTTTCAGTGAAGTCATTCCACTTTATTCACCAAACAAATCAATTACACCGAGCACCTGGGGCTTCTTTGAGCAATCATTTAGATGCTAAGTCATGATTTAAACGGCTTTGAGGAAAAGGTGACTAAGCAAAAAGCTCTCCGGTTTTACAACCCGCATAAATATGAAGCACTTCAGGAAATCTAGAGACAAGAGGCTTCTTCTGCCACATCTTGTGCCAATAAGAGCAATCACATTAAGTCTTCACTGGTCATTTCTTAGCTGATCTGAAAACAGTCCATTGCTGATCATTCATCGATTATAACAATAATACGTAGTAAGTTCAGCGTTTATTCACTGTAAATATGCCATATTTTCACCCCTCATCTGATTAAAAGTGGAGAGAAAACTATATAAAAATGCAGCTTTGCTTATATAATTCATGAAATGATAAATAACATATTACTAATAACTACATAAACACAACAGCATAGCGCCTGTACCACAAATTGCATTTTTTTAATTGAGCTTTTCTGCAATCATTTTGTTGAAATCAGTGTTAAGTTTCTGGCTGCTGAATTCAAAAAGTTGCCCTGTTTGTGCTGTTAGCACCTTTAGCTGCTAGCCGCCGGCTCAGAGGTCGCCATGTTGAGAGCCAGTTAAAGCTCTGAATTTTCAGGAAACCCGACGATACTAAGCTTTATATACATATAACACTAAGTATACATTTAACTTAAGTCATAATTTTCCTTTAGGCAGTCATTTATGTCATTTTCCATTCAAACCTCTGTGAAACACACACACACACACACACACACACACACACACACACACACACACACACACACACACACACACACACACACACACACACACACACACACACACACACACACACACACACAAACACACACACACACACACCACCAGTGTGACAGACACTTCATGTCAGCCCATTCTCTCTCCCCTCTCCTCTTCATCAAAGTCTCTTTTCTCTCTTTGCCCTCCTCACTGTTGCTATCTCTCCCTGCCTTCCTCCAAGTCCATTATTCCTCCATTAAAACCCACGATGACCTGTGTAATTGCCTCCAATGACTGGGTCCTAATGAAAAAAACACATCGCATTAGTGGCGAGACACCATGCGCGTGTGTGTGTGTGTGTGTGTGTCTCTGCATGTCAAAGCCACCGGGCCCTGACCAAAGCAGATAATATTCTCTGTCAGAGCTGCCAGTTACACCCTTTTAACCAGCGCCTGTGAGCGAGAGAGTGAGCGCCAATCTGCTGGAGCCTTAACCGATGCAGATAATATCCTCTCAGACCCTTGTTCCACCGGTTTAACCCGGCCGTGTGCAGCGCTGTTGTTTGCGCGGCTGAAATTGCATTCACAGACATGCATGAATGTGAAAGTCCGAAGCGCCTGTTTGAGTCGGTTGGTGAAGAGAAGAAGAGAGGGCATTGAAGCGAACTGCATGTGGGAAAAGATTGGAAATGCAAGAGTGAGAGAGAGAGAGAGAGAGCGAGAGAGAGAGAGAGAGAGAGAGAGAGAGAGAGAGAGAGAGGGGGGGGAAAGAGTGGGAGAGAGGCACTTTGTTTGACAGGGAGCTCCAACGCTGTGTGGATGCTGATGTATTGATTCAGTGACTCGAACACATACAATCATGCACAACACCAAATTTCTAAAAAGGCCTGGGGTTGAAAATTGGGTGTGAAAGAACGAAAAGGAAAGTAGGAGAAGCATCAAAGGATGACTTCAAAATCCAGAACATATACAGTAGCTACACAGTCCTGTTCATCCTGAGCAGGATGCAAAGGAAAACAGATTGGATGGGCACAGACTGGATCAATGAACCTTGAGGATTCTGAGCCGAGAATATGTTTCATGACAACATTTCTACACAAGTGTGGATCAACGTGACAGTGTTTTAACAGCTTATGGCGCTTTTGCCGTTTTTTTTTAACACACTTCCACTTTCTGTTTTTTACACGGGACACAAACACAGGTCACCTGGGTGCGAGTCCCGTGCATAAACCATCAAACCCTCCCTCCATCCGTCCTGATCTCTTACGTACGCCGACTTCGATTAAAGGTATTTTGTGATACCTCAAAAGTCAACGTAGTCCGGGAGAACATAAGTTCCCTCAAAACCTAATTGACTCTGCAGTTTCGTTGAATGGGAACGTCATTTTTACGAGACCACATGCAGCCTTGTCACAATGATCAATATCTCAGTCCTGCATCAATGCTGCTGTAAAACACAACAGAGTTAGACGTACAGCTTTATGAAAGTTTCAATCTTTCACCAAACGTGCTCTACGAGATTCAGGGAATGAGTCTCCCACGTGAGGATCAGGTGTGTGCAGGTGACAAGTAACAAAGAAACAATATATATTATAATCAGTTTGTGCCCAAGCGAACCCTTGGATTTCAATGAAAGCGAAAAAGAAATGCAACCACAGCAAAGCTCCACATGCAGCAAAGAAACAACAACTACCATGCTCCTTATTTGTCTGGTTTTTCCAGATAGCAGAAGGAGCCACATCAGGGGTTCTCAACCGTTCTCCTGCAATGGTGGCCTTAAGATCTCTCTAAGTGGGGTATGCCTCAATACTTGCCCTGATGATCAACAGTCTGGCTGTTTGGTGATCAGATGGATGTCGGGCATTTCTGTCAGCTGTCGCACAGTTGGAGCAGTTCTACAAATTGACATCCCACACAGCTGCTGCCAACGAATCTGTTACAAACAGTAGTGAGCTTGTTTTCATGGTATCAGAGCAGAACTTCACATCTTATGGACATCTTATGGAGTCTTGAAGGGAGAGCGGTGCCGTGATATAAAGGTACTGAACTTGAACCAAACACACTTACAGTCCTCACTGCAAAGCAGAGAGGCCATATAGTCCACCATCTTTCCGAAGCCTTTCCATTGTGCTGTGTCGAATAAAGCGACGATGAAACAGAAGGACAGGGTTAGAGAGGAGAAGAGAACCAAACGACTCAGAGAGAAAGATATTAAAGAAAGGTCACGCAGGTAATAAACAGACGAGTCTTTGACATGAAGTTAAACTTTCGTGATTCATTTGGCCAGAGTTTCAGTTTTTCCATTTCTCTTCCACTAAAGCATTAATTAATTCATTCTCTTTCTTTGGTCTCTTGCATTTCACCCTTCTTGACTTCCCATGCTCCATTTGGTTCCCTTAGGGATTGCAGAGGGGAATTAATTCTCTCTCCTCGCCATTGCTTCTTCAACCATTCCAGCATCTAGTTATCTACCTTTCTCTCTGTATGGATGTATAATATAAGTACGTACTGTAAGATACCAGTCTAATCGTCATTCCCCTTCTTTTTTGTGTCACTCCTCTTCACTGCCTTGCTCCCTCTTTCTGTGCATTGGGTAGAGTTCGGGTACGATTGTACCCGAACCCTTCCTGCACCTCAGTCCTTCATCCATGAATCCCTTAATTAATAGTGCGTCTCTTTCTCTTACACTTGACACCTCTAAATCTCTCCACCGCCTCCTTCTCATTCTCCCAATTCCAATTTCTGGCGCGCCACATCTCTGCCATTAATCCCTCGCTGTCCTTTAATCTCCCTGTGTTTGGTCCATTCATCCCGTCCCCGCTGCCAACGTCCTGCAAGGCCCGCATATCTCCCCCCCCCCCCCCCCGTGTCACCTTGTCCGCTCTTTCCCCCCAAAAGAGCAAGCAAGCTGTGCTCGAAGCTGTGGTTCATCTTTCCAAGTGAAACGGTATCAGAATCTCGTAGTAAATAATACACACAAAGGTGTATTTCAAGTAATGCATGAAATGTGTGGGGAGTTTTATGTGCCGACTCGTCTCCGTCTCATTTTATCAGCAATGCACAGCCTCGGCAGTAATCTCATATCACGTCGTTTCATTTCAAAGAGTTCACCGCAGCCGTATTTCTTCTCCAACGCATTGTTCCTCGTGAGAAAGACGTGCACGCGAACACCAACACCTCTTTGATTTTGTCTAATAAGTCGGGTGCACTCCGCAGTGCATCACCTCTTTGTTTCCCCGCATTGGCAGGCTTGTTTCAACTTTACGTCCTGCTCAACACAAACATCATCCTTCTCCTCGCCGCGTCTGCAGGTCCGCGATGATTGAGCGAAAACAGAGTTTTGCATGAGTAATGCCGTGGCAATCCGCCAATCGCTAAAACGTATGCTGGCATGGACGGGGAAAGGTTCAAACTTTGCACTCCGGAGCTGATTGTGTTCCAGTTATCAAGCAGACATTCGTGAGGAACAAATTTGATCTGAACTGTCTGTTTGGATCTCTTTGACCTGATCCATTTGGGCACCTTTGATAATTCCAGATGATCAACAGAATGCAGCACAGGGATAACGAATCCTGACAACTAAAATGACACACAGAGTTGTCTATATAAAACCAATGAGGCTCGCTCTGCTGATTAAATTAAAGCCGGATTTTGCATATAGATTGGATTGGCAGATTAGAGGAAAACGGAAAATTCTATAATTGCTATAGACAGTTGGGGCTGTGTGCAGTTTCCAGTGTAGGTCAACCGGGAGAGCAAAGCATCAGGGTATAGATCAGTACCAGGAGCTGATTGCATAATGAGCTGCTGTCTAAAGCGCCTTTCACACTGAACCCTGAACCCTCTTACTTCGACATTAACCGGAGGAGCTGTATGTGAGAACACAAATGTCTGAATGTTCAACAGACTTCACCCCGCCAGCTTACGAGTGCAAAGTCTGTGTGATGTCCGACTGGGCCCATATGTGAATTGAGGCACTCATTGTCTGGAGAATTCAGACAATGATGTTGGTTCATAAAGCACTGAATCGTATATAGGGATCTTCTGCTACGTTGTTAGCCAACAAAACCTCTCATATACTCTCGGACAGGTTCGCTTTCTGTCCCCAGTTTAGTCAAAACTAACAGATAACTAATTTCTGCATCCAATTTAGTTTTCAAATGAGTTTTCAGAAACTGAATCCATCAAAGGACGCGTTGCATGAAGGAGGGTCCTTCAGAGGTCCAACATTCACCTCTTCTACAAATAAAACTGTTCAGCCGCACAGAGATCCGAACTCATGGTGCGTTCAGGTTCTCATTAAAAACCTTTAAAGTCAAACATTTCTAATTTTACCACCAGGACATTGCCCTCAAAGAGCCAACAAAGTGTAAAAAACAGTGATCAACTGGGAAACGCTCAATGAGTTTCCTCCAAATTCAGGCAAAATGAGACTGCATGTCTCGATCTCATTTCCAATAACCTTTGAAACAGGACTTTGGGAGTGAAAGTGTATTCTTGACCTTGAAGACACAAAAACGATCCCTTCCACCACGAGATTCTGGAGCTTTTAAATGCATTTAACAAACCTTGTTGGATATTAATGATGTATTTTGCCTAGGGACAAAAAGGAAGAAAGGACATCCTGCCATATCTCCGCTATTAGAACTGTACATGTGTTTTTTTATGATGTCTTAGTTGTTATTCAATGGCAGTATCTGCATCTTTACCAGGTGTAAACCTTACATCTGGTGGCGTGTCGAGCAAAGTGAGATTACGCACTAACACACACAGACTTAAACTAATCAAAACCAAAGTGAAGCTACAGAGGGGGGGAAAGGTTTTCAGCGATGAGAGATGAAAGGACACATGGAGAGAGACAAAGATTGAGAAAGACACATGAAGACAGAGGAAGAGGAGTCTGATCATTGTTACCAATGATATCATCCCTTCTCGTCATATTTTGCCACTTGAGCAGAATCATAGAAACAGAATGGGAGTAAGATGGACAATCCCATTTAAATCAACATAGCAGGAGTCAGAGTGGCGGCCATTTTTATGTGTACCGTTGTCCACATGTGGCCGATGTAGGGGGCAAAGTTCTGCATAAACGAAACTGACTTATGGCAAGTCGCAAACTCACTGACGTTTTGCAGTAACGTTTAAAATGTAAAAGGTACAAAGTAACATCACAAAGCCCAGAGAGCCAGAGTGAATGAGTAAAACTGAACACCTTAATGCTTCATCCACACACGTTGCCATCGGCAGATGAGTGTAGCATTAACGCATGGTGGGATTAGCACGCTAGCTAGTGGGCAGCTGGCTAGTTAGCTAGCTTGATAATTCCACCATGCTTTAATGCTACACTGGTGACAAAAAATAAGCCAATCCGCGGGCTGAAAGTCCTGTGTTTGTTTGACTCCTCCACCACCCGTCCCTTCTCGCTCTTAACACTACATTTGTTGCTGACTGTCGTATTCTGTTCGTCAGTTAGAGTTAGTTGAGCCTGGTGTGTCTCATAAAGACTCTAAAGGCTGCCTTCTGCATCAAGCCGACGAGAGCGTCGGTATTTGGCTCTCAAACTGAAGAAAAGACATGATTAAAGGCAGCGACATAACATGAAAAGGAAATGCAGTGGATTTCACAAGTGCCCCTGCAAAGTGTGTGTGTCTTCCCATGTGTGTGGCAGTATCCATGTGTGTGTTTTCTTGAACATGTGTGTGTGTGTTTTTTCCATTTATCTCTTTCGTGGCTTCACTAATGTTTGAAGAAGCTATTTGAGTCTCACTCAGTGGCTGCAGATTACCGATAAGGAAGATTACACTGTCAGAATGTGTGTGTGTGTGTGTGTGTGTGTGTGTGTGTGTGTGTGTGTGTGTGTGTGTGTATGTGTGTGTGTGTGTGTGTTTGTACGCTCGGAGACAGAGGTTTTTTTTTTTCTTGCTTGGGCATATGTCGCCGTGCATGCGTGCGCTCTGTGAGTGTTTTTCTTTTTTTATCCCTCCTCCGGTGAGACCCCACGCACCGTCTGTCTCCGACTGATCTGGTATTCATTGCCACAGAGAGACGGGAAAAGAGATGGAGTAAGAGGAGAGGAAGGAAGGAAGGAAGGGAGAAATGATGCAAAAGGAGAAAAAGACAGCGAGATGATACGAGAGAGGAGAGTTCATAAGCGAAAAATAAAGTAGGGTGTTTATGCCAAGAGGTTATTATTTTCATTCACGCCTAAACTGTCTCAACAGATGTCTCCACTCTCCTAAAAACTGTCTCCTCCAATGCAGCAATTTTAGATCCTGATATTCGATGTCACCTGCGCTTTCCAAAAATGACTGTTTTTATCGTTATGTCTGCAGCCATTTTGAAAGAGCAGGTGCTGCAGACTCTCGTTTTTTGTTTTGTGCCTTTCTTTTTTTTTTTTCTCTCTCCTCTTCCCCAAATGGTGGATCTGGCTGTGAGAGAAAGAGGACAGAGCAGCTGAAGAGGTGAGATGGGCGTAGGAGGAAGAGGCAGGAAAATAAAAGGATGGGTGAAGGAAGAAAGGGCTGGAGGAGGTGTTTTCCATCCTGTTTGTTTTTCATTAGGGTTTTTCAAATCTAATGAGAGGCTAAGAAGGAGACAAGAGGGAGACAGGAGGACCGAAACAGAAGCCACACACACAGAGATTAAAGCAAATATGCAAACACACGGAAAGGAGATCTAGAAAATGATGTCCACAACAGAAAGACGAGACGGAAAAATGATTAAAAAAATAAAGAGAACGAGAGAGATAACATGCATTAATAGACCGAAGGCGTAATAACGCTGTCGGGCTTACTGGTCCTGCATACCAATTTAACACTCAACACAGGGAGTGTGTGTGTGTGTGTGTGTGTGTGTGTGTGTGTGTGTGTGTGTGTGTGTGTGAGAGAGAAGGTGACGGCGAATGATTCACAAAAACATGTTTCCTCCCTTGTGTCACTTTGCATTACGGGACCAGGACGTGCTGTGTTCAGTTGTTAGCGGTGACAGGAGACAGCCGGGAGTCACGGGGTCAGATTAATAAACTAAGGTTTTGCAGTTATTACTTGGTGCCATAAACCGAAAACCCACTAGAACACATCAGCGAGCAGAGACCTTGCACAGTGCTGACAGAGCTAACGGTGAGGGGGAACCAGAGGATGGGCGCCCGTGAGCTACCCAGTTGGGGCACGCTCACGTGCACTAACATGCACACGCATGTCAACAAAGCAAGGAAAAGGGAGAGCGACTTCACTAGACATTACTCCACTAAACCTTTACATATAACAGTTGTTTTCTCCTGTATTAATGCTCTGAATGACACCTGATGATTCATGCGTTGGTGTTTGCTAACAAAAGGAGACGAGGTGAAAGATTAGAGAGATTTGTTACACTAAGAGCTTAACAAATCCAGGTAATACCAGCTTGGATCTGGACCCAAAATAGATTTGGCTGAACCGAACCAGGTCAGAGCCAAGTGAACCCAATTCTCCACCTAGAAATTGCGTGTGATAGAAGGTAGGTCGAAAGAACTAATAAATTACATTCGAAGGAGGACTGATCCGTAACCCGGATTACCTCCGATTTAATCAGGGACGACAAAAAGGGGTTTAGGAATCGTCTCCTCTCCCGTCTCTTACTTTGACTTTCACCTCACTAGTTTCTAAAGAACCAGATCGATAGAGCCTGCCCTCTTCCTCGCCCGTACCCGTCATTATACTTCCCTCTTCCACATCCTCCGCTAACAAAACATCGAGGTCAAGATGAAGGGCCAAGGGTGAGAGTATGGGAAATGTTTTGGGCCGATCTGTTCCGTCGTTGTGGTGCTTCGCAGCCTTGAACACACACACACAGACAGGCTTGGGTTTTAATTTCGCCGCGGGCCCACAAAGAAAACTCAGTGTTTTAAGTCCAAAAATATCAACTTACCAGCATACGTTATAAAGTAATACTATAAACTGAAAAGTTTATTCTGCATTTTGTAGCATTGAGGTGAAAACTGAAGGAAAAATGAGACAAAACAAGGAATTCCTACTGAGAGCTGAGCTTCCAGGTCATGAACATGTGAATGTACACTGATCTCTTGCCAATGTGAAATGCATGAATGCTGAAACTATGTGGAAGAACTGCAAGAATCTGGCTGCAAGGAAATTGAGTGGAAGACAATGGGAAACACGCAACTGCTCTGCAGAAATAACGATTTTACTTATTATTTCGAAATCAGAGTCAAGAGTTCAGATAGTGCACAACATCTTCTTCTTTCCCAGCAGTCAGCAGATTGATGTGCCCTTGAGCAAGTTGCTAAAGGCAAAAGTGTTTATAGCTGTTTATAATGGCCCTACTCGAAAGTGGAGTGGAAAGCCCGCCATTATAGAGAAGGGCGAGACGTGATATTCATGCAAATATGTTTAATTGTGCACACTTTCCTACAGGCTCTCCTTAAAGGCATAATGTAACACGACTCCCATCTACGGCGTGGATGGACACGAAACACTTTTGATTGAATCATCGATACAAACGTTGAACAGCCGTGTTCGAAAATATCTGGTTCTTTGACAACACGTTGAAGGCGCAGGTTTGTGTGTATTGGTGCCATGGAGACATTAAGGGGAATATATGCGGATATGATGGCAAACAACCACAAATATTTACTTGGAAAAGCCCCCAAATGAAGATCATTTTACTCAAAACACCACATAACAGAAAAGCTTTCAATAAAAATACCAAAAGGTGCCATTAGAAATTAATAAAATGTATATATATATATATATATATATATATATATATATATTGTACTGTATGCGTGTACAAGATTATGATGGTTTGGATTTTAGGTCAATAGTACAACAACAAACAATCTGACTTCACTATCAGTCGATTTGAGCCCGTTACTGGAGAGTCCGATGCCGTTCTGCTCTTCAGCTAAAGCACACCGGCACCTTGAAACAACAGTCATAATTTGAAAAACGCAGTTAAGCAACAAGAGCCGACAAGATGAGCGACCTGCCCAGGATGCGGTTCTAATGAAGTCGAATAGCTTTTGGACTCCTGTGTAATGTGGTGCATCCTCCCTCTGTGAAACATTGTCCACAGTCTGTTTAAAAGGTGACAGCGCTGTCCATTTACACGACCCGCTAACTCACTCAGATGTGTTAAATGGAGCGTGGGCTGGACCGGTAGCGGGAGTATTTCCGCACCCTGAGTCAGCCTTCTCTGAATAAATGAATAATTTGGCGAATGTGTTTTTCTCTGTTGGAAAACAAAGGCAAGTTTTCACGTGTGTTTTCATATCTATTTGTCTGATGCGTGTACATGTGTGGGCGACGGATGTGTGTGTGTGTGTGTGTGTGTGTGTGTGTGTGTCCTCCTCACACGAGGCCAAGTTTGGACTTGCCCCAAGCTGAAATGACATTTTTCAGTTTTCATCTCTCTCGTTATCTCTTCCTCCCTCTCTCTACTCAAAGAAGAAACATGAAAATGCATTTGAAAACAAGATGAAATGGACGAGGTACCGGATCAGGCTCTGGCATCTTTTCAAACTATGTGCCGCCAGAATTTATTTAAATAAATGGCAGGTAGATTAAATCTGCTCGTATGACATCCGTGCCCAAAAAAATCAACCTCCTCTCCAAAGAACATACGGGATATTTATGTAGAACGTATCCCAAAAATGTTTTTCAACCTCTGATATGAGACTAACCATCTGTAGAAACAGACAGACAGACCCACCATTCTTCTCCGTCATCCCTCAATATATCAGTCCTAATGCAGAGTACGTTCCCTGTTTTGCTTCCGATAGATACAGAATCATTAGCTCTTCCTCTCCCTCTCTAGATGGGCTTGTTCAAAGACAGCTGCTTCCTACTCCACCATCCTACATGTCCGTACCAACGAGCATGTAATACGTTTTCCCTCCCACATTCCCTTTGCAATACGTCCGAAAACAAAAGGCTTTTACTGTCGGGAAGTTTGTCTTTTCCCGTAAATGAATGGCGGAATAAAACCGACCGACCACATGCATCCAGCATGTCAGGCTCCTCTTTTTCCTGAGAGTTTTAAACCAGCAACTCCCAGCAGGTAAAGCTTTCAGGTGACGCCCCGGTGCTTCTGAGGAGCCCCACTGGAGCACAACACTATCTGATATGTTCCTCTGAACTCCCCTGAGCTCGCTCTACTGTTAGAGATCATTGCAACATAGGTTATTAGCTGCATCCCTGAAACACTAAAGTGTTCTTACACTCGATTGCCAGTTCATTAAGTACGTAGCTAAAACAAACGCTCTAATGCCTTTTGGAGAATGTAGTTTCTTCTGCTGTTGAATTACACAGAGAGGTGTTTGCTATTCAGCCTCATTGACATAAGTGGACTAAATGACAGATCATACATTCATGTGTTTAAATAGAACAAGCAAGCTAGAAATAACTTGTTGATCTTTACATAAACGGTTCTTTGAACTGCTTTTCTCTCCTTCCTTCCAGCTCTTTTCCTCTTCTACCCTCCTCCATCTTTAATGTTTCCTCTTGTACACTCTGACAACATCGAGAGCAACCTCCCCCCCCCCCCCTGCCGCCGCCGCCAGAGACAAACAACTGTCAGGAGCCCGACTGCAGGTCTCCGCTCTTCCTTCCCCCCTGGTGCCATTGCTACGCCTATTAGCCATGAGCTAATTACCCAGCGGCCCTCCCCGCGGGATTGGCTAGTCCCACCCTAAGCTAATTAGCATGCACCTGATTGAACGGGCAGGGCTGGCCGAGCAAGTGGAACTAAGAGTGACAGACGTGGAGGCACTGTCGAGGTAAAATTAGACAAAGTGGGAAGGGAGATGACGGGGTGAAACAAAAAGCTACGTTAGCCGTAGCACTAATTGGGAGAGGAAACATTGTGCAAAATGTTTGAGAATCTCTTAAAGGGAGATTGTTAGTGATTAGTATTAACAACCCAGAGGGAGCAGGCACCAAATTGGTCGCAACATTGGGGGCGTGATGCTTTTCTATTGTTCATTAACCACAGCAGAACCTTTGTATAGCTTGTCATCTGTGTAGCACTAAACTGGAATCTTTCAAGGGTCATTATGCTGCCAGAGCTCCATGGCGCCGCTGCAGTGCTGCAGTAGATAATAAGCACAGAGAGCTCCACTTTTCTGTGTTGGCCCCCGGAGGAGCAGCTCCGTCACTGAGACCACGCACTTCTATATAGATTGCGGGTGGAGAGGGAAACTGTGGGGAAAGTCCTGTGAAGCAGTTGTTGTTGAGCAGAGTTCCTGTAGGTGTTTGAAGACTTCTACATACAGAAAAAAGATGTGATTATGCACCAGAATGTTAAAAAGAAACCTTGGAAATGTGTGTGCATGTATGTGTTGAACCAGCTTCTGTCACTTTCTTTGTGTCGGTTGTCCTTGAGAGTCGAAGCGGGCGTGTGGCAGGTGTGCGCGAGACGTCTCTGCGTGTCTCAGCCTCCACATTGCAGGCGCTGTGTGGTACTCACAGAAACACACACAGCATGCACAATGAGGAGGCCTCGAACACGCCTCTACACGGGGCTCATCAGTGACTTCACAGACTGTTTCACTGATTGCGCTTGGTGTCTCGCATCGTTCAAGGTACAACTTGCTCAACTGAAATTAGAATTCTTTCAACCTCTCTTATTCCTCCGCACAGCGACATTGTTTTTTAAAAATAGTTTTGCTTTTGAGCATTTTATGCTTTTATTAAACAGCTGAAAGCAGAGAGATGAGAAACAGATGCAAAGTGGTGACATTGTGGTTCATGGTCAGCATCTTGACCCGCCCAACACACCCTGCACATTAGAAACTACGTAATGCAAACCAAAAGTGGCTGATGCACATCAAGTACACACGACAAACTATGTGGTTTACACCAGAAACACACTAACAGCTATGATTGATGTAGTGCATGGTGGAACCAACGAGTGTCTAGTGTGAATTAGAAACTAGTATAGAATCTAGTAAGTACTGTCTGATTGCACTTAAAGCTATGAAGTGCGTAGTAGAAACTATCTGGTGGACCATATTTGGACTGCGGAGGAGCGACGTAGAGATGCTGTATACGGCTCTGGTCCTGTCAATTCATCACAGAACAATTTATCACAGAACCCAAATGATCCCAATGAGGGTGATCGGTTACGGAGAGAAACCGTCCTTAAAAACGGATGTAAATTCTCTCTGCATTGCGTTTTTAACTCCACTGTGGCATTTTCCCCTGTGACTCAGTCTTTTGGATCCCCCCCCCCCCCCCCCCCCCCCCACCCACCCACTCCCTGAACTTTAAATTAGTGCATGTAGACTAATCAGCGCTCTCTCCACCGGGCTTCAACTTTTATGATTAAAAAAAATGAGGCGACAAGAGTTACACCGTACTTGTTTTTTTAATAAGGCCTGTGACAATGGCTCCTCGTACACCCTTTAATGAGCCGCATGCCCCGGTGTGTGAGCCAGTGCTCCTTTGGGTGTCACTTTAAAAAGATACTCAGCATGCTATGTTGAGCCAGGAGGACCTGTATTGCCTTTCGACCATTCCCTGCCCCTTACCGAGTACAGATTTTGCTAATTGCAGACGGTAACCCTGAATTTACCTGAAATTAATTAACTGGATTCACTGTATAAATTATCTTTAACGCATACATTTTGAGATCATCCTGCAGATATTTAGGGTTTTTTCTAACCCGTAATCCTCCCCAAATTCAATAAAGACGTAAAATTAAAAATTGGCTTAAACTTATATTTGTTTTAATAATCAATGACGAACAACAAAAACTTTATGTCAAGAGTGATACATGTTTTTAGGTTTTTTTAGTATTTGTTTTAAAAGATGTAAAATATCTAAATAGGACTTTTAAGGTTTGCATATGACATTACATTTCCAATTATGGATGCGAACCAATAATGCACATTTGTCCATGAAACTGGATTATGTTGATGCCTCTGTGGTCAAAACTGTTCTTTAACCATATGAATTAACCTACATATTCATGCATCCACTACTACTCACAAAATACAAACATAAATACAAACTCACCCTCTTCCCACGACCACCAGCCGTGTACCAGTTTCCCATTAACAACCTGTGACAGAGAGAGAGTTTCACATCCCTCCACATCCTCCATGACCACTTTCAGACTAATTGGAGGGAGAAGAAAAGGAAACGTTTACTTTATTGTGACAGCCAAGGACAGAGCACCTTGGTTAAAACGTAACTTTTAATGGTCCTCATGTTCCACCTGTAACGGCCAAGATCCTGATAATTAAACCCCAAAGGTAAAATTCTAAATGTTCCTTTCTTACACACACAGCTGAAGCTTTAACTGGCTTTGTTTGTATTAGACATACAGTACAAAGCAGGCGACAAACAACAGTCCTGAAAAGCAAAGTCAACGTGGAAGTTCCTTAAATTTGTACTAGTGACCACCAGGGGGCGACTCCTCTGGTTGTATAGAAGTCTATGAGAAAATGACTCTACTTCTCTCTTGATTTATTACCTCAGTAAACATTGTAAACATGAGTTTATGGTCTCAATCTCTAGTTTCAAGTATTCTTCAATACAGCATGATGTTCATTTAGTACATTATGGTCCATTTAGAGTCAAACAGACCATAAAGCAGGGGATGCTTTAGGGCGGGGCTACACAGTGATTGACAGGTCTCTACCACGGTGTTGTCCGGTCTGGGAGTTGTCCATGTTTTTGTCTTACATCTTTAACCCTTAACAGTGGGGTTTTCACTTCATTAAAGTTAATTGTCTCACTCAGCATTCGGTTTTGTTGAGCTCCGCCCTCTCGTTTCACTTCTGGTTGCAAAAAAAACAAGATGGCGACGGCCAAAAAACAAGATTTTGACAGTCAAAATGCCAAACTCAAGGACTTTATGCCACAAACCAATGGATGCCGTCATGACGACTACGTCCACTTATATGCTGTCTATGGTACAAAGCACATAAAGCGCTTCATCAGCACACTTTAGTATTGACATACATTGTGTACTCTGCAAAAGCAATTAAATGATGCAACAGCGAACATGTTGCTCCCTACAGTTGATGCATTTCCTCCAAGGGCCTACCGGTAAACACCTTGCACTCCTTGCTCATAATTGGTCGAGAGACTAACCGAGCAGGAGGAGATACACAGTGGACCTTCTCCAATGACTGACGGGGTATTAATATGTTTGACATGGAACATATTGCTCAAGTGCAGAAGATGTTACAGAGCCTATAGCGTCTCTCTGTCTTCATATCCACGTCGGTTATCTTTTCATCTAAATTTCGAGTGCACAATGGAACATTTTTTAAGAAAGATTTTCCACAAGAGAGTGAGTTATATTTAGTTTGTTTTGCGTTGTAATAATTCCTCAACAAACTAAAATGTCCTTCTGCATGCATGCAATTGAGACACGAACGTAACGCCGTACCCGTCATCCAATCAGAGCATCAGTCTCTCATTCACAAACTCGCTTATTCCCGCTCTCTTCCTGCCGCTCGTCTGGCAGTCGCCCCTTTGCCCTCCCGGCTTCTCCTTCCACCAGATGACTCAAACATCCGAGACACCTTTCCTGCAGAGTCGGCCCGCCAAGGTTCTGCTCCAGACGCAGATCGTGTGGGCGAGGGAGTCTGAGTCAGCGTTTGTAACTGCGTAAAAAAAAAAAATAATTCTGCATCCTAAACAAAGGGCGGAGAAGTCTTTTCTATCTCAAACAGTTAGATCTGCAATGTCTCCTGGGCCAATCAGAGTAGTTCTGAAAACGCTGCAAGTTTAATCAAAATAAAGATGCCGAATGGATAAATAGAAAAGAAGTACAACATTCCCGTGGATCATAGGATTGTAGAAGCCTCAAAAGAGTTGTATCCCCCAAAAAGAATAGATGCTCTGTACACTTCATTTGCATAACAACCAACTGCCACTGCCAACAAAGAGTACTTGTGTCCAACTCTTCAACACTCCCACAGCTCAGCCAGTGAGCTCCATGCCTACTTTTAATGATCAGAATAGCAAGAGCTGCCAACTGTTTCATCACTGATCGATGCATTTCCATCCGGTGTTCTTAGTGTCCGAACCGCAATGATTCAGAGCAAGTGCACTAGCGTTTCCTTTCACCCCGTCTCCCAGCCACTCAGCCACTGGCTCATTATGACTCAAACGGCAGCAGGACAATCACTCTGGATTTGGCACTTCACAAATCTTAGGACCGAATTATTTAAATGAGGGATATTTAGGAGTTCGTACCGAGGCGTCCGATCAGCTGCCAAATATTTGTTGTTGTCAATGTCTCCAATGACGGATGGCGATGTCAGCCGGTTGTTCAGTCCACCGCTTTGGTCCAGAAGTATCTCGACTATAAGATGGATTGTCAGGAACTGTTGTGCTCACATTCATGGTCCCCAGAAGATGACTCCTACTGACTTTGGTGATCCTCTGACTTTTCAGCTAGTGCCACCAGCAGGTTAAAGTTTCCACTAATCCAGTGAAATATCTGAACTTCTGCCATCAAGTTAATATGTGTCTTTTTGTAACATGTCTATAACTATCAGATGGACAACCATGAAATTTGGGACACACGTCTCCGTTTCCTTCACGATGAATTATAACAACTTTGCAGATTTTCTAACTTTTCATCCGGCACTATCATTTGGTCAACATTTTTATTTGGTTTAAGACCAAATACATTGAAGAAGAAGACTTTGTGTTAAGTGGCAATTAGCGATATTAGCATGCTTACATGCTAAAATAGAACGGGGGTCATGGTAAACATTATACTTGACAAACAATCCGCATCAAAAACACACTTTTCTTTAATAAATAAACACCTCCGCTGAATGTTTATATAAGAAAGTTTCAGTTTTCTGCCATTCACCTGCTTGCTATTGCTCTTTAAGAGAAAATCCTGGCAGTTTGAAAAGCAACACAAACTATTTTCGGCTAGTGACATATTTGCCATTTTGTCTTGTGCATTTACAATTTATTTTACAACAAGTTTACACTTTTGTCCCGTCTGTTTGCGTCCCGCGTAGGTTTTTATATAAAGTCCCCAGGAGAGTGGATTATTCCGGTGAAACTCTGACTCCCATCGAGCCTCTGTCTCTATCAGCATATACTGCACATGCTGTTCCATCGGAGGAACCCGAGAATCTTTGACTGCAGGTTTCGGTAGCATCTCGCTAACCTTTAGCGGAGGTGGATGATGAATCCAGCAGCGCTTAGGGAGCACAACTGTGGGTGTTGCTGCCGCTGCTAGACTGTAATTATGCAGCAGCAACATAAAGATACAACAGTGTCCTTCTGTCTTTCACGCTGCATTCAAAGCATCGATGTCGATCCTTTTTTGTACGAACATATCATTATTTTGAACCATACTTATAGAAATTATGATAAAACAAAAAGATAAGCTTTTGATATTCTGTGGTGTTTAAATTGACCTCATCCTTTTCATTCCCACTTCAAGTTTCTAAAAAAACTGGCACATCTATAGACTTTTGGCCAACCTTCATTAGATTTGACACATGTTAGAGGATACACAGACACATATAATTTAATGTAAACTTTAGGTGTGCACAACTGTCTATGTGCAGCAACTGCACAGAGCGGAGAGGCTCCCCGAACAGAACGGCACAATCAGGCCTTCGGGGCAACATCAGCGCATGAAAGCAAACAAGCAGTTTTGAATATATGAATAGAAAACTAAAGACGGTGTGTGTGTGTGTGTGTGTGTGTGTGTGTGTGTGTGTGTGTGTGGGTGTGTAAGAGACAATTCTCCCACCGGACCTTCAGGGTCAGAAGGCTAATAGCAACACGCTAGTACGACGTGAGTGAGTCATTCTCCACCTCCGGGCTTGTGTGGCATCCCTGCAGTAATTTGCAATTATATTAAAAGCTGCGTCAGAGCACAAGTTTCCTCTTCTAGTTTTATGTAGTTCTCAAATTGCGCCGGGAACAACGCGTGTGTGTATGTGTGTGTGTGTGTGTGTGTGTGTGTGTGTGTGTGTGTCTGTGATTTAATGGAAAATCAAGGTATTTTTTTTAAGAACCGTGGTTCTGACGTGTGATGACCTTTTGTAATCTCATTTAGGTCTCATTTACTAAAGCATTTTGTATCCTAGAACAAAACATTCAAATCTCTTTACCTTGTGTTAACCATGGACCTTATTTCAGGCATTTCAAAAAACCCATCGACTTTACACACACACACACACCGAGTCACCCCTAAGATGTGAATACATATTGGCAGAAGTCTGCCTGTCTTCCAGGGACCTTTCAAGAACCTTCAAGTATATCTATGGTGCCAGTCTGATTGTGGTGATCCAGACAGCCCCAGTCCTTCACCGATCTGAGTCAGCAGGTCTGAAAAGTGTCCGTCATCTCCTTGACACCTTGTCTCTGCATCTGAAGAAGTCCATTTCAGCAAACTGGTGTCGGTATTTGGTGCAAAAGTGCGGAAAGACGCTGAAAGGGTGCGAGAACCAGCATGCCTTACGGGCTTCTCTCCGAAAACCCAATTGAACGCTGTGACTGGTGTAAGAGCTGCATGTAGGTGTGTGTTTTGTTTGTGTGAGTGGGTGGAGGCTGTGAAGTGTAGCTGAGATGACCTCTTTGTGTGTGTGTGTGTGTGTGTGTGTGTGTGTGCGTGTGTGTGTGTGTGTGTGTGTGTGTGTGTGTGAGTGAGTGTTTGGTAGCCTGAAGAAATCATCTTGTGTTTTGTGGTAAAAGATGAAACACTTGAATTCTCTTTGCTGCATCCGTGGTCGAGTGTGTTCTGTGGATATGTGTGCATGTTCAAGAATAACTAATTGATCCGGTTACCAGTGAAGAATAACATGTCTCTGACACGCACAGATGAAGCAGCGTTATTTGTTCCGCCTTTGATCACAGAGGCAGCTCAGGAGTTGCACTTCAAGATGATGCTGGATTGACAGCAAAGATACAAAAAAAGACGGTTCCCTTTCAGTCCTAAAAACTTTTACTTTAACTACAAATGACGTAATTAACATCACCACCGAACACTTTCCACACCAGAGGAGCTCGTCGTTTTGAATTTATGTTCCACATGAATCTAATTAGACTAATAACCTGGTTCATAGAGCACACAGAACCAAAACAAGTGGCAGACCAGACCTGATGGCCATCAGGGTGGATAAATACAGCCCTTATGAGCACTGTAATATAAAATAACATTCAAAGGGCACTGCAGCCATGAAAAATTAGACGGTCATCAAGAAATGGGGGGTGGGGGGGGGGGGGGGGGGTCCAGCAGAGGCTGAGATATCCTGACGTTTCGCCCCTAGTCTGGGTCAAGGGTAAGAAATACTGGATCCTACACTTCCCATAATGCAATTCAACAACATAGACCCTCGCTGCCTGTTTAACACCCATGTCTTTCAAGCTCAAACTCATCAGCGTGTAACACAGCCGGCAAACTCTGGTATTGAAAAGTGAAGCCAATGCAGAAGAGTCTTAAAGCTGCATTCTCTCTAGTGTCCACCAGGGGGCGACTCCTCTGGTTGTATAGAAGTCTATGAGAAAATGACTCTACTTCTCTCTTGATTTATTACCTCAGTAAACATTGTAAACATGAGTTTATGGTCTCAATCTCTAGTTTCAAGTCTTCAACACAGCATGATGTTCATTTAGTAAATTATGGTCCATTTAGAGTCAAACAGACCATAAAGCAGGGGATGCTTTAGGGCGGGGCTACACGGTGATTGACAGGTCTCTACCAGAGACGTATACGGCGTCTCTACGTCACTCTTACAAAGTCCAAATATGGTCACTAAGGTGCAATGGTTGCAAAAAACAAGATGGCGATGGCGAAAAACAAAGATGGCGACAACCCAAATGCCGAACTAGAGGCTTCAAAACCGCATTCCACAAACCAATGGAGGTCGTCACAACGACTACGTCCACTTCTTTCTACACTTCTTATCACAGTTTGATTGTTTAGGTGTGAGCTGACTGAATTTGGCATTCCAAAAATGATTAGTTAACAGTTAACAATATTTTTACTCCGCACAATTGTGTTCTTAAGCCATCTATAGCGGGGAAAACAGTGCCATTTCCTCAAATGACTCCAATTCTGGAATTTATTTTTTTGGCCTACTTTGCTTCAGCTAATTGTCAATAATTAATGGAAAAAGCCAAGCACCTTGGCAGCGGTTCCTCAGGGGTGATATTCAGTGTAGCGTACATGAAACCTCACTGAGAGCAGAGCTGATAATCGTGGTCGTTTCCAACACAAAGAAGAAGTGATATCCCTCTTTTTTCGGGGGAAAAAAGCCAGCGATAGCGTGTGCATCGATAGACTGAAAGTGCAGATGCCAATAACTATTATGTTGCATTGTGTGTGTGTGTGTTAATGTGTGTAGCTGTTAGAGATGAGATATTGGATTCCACTCACAGTCGCTGGCTTCAGTTGAAGAGTACAAGCTAACGAGCCTTAATATGCAGCGAGTGATGTACGACTGTCTGCTCCCTCTCTCTGTCTTCCTGGCTGTCCTTTGTCTCTCACACCGTTTTCCTTTGTAAAAAAAAAAGCTATTATCACAGTTTCTGTTCATCATCACACCTTTAATCGCTGACGTTTAACTGACTCCCTGAGTAATGGTTTTGAAATCAATAAAGGCTTCTTACACCAACCTGAAAAATTGATGAAACTACTGCAGAAATAGTCCACGACTTCAACCAAACACGATGAATAAAGTCAGTCAGCTTTAAAGCAAACGCTCTTCAACAAAATTCAAGGTTGGCAGCAGATCATGAAGCTTCTTGCCGTCACGAAAGGTCTTCCATCGTTTGTTTTTGGTGATATATATCAAAGGTTGGTGCAGTACAATCAATATCTCAAACAGCCTTCAGCAATCCTTAAAGACCCCTGACATGGACAAAAGTAATCGTTCTATAACCGACACTCTGACTTCAGCTCCAACTCCAACACGCAGACATCTCGTGTTCGCTTGTTTATTCAAAGTTAATAATATAAATCTTGCAACTCAAACCAAAGCTTGCTGGAACATGATTACTCAATACTACTCAGACAGCAAACGGGAACCAGAACCTTTCTGACACCAAACTCTCGACTCGTTGCCATGAATGCAGAATATGTCGCGGTCCAAATCGCACCAACGTCCACACCGCACATCCTTGGGTGCCCATCAATACACACGCCAAGTGTGAAGTAGATCGAATGAACGGTTCTCAAGATATGTGAAGAACACACAGACAGAAACACAGAGTTTCACTGCTTTGTATTAAGATTGCACTGGTTTACCCCAAAAACACACGAAGAGGCGACCTACCACACTCTTTCTATCCCGTGCATGTGCACATATACACACACACACACACACACAGACAGACTCATCTGTGTATTACAATGTCAAACAAATAATTATACACACACTTACACAGTATTGCGTGACTGCAGGTCTAAACAAACAAGATTTGCATGACTAAAAATATCTCAGGGAAACCTGCTGTTTGTGTGTGTGTGTGTGTGTGTGTGTGTGTGTGTGTGTGTGTGTGTGACCACTCATGCATGGATGCATGCAGGTCTTACCGGCACGTGCACAGGGGATCACACAGAGAGACCCATTTGTCCTGTAAAAGTGATCTGAACCGATAAAAAGCTGACACACAGTTATTGTTAATTTCAATGATGGAGAATGATGGGAGAGAGAGGGAGGGAGAGAGAGAGAGAGAGAGAGAGAGAGAGAGAGAGAGAGCTATATAATCACAGGCAGAGTGAGACAGAGAAAGTGCTGTCATCTGCAAAAAGACACAGGGTGAAGGGCTGATGACTTTACGCTCCGTCGGTCTGCAGCCGTCTCGACGGCGACACGTCGAAGGTGGAGGGTCAAACTCGTTCCCCTCCGTTGATTCTCTAACTGGAGAGATCATCGCCGGCTATCGGACGCACTTCCCCTCCTCTCTGACATCGCTCTCAGCTGAACACAAACTGTGCCGGCATGAATTATAAACAGTGACAAGATGAGTCAGAGAATATCTGAATACCAGAACAGCATGTAGTGACTTAAAGTCCTCATGAAACCTCTTTAACATCTCTTGGTTTATCTTCTGGTATTCCTTCAGTCTTTTCTTGTTTTGATCCTTCCACGCCGTCTCTTTCTGTTCGCTGTCAGGCTTTCTCTGCCTCTACATCTTTCCTTTTGATTTCCATTTCCTTCCAGTTTGTTTGTGTTCCTTCTCCGTTTGCATCAACCTTGTATGTTATTTCTGTTTCCTGCCTACACTGTGTCAAGAGGTATGTTTGCTTCCAGACTTTGTGTCCGTCTTAATACCACTTCCAACTCCAACTCTCCTTGAGCTGCTACACTTCAGATGCACTGCTCCCTCTTGTCCCATTACTGCCTGCGAAACAAGAAAATGCTAAATATGGCCGTCTTGTTCTGGAGGTGAGAACACAATTGTTGCATCACATTTGGAGGTTAAACGTTGACAAACGAAATCTAACACTCGTATTTTAGAGCAGGAGTAAAAACAGCAGAGTGTATTAAATTCAAAGGAGGAGTTGAAACATGACCGTCAGGACTTCATTTCCATCAGTGGTTGACAGCAGCTGCTGATCATCTGCGGGGGACAGAGGCCTCCAGCCGGTTTTTGATACCTCACAGCTGGACGAGTTTCATCAGATCAGTGGGAAAGTCACTCATCTCCGTGTTGGTGATCAATCATCACAACACGGCGAGGGCGGAATCTGGAAGCATCGGATGCATGAATGCATACGTTCAACAGTTCAGTGCTGACACACAAGTAGTCCTTGTGCTTTGTGCGAGCAAAGCGTCTGTGCAGCGACATGGAGCGAAATAAGAACGGGCCCTCAGCAGCGCCGCCCAGTCGTATGACTGCTAGGCCCTAAGTACACCAGCTGTGGGTACCGATCTACTTGGCCCACACTCAAGCAGAGATGTGGGAGCTCCTCCACCAAGTAAGCAGGTCTAACAGTGATATGTTGGCAGGAAAAGCCTACGTACTATTGTATGAGGATGAGTTGCATAGGAGCGTACAATGTGATTCTTGCATCAGCACCTTTAGAGCTGTAAAGCTGTACATTACTAAACTTGCTCACACACACACACACATACACGGTTGCAATCGAAATTTCGCCTCAAGCTGATTATTCCCTGAATTCATCCCTGCATTCCTGTTGGAGATGAAGCCAAAGAGCAGAAGTGATTATGAAAGTGTAATGCTCGTCTGAGCTGCTGATTTGCATTTTGTTTATGCAGAAAAGACTGCAGAGGCAGCTTCATGTCTCCTTGCGAGGGGGGTGAGTGGCACCTTTCGTGAAGAGAGGAACATCTTCTATCGGATACGAGGGGGGTCACACGTTTGTTCCACATCTGTGCTCACACCATACTATCGTAAGAGACGAGGGCAGAGTCACAGCTGCTGAACGGCTTCTTTTTAAATCTCAACTTGTGACATATTTGCGATACTCAAAAAAAAATTGATTTCCAGTAGATTTATTTCTTCAGGTGTTCCAGTAGTTGAATTCCACTCTATGCTTTTTGTTCCTCGTCCCTCCATCGGCCTTCATCTCATCCCCCTCATCCGACAACGCCTCCTCTCGTCTCTCTACCTCCGCATCGCTTAATTTATCCCTCTGCCCGTCCGTACCTCCATCACGCGAGGTGCTCATCCCCTCCCTCATCCATCCATCCACTCCTCTCTGAATCATCGCTCCATTGTTATTCCCTCCTCACGCTCATCACTCACTCGCTCCTCGTCCCAGCTGTCGTTACTCACTTCATTCATGAGCTTTCGCGCCGTCTCGCTCGCTCCGTCTCTTTTCTCATCGTTTTGTGTTTCGTTTTTTTTTATCACAGGCAGAATTGGAGTCACTTTGCTTCGCAGAGGACGATGAACAAACGGTCATTTCTATCAGTGGCAAAAATGGTGAAACACTAGACGTATGAAGTGGAAGCCAACGGGCAAAAGGGCGCTATGGACAACAGGCTGCTTCTTTTAATCATCTAACTATTCCCGCCATCTGTCATCCTCTGGGCATCACTTTCCGTCAGTAATTCAAACTCCATCTTTCTCTGCAAGCCTTCATCCGTCTCCCGACTTTTCACTTCTTCGCCTCTCTCTTTGTCCATGTTTAATTTTTATGTGATGCCTTTGTTTCAATCTTATTCTCCTCCAAAAGTGATCCCTCTCTTTATTGACTCTTTCTTTCTTTGTCCCATTTAAAACCCCGCTTTGATATTTGTACAGCCCTGTGTCTTCTCTAGTGCAGCCGTTCATTCAGGATCATTCTTCTGTTTGGTACAAAACGTTAATTAATGGTGACAATGTGAGAGGTTTGGTTTATGCAGATCTGCTCGTGTAGCTCACTGCTGACTTTGATCATAAGTGCATCCTCACAGTGTCAAAGCAGATCCAAGCAGGTGAAGCTGGGGAGGAGGCGGGGCCACATCACCGAGCCACATCAGACGTACCAGCCTGGAGGCGAGTTAGCAGTGTAAGTATATGATAACGACTGAATGAGAGTTGCTAATTCATGTTAATGCTGACTTTTGAACAAGATCTGCAATGTTAAAAACATATCTGCGGCTACCTGCTTGTCATGGTGATTTGAGATGGGGAACGTTTTAATCCATGTATCTCGTTGCTCATCATGTCAAATTCATTGTTTTTGTTTTAGTCCCTTTTTCTTCATTTGCTCTGGTATGGACCCGTCCATATCAAAGGTGTCTTTGTGCCGAATAAGAGCTGGTGTTTGAGTGAGAGAGCAGGCAGTAGAAGAAGAACAGTGACGCTCTTTGATGAAAAAAAAAAAATCTGAATGTAATATGTAAGATGACTTTGAAGTGTCGCTGACACGTCAGAGGCTCGTCACGATGTTTACTCTCGTAATCATTTTCTGCCACGATGTCTGGCGGTTATCAAAGCGTTCTCCTGCTGTGACAGATATTTGAGGGGATCAAAGGAGAACAGGTGAAAAAAGATGTGAAGAGAAGAGAAGGGACTCGTGAAACGGACAAGCCTCTAACTATGATGACGGGTGATGCTCTTTGTTCATATCAACAGAGACTTTTAAAAATGGCTGATATGATTCAAATCCTCCAAACATCCGAGACTAAATTAATGTATCATTGACCAACTGTCAACACTAACTGGCCCGTATAAAACAAACTTCATCCCGTCACTCGTGGCGCCAATATCGCAACTATAACCAGTTCAACAATCATAACAAGAGTCCCTGCCTTCAGTAAATACATCTGACAAGATATTGTGTTCAGTGTGTGTGTATGCGTGTGTGTACGAGAGGGAGAAAGAAAAGTGTTGGACGCAAACCAAGACGGAGGTCATACGGCACAACCAAATACGCAGCAACATATTGTGCGAGTGTGTTTTGTGTGCATTTCACCTCCTCCAGCGAGAGAGTAAACACATTCCTAAAGCTCTCAGATTAGAGCGAGGCGGTGGATTTGGCCGCGTTTATCGACGGCACAGCAGAGCAAAAGTGAGTTTCTCACCTAGACAGATGGACGAACACACAACCGCACGCAGAGGAAGAAGAAGGCCGACCGGTTCACTGCAGAGTGAGAGAGTGAGGAAGTAAAGAGTCTTACTGTGTGTAGACAAAACCCATTAACTGTCAGAAACGCCGCTACAGTAGCTGTTGGAACATAGTTATGAGTTTCAATATGTTTTTTTTCTTGGCTTTTTAAGTGCATTTCCTTGAATCAACCTGCCGTCTGGCCACAGATGATTTGATCTCACAAAAGCTGTTTATGGTAATTTGAGTTTAAATGGCGATGTGATTGTGATGAAGTTAGCTCAACTCTCTGTATATTTGGCAAGAGGGGGAAACAAATGAAAAGAGATTACAAGACGTTAAGGAATTAGTGAAGGATTCCCTTTGTGAATCATACATCATAAGTTTTTATAAACCTGCTGTTAAAAGATCAACTGCTTGCTGCAGTATCTAGTGAAAATGAATGTGTAAATTAACTTCTGGAATAAAAGGATAAAGACAAAGTATTTTTTCTGTTTTCTTTTGACTGTTTACGTGGACTACACGAGACAAGATGGCCACAGAAAGACTTCCGAAGAGACGTTTTGCTGATGCAAGTGGATTCTGGAGGCTTGGTGAGGTCGTGACTACTCGCGAGCTAACCGCTTACATGCTAACCAAGTGGGAACCTCCGGTCGTGCCAAAAAAACTGCAGTTCCCCAAAATGACCACTTGAGGCAGGTTCCAAAAGCGAGTCAATCCCCATAGGCCGCCATGTTAAAATGCACAACTTTAAAGCAGAAATACAAATCTTTACAGCGTGGTACAAAAAAGTGGTTTTGGTGCTAATATTCCCGTTCATGACAACAGTTTAAATTACATCAAGGCTTAAAGTTAGGCATACTTAATGGCAATGGCTGCACTTTGAGTGACGTAACGTATCAGGTCGCTAGCTGCTAGCTACAGTATCTCCTCTGCTGTGAGTTCCCAGATTGCATTTTGCCCGATGCGTTCCGCCTCTGTTGCTGCTCGACGCAGACTCATTCAACCAAAGCCTGCTCAAACGTTTAACACGACACAAACCACGAATGAAAAACCAGGTCGCTTCTAATGCCAAACAGATGAATGCAGGAACTGTTTGTAGATATTAGCTAACTGTCAGTTAGCTTGGTGGATAACAGGACAAATAGGTTCCCACTGGTTATTCAAAAGAAATCGACTCATGTCGTTATGTAAAAATGGATAATGCAACCCAGCTAATAAGCTACAATAGCGTATTAGCTCATTTTGTAAAGTTCAAATTCGAGTGGATTTTTTTGTTCTCCGATTGCCGATTCTATCAAAATGAATCAACGTGGCTGCTTTAAATGGCGGTGCGACTACGTCTTTGAGCCAAAATGCTCCTTTAAATCCCCCCCAAGAGATGAATTCAGCAGCGCTTCTATCAACAGATGAGTAATGCTGCAAAACACACGGACCACCCAGAATGTTTGGAATGCTGGGAAATGTATGCACATCAGCTGGAAGTCAGTCCAACTTTTCTGTTTTTCTAACTGGCGTATGTGTGTGTGTAAATATGCGTGTCCCTATATGGCTGTATATATATGTGTGTGTGTGTGTGTGTGTGTGTGTGTGTGTGTGTGTGTGTGTTCATGTGCGCACCAGTGGCACCTTCAAAGTCGCAGTAACAGGAAGGCAGCAGGCATCTGTTCACACAGTCGGCTGAGACACACAGAAATTGACAGAGTGAGACACACTCAGTTGGGTTCATGTGGACATAAACCCACACTCACACACACACACACACACACTAAAACCCCAGTTGAACCCCATGCTGTTTGACAGGGTGAATCTGACAAGCTAACACACTGTGTGTGTGTGTGTGTGTGTGTGTGTGTGTGTGTGTGTGTGTGTGTGTGTGTGTGTGTGTGTGTGGGTTCACATTAGTCTGCCATGGCCGGAGGGTGACAGCAGGAACAATTACACCGGACTGGTCATGTGGTCATCTACACTTGTCTTGTGTGTGTTTTTCAGCTAATGTCTCAGGATAAAAGTGTCTAGACGGCACAGACAGGAAGACAGATGCATCAACCTTCAGCACACAAACACAAACACTTGCGTATCTCAGTGGCGAAAGGCCGAGCGACCGGTGGCCAGGGGCATTGTGGGAGCTTGGCACCAGAATTGGGGACTACTGAGGATGTGACTTTAACTCCCAGCAAAAAGCTCCTCGCTCAGCGCAGACGGCGTTACTTAGTACATTGGCGTTTTGTACAATGACTTTCCAACTGGGCCTGTCAATCCCTTTGATAGTGTGGGAAGCTATCGCGTTAGCATGGACTGCTTCAAACATCTTATCCTATACTGTTCTGGTTACATAGGCAAAGAATTACGCAGAAATTAAACAGGAAATTTGCTTTCTTTGGTTGATTAAGACCAATTGTAATTCATTTTGGAGGAATTCTTAACCCATTTAATTGTGGAGGATGTGGAAGATTCTGTCGAGGTGTATTCAAACCTATAGTATACTGTACGTTTGAAGGAAATGCATGCTCACTTCTCCTCACAGAGCAACTACAGGCACGCAGCTATCTGTCAACTCAAAGTGAAGCCTTCCTGCTACAGTTTGGCTCAATTGTTCAGATGCCTGAGCCAAACAATTCATTTTAGAAGGAAATAGAGCTTCTGTCAACATTGACTCATATTAACTCCATGTTCACCCAATACGTGAATTATTTAGACTGATTTCAAACTAAATATGAACTCATAAGAACTCCCTGCATGTTTTAATATGATTCGTATTGATTGAAGTCCCTTTAAATCAGCCAATAACAGGGGTCTGACTCTGTTGTTATCCAGCGTGATTCAACACAACACACAGGCGGCAGTAGGATGGGGTAAACAGATAGCAACAGATAGGATCAGACAGATAATTTCGTTAGGGGAAGACAAATGAGCGTGAATAACAATCCGAACAGCGAGTGGACCAATTTCTTTTCTCCCCCTCCCGGCTGAGCCGTCTGTGCCTGCAGGCGAAGCTAACGGAGACAATCCCAGAGCGACGGGAATGAAAAGAACGACTCGACTGGCCGGCTTTCGACACCTGGTCTCTTATTCCCCCTTCACAGGTGGCAGGTTAGGATTTACAGGACTGGTTTAAGGATGGGGGAAAGTAAGGGAGACAATAAGGGAATAAGGTGCAAAAGGTAGAGACTGAGGAGAGTAGGATGAAGTTGAGGAGAGATGCTGAGAGGAAAATCAATGGCGGAGAAAGCAGAAAAGGAGAGAGAGTAAAGGCTATGTGCCAATTTTAAAATCAATACATCTTTATTCTTCTACTCCGCAACACCAAACGATATCATCACAATTGAACCCACAAAAGCTTTACGTGTTGCTGCTGTAAACACCCAGCGGCTGTTGCATCTTACCAAGATAGTTTCCACCAGCAGCTGTAATGATTGAATGAATAGAGGAACTGTCACTGTGCATTGACTACCATGACAATTACTGCCTGAATTAAAGAAACTACAAACTATATGCGGCCAAAGCTGTTTGAGTGGCAGTTAATAAATGGATCTAAGGCAGATAAGACCACATTTTTCTCATATAGTTATCCTGCCTTCATCTCTTTCGCTTTAATCTCATATCTCCAGACAACCACCTCGCCAAGAGCACAGAGGTCTGGGGAAAGTTCAACTAAACAATTGTAAACGCTTGGGGTCATGCTAATAGAATTACTACTATGATGAAGTTATGGAGTCAAACGAGAACAGAGGTGATTGCCTCTGAAATCATTTAGTATTCACAGTTCAGTCCATAATTTAAAGTGGTGTATCATTAAACCCTTGCTGGACTCTTAGCTAATTAGCCCACATGACCTTCCCAAGTTTAAGCTACCATAGTAGCCTCTAATTATCAATTAGCTGACTTTCCAAGGTAGTTCAACTAATTTACACTTGGAGGCGGTTTTCAGTGATAACGCTCACCGTACACTACTAACACGGCACCAAACGGCAACGTTAGCGGGTAGCTGGTGAACACAGTGGAGCTTTTAGCATCTAATGAGCCACATATGTCCCTCAAGAGTTAGCAAAACAGAGCTAAAAGGAGTGTGAATACTGAACAAAAAACAGGACCCGAAAATGAGCGCTAACGTTGCTAAGTAAATACGCAACTGTTGGCTAACATGTTAGCCATAACGACTTCATAAGGTGACGTTATGTCAATGTTTTCAGCTCGTTTCTGCTGCCCTCAAGTGGCCAAAAAGAACATAAAGTTAAATTTAATTGACAACACATTAGTAGTTGTTTACTCAATTTAAGCTGACCTAGATCGTATGATTCGTTGATAAAATAGTAACTAGCAACTACAGAAAGAATGGGTGATGTGTAAATGGCCTCCAATAGTGTTAAATATTATAAAATAAATATGAACATATCAAATTAAATACCTCACAATTGAACTAAACAGTACTTGGTTAAATGTGCTCAAATCATTTCCCCCACTGCGGTGCTTAAACGTATCTACCACTGAGAATGTCTTCTCTTCTTGATATATAGTGATGTGTATTGATGTCTTTGTTTGGAGTGGCTGATTCACTCGCTGTTAGAGAGATGCTACTTTGAGAAGACCTTGGCTGATGTTTAGTTTAATCTGTCTGTCTCAATTTCCTTTTTATTCTCCTTTGCTTGTTGTCTATTTCTTTGATTTATTGCCCTTGGCATTCTCTCACAGTCATTCTCTTTCTCTCTCGCCATCTGCTGTTTTCTCTCTCTTCCACTGATTGCCCTTGTGTCTTTTTGTAATTCCAAAATATGGAATTAGATGACACTTGATTGCAGTGAAAAAACAAATTGAATCTTTTTGTTGTCTTAGTCGATTTTTCCATGTAATTTCTTCACATTCGACTTTTTCTTCCCCAGATACAGTGTATATATGCAGCCAACATTTGCTATGGGAACTCAATAACTTAAAGGTATCGACCGAAATGACCCAGTGCCAAGTAATATTGAATATCTCAAACAGTACCTGCAATTGATCCTTTTTGTGCCCAGATAGGAAAAAAATACTATTTGTATTTTTTTTTTCTAGCAGCCAATCACTGCAAGCATTCTTAGAAGCCAAAACCCAGACAGCCTGGATAGCCTGTATGCACATGGCTCTAAACACTGATACGTCGGCAGCTAGCAGCAAACAGTGCTAGCAGCAAACAGTGCTAGCAGCAAACAGTGCTAACAGCAAATAATGCTAACAGCAAACAGTGCTAACAGCAAACAGTGCTAGCAGCAAACAGTGCTAACAGCAAATAATGCTAGCAGCAAACAGTGCTAACAGCAAACAGTTCTAACAGCGCGAACAACCGCAACGGCGCCAATTAGCTAGCCAGTGGGACACAAAGAGAGAGAGAACAATTTAGTCCATTAATTAAGATCAGATTTGTTTAAACAGCACTAACACTGTTTGTTACCCGAATCAAATGTATCTAATAAACTCACACGGACTTATGAATATACAGAATTGCATAGACAGATGAGTTTATAGTGTATTTGCAGTATTTTTTTTTCTTTAATTAACTGGTGGAAAATATCACTACTACTACACTACTACTGCAGTGTCTGTATTGTACTTATGTACTGCAAATGTATATTTATCAATGTGCAAAACAACAAATACATTCTCAAAACACACTTTTGTATGAGTGCAAGATGCATATTTCCAGACTCTAACCATTCTATGAATAATTAATCAAGTGAAATAGCCTCAAAAGACAAATATAAATCTATTCCTTGTTTGTTTTTTGGAGTTTTGTAAATTCTCGCCATGTGAAGTCAAGTCAGGCAGTTACGGGAGGATATTCCCTTTTTGTCTTCACGCATCACAAACGAAAGGGCATAAACTTGTGCAGCAGATCTAAAGCGGAGCTGAAATCTCCCTAAGCCATTCCAGACACTGTCTGAGCGTTTGCTTTGGTCTGGCTGGGGGCCAGATGGAGAGGGGATTTGACTTGGGGAATATTAGTCGGCTCTGCTTTGCTGGGCGCACTCAATCAATCCTGGGAGGAAAAAAAGACACATTTCAAAGAGTTTCAAGCCTTCTCTTAGATGTTTAAGACAAGACGGAGTATAAAAAACTTGATCCAATATTCAAGCTTAAACGATTGCAATGCTACATGCTAATCTTGGAGTTTTAGCCTTTTTAAAACTTTATCCAGGTACAGTTGGTTGAACACAAATGCCCTTTTCTTGCAATTCCCTGATGCAGAAATTAAACTTTGCTCTACTGTTTTGCAGCTCGACATGAACATCAGTGGATTGAGAGGGAAATCCAGCCTCAAGCACAGCCACTGGTCCTTTGGTCCATTCTGGACTCTTGTAAAAGTTTGGAGAAGTCGAGGCAAGCGGTCAAAAGTGGGGATGTGTGAGGAGAAACTGAAGCAGCACTGCAGGTCAAGTTAAAGTTTAATAATCACCAGCTGGACTGTGTGTCCGTTACATCAATGATTCTGATCAGGGAGTTATTTCAAAGGAGAGCCCAAAGCTACAGCTCTGCTTCTCTTACAGCCTTCACTCATTTTGGGTGATCGGATTGCAGTCGGATACTGCTTGAGAGTACAGAAAGGGTACAGTACAAAAGGCAATGGGCACGGATTGTGATCCGACCTTTGGAGGCGGTCCAGGCGGCGTTAAGACCACTTTATTAAACATAAGATTAAATTATCTAGGATGTCGAACAGATTCAGCAGTTCAGGTAAAAAGACAAAGACGCTAAAGCTATCGGATCTCAATGTGGACACTGGAGACGCAGATTAATACCAAGTGTAAAGACACATTTTAATGCACGGTGTAAAAGGGGAACCGACCATGATTTCAACAGCTATAACAGAGAGTGTAACATGGTGATTACCTGCCAAACAGCAACAAACAGCAAACACTGATTTCTTCTGTTTGACCGTTTTTGTTGCAGACAAACGCAATCGGCTGCGACGCGGCAGTCAATGCAAAGGCTAATTGCACTGTAACAGCGTATCAAGACGGAAGTGGCCTCGACCAATAAATGCGTGAATGCGTGTGTGTGAGTGACATCATCAAAGGTTAAGTACCTGTGATTAATGGCGCTCACGTAAGCTGGCTTAATGGAGTTTTTATATCAGGGTTTCATGCCGCTGGAAGGGATGTTACATACCGTCTGGTTGGCACTTTCACTGGGAATTGAAACCCTATAACCCCGGCGGGCTTAGCTCCGTTTTTCGCAACATGAGCCATACACACTTTAATGAGTGTGTTTGTGTGTGTTTACGTGTGTGTGTGTGAGGAAGAAGTAAAGAGGGAGACGGTGAAGGAGTTGTGTAGTTGATAAACTGACAAGCGAAAGAGTATTTTAGCTGGTAAACTGAGCTTGGCAGCATATATGGTCGCTGAAGCGTGTGAGTGTGTGTCAAACTGTCAAAAAGATGTGAAACAGACAAATCCTCAAAGCACATCACCTTCACAAAGGGAGGGCTATCCAGAGAAGGTGTGAGTGTGTTTGTGTGAGAAAACAGTGGTGTCCTGAGTGTTTGTGGCAACCGTATCAGACCAGTCGGTTCTCACTCTCGATGTGTCAAATACAGCAGATTGGTTAGTCCACTACGTCTGACGCCGACGTACAGAGACACTCTTTAGTGTGTGAATGCAATGCAAACTGCATTGTAAACCAGGCCGGCAACCTCTGGTTCTGAAAAGTGAAGCCAATGCGGAAGTATCTGCTTGCATTCTCTCTAGTGTCCACCAGGGGCGACTCCTCTGGTTGTATAGAAGTCTATGAGAAAATGACTCTACTTCTCTCTTGATTTATTACCTCAGTAAACATTGTAAACATGAGTTTATGGTCTCAATCTCTAGTTTCAAGTCTTCTTCAATACAGCATGATGTTCATTTAGTACGTTATGGTCCATTTAGAGTCAAACAGACCATAAAGCAGGGGATGCTTTAGGGCGGGGCTACACTGTGATTGACAGGTCGCTACTAGAGCCATATACAGCATGTCTACGTCACTCCTCCACAGTCTAAATGTGGTCACTTCAGTTCACTGGTTGCAAAAAACGAAGACGTCGACGGCCAAAACGCTGAACTCAAGGTAACCACGCTCTTACCGAATATTGACGCTAGAGGGGGAGCGTAGAGCGACCACAGGTGTGAGAATGTGTTGATCAGACTCGTTCACACTGCAGGATGAGTTCAGAGAAGAGGTGGGTAGAATACAGAGCGAGAGAGGAAGAAGAGAGGAGGAGGAGGAGGAGACCAGGAAGAGAGAGCAGACAGAGCATAGATTAAAAAAACAATGGGAGCAGGATGAGAGAGGGGATGTGGGGAGAGTAAAAGATGAATGAAGGAACAGGTTTGAAAGGAGAAGGAAGCGGCGAGGGATGGAGGGAAATGATGAAGGGAATAAGGAGTAAAGGAGAGAGGACGGCAGGGGAATAGGGTAAAGAATCACGAGAGGGGATACAATGGAGGGATGCAGTGGAGGACGGCTGAAGGATTGCAAGAGAGCACACTCAGGAATTGAAGGGGCGAGAGATGAATCGCCGACTGGGGGGCTGTGGAGGCTGGTGGGAAATATCTCATATTTTTAATATGTGATTTCTGCCCGAGACGGCAGTTTAGAATGTTAATCACATCAAAACAAACTCTGAACAGAGCGAGAGAGACATAAACATAGAAGACAAACTGGCACGAGAGTCGTAAGTGCAACGTGCTTACAGTCTATCAGATCGTGTGTGTGTGTGTGTGTGTCTGTGTGTGTGTATGTGTGTGTTCTCACTAATCTATATTTCAAGCTCCTCCAACACTTGACAAATGACATCAGGGAATTGTAGGAAGTCTCAACGCTGCTTAGCCACAACACACACACACAAACTGACAGAAACTCCCCAGGATCCCTTTGGGACTTACAGGGAATGTGTCATGTGGCGTAGTGTAAAAATGTGTGTGTTTGAATGCGTGTGTGTGTGTGTGTGTGTGTGTCAGCGTGCTTCTGGTACCCAGCTAAACCCAAAAGGTTGCAGGAATAACAGTTGTGTGTGTGTTGGCGCTTTACTCGATACAAGTGGTCCGACAGTCAGGTGAGGTTGTATAAAGAGCGAAGAAGTCTGATGGATGGCTCAAACAAACATAAGATTAGGTGATCAACGTCCATTTTGTTTTTTATGCATTACCTCAAACATCACAAATAGCACATGACATGAGGAATAGTAATCCCACATTATTCATTATGGATAACTATTGAAGGCTCTGCAAGTTTAATCCAATTGGACTAAACTTGTCGTCAAATGCGGCGAATATCTTCTATCATCCATTTGAATGAAGTGACTGCAGACTATGAAAGAGGAAACATTGATTAGTGTAACCTAATCTTTACCTGCAACTGTGCAGACATCCAGGTTTAAACAGAATGAAGAGACAAGGTGTGAATTTTATGAATGAAGCTTCCAACTATTCGGTTCAACCGCCTGCTTTCATTGGTGGAAAGCGACGTAAGGGGGCTGAAGTTAGACTATAAGAGCAAGAACGTAAGAACTCGTACTCTGGATTTGTTGCATGTTGCCTTGTGCTCATTAAAATACTTCCCGCTGGGCATCAACTCCAATTCGGCGTCTCTTGTTGTCATTTTGCCACAACACGACACGAAACCTCAATACTCAAAGTCAGATTTGTATCCTCATCTCTCAATATTACAAGTAGGATATACGCATGGGAGTTGCCCTCTCTGGTCTATATCTGCCTCTGCTGAGTTATTTCCAAAAATGTCAGCCTCATAGTTATTAACACTTGAATACAGCAGTGTACAACGATGTACTGCAGGAGCATGTTAATAAACACACCCTGGAAGACGTGTCCGCTCTACTTGAGAGCACAGATTGATAAAAAGTCTGAGGGGAATATGAATGCGGAGCGGTTGTTGGCGGTGATCGCCGTACTGTATCGGATGAACATGAACCATCTGGGTGATACACAGATGCGACAGCGACCGCACACACCGGCTGGCTGCCGTGCACCTCTCTGCATCACGGCTCTTTTTTTACGGCTCATCAGAGAACGGGGATCTGAGATCTGCCGAAATCTGGCAGAGGTTGCCGCCAAGGTTGCCATTACCGACCTGTTCTCATCTTTAATTCCCTTTAATGTCGTCTCACTGAGATGAAATCATCTCTACCGAGAGAGAACCGGCCAAGAAGGCCGTATTAAAACAACAACACAGGCGACATAAACTATCACACATTAGTAAAAACTAAACCCAACGCCGACCGACATTAATAGATATTAAACAACATCTCAAGCTAGTTTCAAATTACTGCATTCCTGCTTTTTTTGGTTTTCACTGCCTGAATTTGACAGATTTTCTGTTAGTGTCAAAAATTCAGTTATCAGCTCAATTCAAGTAAAATGCATGTATCCTCCTTTACCTCCTTCTGTCCTCCCTTCATCTCCTGGTGTATCTTTAGGGTGTGACACACACAGCGTGCACATATGACAGTAATCTTAAACCCACTTATGTACGTCTTCTGTATGTTTTTAAAGCTGAATCTCTTATCTAAACACACTCACGAGTGTCCACTACGTCCCCTTATTCACCGCAGTCCTTGACTCTCACCAATAACATGAACGGGATGCATTGAGTGCACTCTCACCCATCTCTCCTCCACTTTCTCCCCTGAGAGGAGATCAAACAGGAGGGAAAATTGTAAAATAACTGCAGTCAGAGAGGCGCGTATGAGCGAGAGGAAGATAGCGGCGGCGGCCGCAGCGCACGGCGAGGGAAATCTACAAGGAGCCATATGGGATGTAATTCTCACTTTACCTCGCACTTACATGTTATTTCGAAGGACGCTCCGGGGAGTTGTAACAGCACAATGTGATGCCGGAGTATCACCTCGGATGTCTTGTTGGGAAACATCTTGGGCCGAGATGATTCCAGTTTTTGTTTTTTTTAACAGTGTAACAATACAGAGAAATGGTGAAACTGTAGTTCCTTTCATTTATTTTTTACAACATTACAAGTGTGAATCTGTTAGATGAATTAAAGAACGGCTACAAGGCAATGAGTATCCAGTTCTAATAAGGCTGGGAGACATTAAAGTGTGTTGTTGTAATACACTAAGTATATTAAAGGATCCTGTTCTGAAAAAGCTACAGTAGCTTTCTAGTAAGGACTATTTTATCAAACACATACAGACGTATCTTGTTCCTATAAGACTCTTGATCCAGTAAGGGTGGACGATATCCAAGTATGCTTTTCTAATGAGGCCGGGGTTATTTTATTTAAATGATCAAAAGAACAGAAGTGTTCAAAGTGACTGGAATTCAAATGAGCTGATCTCGTTGGCCTCAGTCATTCCAGACATTTGAGTTATTCCACCGCTGAAGTGTGAAAGAGATGTAATAACCGGACCGGACCGGACCGGACCGGTATGGCCTGTCTGTGAGTCCATTTATGAACAAACATAATAGTATATTAATCACATTAATTATCGTTGCTTATTATTATGTAACACAAATTGGATTAAGCGACATGATGTCGTTGGCCCAGGTCGCTGACGTCGGCTATTTTTCAATTTGCCAGAACATGTCATAATGACAAAGTCAGGTTCAGTCGGTTTGCAGAATATCAAACTGGTTTAAGCTCTTAACACTTGGGTAATTACATCTATAGGTAGAGATTGTAAATTGGGATTATAGTGGATTATAACTGCCCCTGTTGACCTTGTGGTTTTAAAAGCCAGATTGAGAGACAGCTCAACACACAAAGTCACAAACTACTGGTCTTACTCTTTGATACCCTCCTAGCTCTTTCAATTATTCTCTCATTTTCTTTTCTATACCTTTCCTTTTCTTGCTCCCTTTTTCCTGCTTTCTGTTCCACGGTATCAACTTTCCTAATCGCGTATTTACTCTCACTCAGATAACCTTTTCAGATCTCAAGAGGTTTAAAGAGTATGAAGCCATTCAAGGTCTCACTGATTAAATGTTAAAATAAGACTGTATGTAGCGTAGATACCTGGCTCAACGTTCCTTTAGCCTGAGGCCTCTGCAGCGATAAGAGATCCTTTTATTCATAGCGTTTACTGGAACTATTCAGAATCATCAGGTGTTCTGCGCTGACGCAAAACTGTGAACAGGTCTGATAATACCGTAGAATACAAAGGTGACTTGGGATGAAAGAAAACAAGTTGAAGTCGAAAGATCAAGGCAAAGAAGAGCTATGAATTCAGTCATTTCAGTTTGGTTAGAATGCATGTTGGCCTCATTACCAAGAAGAAATGTTTGAAAATCTAATTTTTTTCACTTAGATAATCTAAAAAAGGCATTAGAAAATGTCCTGCTTTTGTTTTAGTTTGGAAACCGTTCATTTGTTTTGCGATATATTCTAATTTAAATCCTTTATATGCAGTTAAAAAGTGTTTCTTCCAACAAGTCAAAGGGCTTGACAGGACCACATTAGATAGAAAAGAAGAATGCCATCCCCCCAAGTGGGCACCAAAAACTCCAGCAATAAAGTATTTAATAAGAAAAACTGCCTTGGGAAGGATCATAAAAGGAAGGAAACCCCCTTGCAGGGTGATAAGGAGCCAAGTTGGCTGTAAAACAAAGCAGTAAATCAATGATACCACCGGAGAGTATGCAGGACGAATACATTAACGCATTCTTCATAGAATCCCTCCAATGGCCCAGGGAATAAACATGATACTTCCTCCAATCCTCCAATCTCTGGAAGAGTTGTTGAGGCCATTCAATTTGGTTTAAGGTCCAGCATGACTGAGCCTTTATTAAAGGCTTTTTGAATATGCAAATGAACGTTCATGTCTTTGCAGTCATAACAGATGGTGGTCCGCTCTCTGGAGTTGCGTGGGATAATTTGATCTCAGCAATGAAAGGTCCCGTTTTGCCTCCTGTCCCTCTAAAGGGAGGTCTCCGAAGGCTTGAATCCAACCGCGAGACCACTTAAACCAAATCAAGAATGTGAAAGGGCTGATACGACATCTCTGTATCACAAGTTCAGCTCTATAAATCCTGGATTATTACTCTATCCTTTCATACTTCCATCTTCCATCCATTTATTTCAATCATCCTGAACCATTGCGGACACATTAAACCAGACAAAGCCTCTCTGCTCCCCTGGATGCTATAAATCTACCTCCAACCTGAAGTTTAATGCCTTCATACAGCAGCAAATCCATTCGGAACCTGACGAGCCAGATTGTTTGTTACACGGAACCATCTGAGAGGTCATCATTGGAAACTGTTTGGGGAAGGGGCAGGCACTTACACAAAAAGTTTGCAACGATCCGTCAACCAAACTCTTGCCGAAACCAAGAGCGAAAGCATCTTCTCCAATCGACAAAAGCCTTCAGTGTCGTTCTTTGCTCTTCTTTCACTGAAGATACTTTGGATATAACTGATGCTATTGCAGTTGCTGTGCAAAGCAAAGATATTCCATCGATCCTGCTTGTTTTGTTCAAACAGCCCGTCCCCACATGACGAGTATTAGGCTTCATTATAAAGCACAACAGGCCGGGTTTCACTTCCTAAAAGAATGAAAAGAAACACCGTTGTCTCATGTCCACTGATCAATATTTAAAGAGCACAAATGACTACTTCTCATAAAATACTGCTCTTCCCCACAGTTAAGAGCAGCTGGACGGTTACATCTTTGAATTGAATTAAAGTCAACCTTGAGTAAAAGTAGGTGTCTGATTTTGAAGAGGTTGATATCTCATTGTGAAACAAAACTCTCTTATGTTCCGCTTTCACAGCAGTTTCCCCCCCTTTTATCACCGCAGGCAATGAACTGTTCTGCCGACTCACAAAGACACGATACCTTACAATCAAAGATCCTCTTCTTTAAAACATGGGGAGGGAACACAAGGAGCAGGTAGTCAGACAGTAGGATTGTCTGTAAACTGACTGTTAAATGCCAGAGGGAGCGTTGAAGTTACCTAGATTCATGCTGAGGGACTTTAAAAAGATGGACGTCACTTTGTTTGTTTTCTTTTAGAGGCTGTCGCAGCTGGAAAATCCCAATTTGCACACACAGCCACACACAAAAAACCATCCCCTCACCATTACGAGAAAGATTAAATCAGACTCGAGAAGCCTCTATTCTTATCTCTGCTCTTCATATGGAGGGAGGAAAGCAACACAGCAGCAGCAGCTAGAGGGATTGATTGGCAATTGATGAGGTTTGTCTACCGCCAACTCAATGCTGGAGGTTAAACCCCCCCCACCGACCCCCTCTACAGAGAGAGGGTGGTGATGGAGGCAGTGGTTGTTATTGTTTCACATGACTGATTGTCACTTTAATCTTTTGGGTCCCGGGCCGGGAGACACTCAGGCAATTCAGTCAGACGAAATCCTCTTCTGACTGAACAACTGAATCAAGTGCAGCAATCATGGCTGAACACAAACACACCGGAGTTTGTGCTTCTGTACTTGAGAGGACGCGTGAACGTGGGGAAACCGTGTGTGTGGACGACAGCTAAAGCTGAATGAATCTGATTCGTGAGGGAACAATGCAAGGAGGCCTCCACGCAACCGAGATGCAGGTTAGATTTATTCAGAACGAAGCAGGTGATCCTCATTGCGAAAATATGAAGAAGCCTATCTTGCTCTCAGGTTCACTCTCAGTATAGTGGAGAGCCAGGATTTCTATCCTGAGCAAGGTTTAACGAGCAGTATTCTTTTGAAGGTTCAAGGAACCTGCGCTTCATGTTCTTCATGATTTTACCTCTATTTCCCCAAGTGGAGGTCTTCACAGATTCAAAATGTTCAACCTGATCCCAAAAGCACCTGTGGGAAAAACCTACCTGAAACCCATCGTAGATGAATTAAGAGCAGAATCTGAGTTGATCCGAAAGGTACCCAAGGATCACTAGTGTCAGTCCCAATGCTGTCGATTCAAACAGACACTAACGGAGAACACCAGCACTCACCGCAAGCAACCACGGTCAAATTCTACAAGAGCAGAAACATAATAATGTCCAAAGAACAACTGTTAACAGAAATGGCTCTGTGCTTCAAAAAGCTATTTCTTGGAAATGATTGAACACGAGAAACAGTCGGGGTGTGATTGATACAAACCAGTCTGTGCAAAGAGTTGCCCAAGCACACCTCTAGACAAAACACTTCAAAGTTGTCCCAAATGATGTTACACTAAGTTGCACACACAAAAACTGACAGAAGTAGTTGAATGAATAAAGACATCTTGAGAGGGAAGGTCAAACTCAACGTCTACTTTTACACCTGTACACACCTGCCGCTGGCTGAACAGGTGACTGAAGCCCATCCAATCCATATGTCTGATGGGTCTGCAGGTAAGCAGTTTGGACACTTGGTCAATGCTCTGACAAGCACTTTGAAGCGTACCGATGCTTTGAGAACCACTATCCAAGCCCCAAAACATAACCTCACCTTAATTCTAACCTCAAATCTAAAGAAAACCCCCAAAGCTTCAACCTCCAACAGACCTTTAAAGAGTCCAGGACCAGGTCCTCACATGGTCTAAAAGTCAAACTGGTCCTCACAAAGACACAAATCCCTGTGCCTGCAGACAAAAACACAACTCACGTTAGTTTTCACTCATTACAGTGTATAATTACATTATAGTGTCTTTTCAAAATAAACATCCTTGTTCACAGGAAACTGACAGTTCAACTTGTCATATGCTTACAGTCTTTTTTCAAAATAAAAGTCTAATGGAGGTTCAGTTAGTTTTCAGGTTTACTTACGCAGCAAGGTATAGGTCAAACAATATTACTAAGTAATATAGGAAAAGATAATGGTTTGGGTTAAAGTAAGTAAGTTCCTTATGTTAAATAATGTTTCTTACGTAACTGGCGTTAGTAAAGCACGGAAGTTTACAATACTAAAGGTAAAATAAGTCCACTTTGACCCGTTGACATAGGACATCCGCCCTACACAAACTGTATTGCCCCTCATGCTGTGCAAGTTGCCCTGGCTGTCTAATCATGAAGTAGATGGATTTCATTGGAGTCCCAGAGGTATCAGACGCTGAGCAACACTGACCAAGTGTCTGTATTTGGTGAGTTGGGAGCGACAACGAGTCGCCCCCCCCACCCCACCCCCCCACACAATCCCATTTCATTTCATTCCCTGAATTACCGAGCTCCCCCACCAAATCTATTTTCCTCCTGGATTCCGGCACTCTGACCTCATCCACACAGTTATTGTTCTTTCCTGCGCAGACATTCGGAGTCAGCCTTTACACAATATAGTATTTCATATTTTTCATTTAGGGAATGAAATGAACACAGTTGCCGGCAATATGTCAACCCTGCTGATCCACTCTGATTAACTCTGTGAATCAAATGAGGGGTGAGATGGATAGATGTGGCATTTTCAAAAGGGGCATCCTGAGGCGAAATGGAGTACACCTCCATGTGAGAGACAAAGAGACATGTTTATGTATACATGTCTGACCATCTGTGTGTCTGTCTGTCCGTGGTTAGTGTGTGGTTAGAGCATCACAAGTCCCCTGAGGCCATGGACCTTTCCACTCGCCTGAAAAAAAACAACATAAATCAGCCTGCAGTTTTTAACCATCATCCATTTGTCTTTCCACGTGACGGGTCTTTCAGTGTGAGCATCAAAAGTGAGGCCAGAGGGATATAAATTGTTGGTAAATCATCTCAGACATCCATGATTGTCAATGAATCCAACTTTCAGCGAAAAGGTTTTTTAAGCCTGATGAATGAAATGACTTGCCAAGCAGAACGCCAACGTCTGCCTAAAACAATATTGTGCCATGAATTAGGTTTCGCATTGGGAATACCAATCGCTGAGCGCCAGAGCATGTTTCTGTAACAAAAGAAAAATAGAAATATGGACCTTGAGTTGGGGAGAGGGTAACGCTTTGATGCCAAGTGGGAATCAAACCCTCAGCAGTGTGACAGCCATCATAAACCAACAAGACATACATGTATATGGAAGACTGCAATACGCAGATGGGGAGAGAGAGAGAGAGAGAGAGAGAGAGACTGCATCTATTTTCTGTTTCATGCCAATAAAAGCATGTAGAACTGGAGATATTTGAAGAGAGACGGAGAGATGACGATGGAGAACAAAGGGAGACTGAATTGAGCTGAGAGACAGAGAGAGAGAGAGAGAATTGGGGAGTGAGAGCATCCAGGCCATGATAAATGACAAACCGGAGTCGTATCATGCATTCAAATGAGGCTTTACGACTCCTTTAACAAGCTGAATACAAATGAGTTTGAAGGTATCCAAAATCTGCCTCGAGTCTTGTGTCAAATATTCCCAGATGAGCTGGTAACATACGGATTGTTCTGACACGTGTCAGAGTTTGAGTTTTAGGCCAAAGTGTATTGGGTGTACTAAAAATAAACGCCCACGACAAATCTTGCAACAGCATGAAATGGCACCTGTGGCTCTGTCTCTGGGGGAGTAACTGAAGGAAGCAGCGTTTTGGTATTGTAGATTATGTTGTTGAAAGGCGGAGGAGAAGGAAAAAAAGAGAAAATAAATAAATAAACCAGGTCCCAAAATGTCCCAAGGGCTCTAATCCTCTGTGGAGACAGGTGGATTAGCGGGACGTTCATTGAATAAACACACACGCGCACACACACACGGGCGCGCGCGCACATACAGCTGGATGAATTCATTCACAGTTTGGTGCAGGTATTTGCAGTTTGGAAGAGGCGCAGAAAACCTCCAGAGCAGAGCAGAGGGATGGACACGCGAACTGCCACACCCTCTCTGAACAAATCCCAGCCGGCAACAAACGTTTAGAGAACCGAACACACCCTCTGAGAAATCTGCAGCATTTTAACATGACATTGAGTCGACTGTGTTTATTTCCTCAGACCAAAGCGACTAATCTAAATCATCAGTACTTGCTTTGAGCGCAAATTATTCCCAATCCTTCCTGATTGTGGATCATTTTTCCTTTGCAATGCGAAACGCACACCACCTGTGGGGGCTTTTTATCAATTGTGGCGTGCCGGAAAACACATCTCTTTAAACTCAAAACCAGACTAGAACACTTAAAATGGGCGTTTTTTTGCGGCGCATCAGACAATGCGCTGCGTAAAAACGCAGCTCTCGCAATCTCCGCCAAAACTCTCATCCACCTGTGAATCCAATGACACAGTCAAGTCTCCACTATTACAAACATGTTATGTATAACTCTTCACGATCATATTGTCACACATCAGCGCAGCGACTGTCTCGGTCTTATTCTCATTTTTAACGGACTCTAAATTTGATGTCCTCAAAGTTTCTAATTGAATCCAAACATGTTCGTCCTTCAGGATTTGCTGTAGCTACACTGTCACCAACTTTCCCCTCCTCGCATTTCTGCACACATAACTCTGACCCCCACCCGCTGACCGTCCGTGTCCAAGAAGGCACGGACGCCAAATATTCTCATCTATCGATGGATTCGTTAGAGAGGGACGCAGATTCACTCACCCGTGAGGACATCCAATTGTTCCTCCCGCGTGGTAGCAGTTTGTGATGTCCCTCTTCGTCTTGTATTTTTAAAGAGCTACATCCTTCTCGTCTGTCTGCTTCAGTATGTCCACGTCCTCTCTTCGGGTTGAGGAATGAGTCTCCGCGTGGCGCGCGAAGCCCGCAGCTGTGAACTAGAGGAGAAAAGGAGAGCGGATAGTGAGTGTGGCTTCGGTCCACCTCAGGTCTGGATTTCTCTTTCAGTTTGTCACATCGGAACGGAACCAGTGCGGACGCACCGGACACGTTCCGCGGTCCATTTTTGGTCCGCTGCGCACCGAGAGGCGTCCTGCGCCAAAACAGGAGAAATAAATGACAATAAATCCCACTTGAAGCTCCCCAGGCAACAGCAAAACAGCTGGTTAATTTATTGTGGGTTTTTTTTGTGGGATGTTGAAATATATCCGTCTCCTTTCAGGAAAGTTTGAACACCGGGGTCCAGAGCGCGGAGGGGATGAGAGAGAAACAGCGATACAGGAGCTTACTTACTGGAGCTGAGAGAAAGTGAGGGAGGGACGGGGGGGGGGGGAGAGGGAGGGGGAGACTGCAGACTCCGACTTGCTTCACCGAGCACCAGTTGACTCCTGATCCCACACACTGAAATTCAAACAAGCTCTTGCAAATTTTTGAATGAAAAAACCTTCTGCTGTGTGGAAATTCAAGCTGCACTGTAGCCAGAGGCTATATTTGGGATCCTTCTTGTTATAGATGTATTCATGCTGTTGGAGCATATGGTGTCACCTGCATATTAGAGTTGCAGCAGTCAAGTCTGTCATGTGCAAAAGCCTAAGGTATTTTTTTATTAAAATATTCACATTTGGCTTGGAAATGATTTGTTTTTTTACTTGAAGAAAAATAAATGTTTATTACTTACGTATTTTAGCCAACAATGTGCCATGGAGAGCAAACATTTATTCGCCCTGCAAGTAATTTACAGGCGAGTTCCTCGACTCACTTAAAGGAGTGCTAATTAGTGGCTGATTGAATGAGACTGTTGGCTCTCAATGGAAAATGGTTGTCCACCTACTTTATTCATTGTAATTGGCCCTCGACCATCACAATGGTCACTTAATGCTGAAAAAAAACCAGGTCTTAAGATATTGGCTCCATCCCTGACGGCAAGGTAAAGTGGTGAAAATACTCTAAAAACAGCGTGCGCTTAAAGTGATATTGATTCTTTTTATTCGGGCCTCTTTTTAGAAGGCTAGGATAGGTTTTCCTGCTATCCGCAGCCATGCACTTTACCTAGCAACCAAACTCCATTTATATAAACAGTAATTTAACCTCACAGAACACGGGACTATAAGTACAACCCCACTTTAAAATATCCCAAAAAACAAAAATGGACTTATTTCTGAACTTAGCACAGCTAACGTTGACTCAGCTAATGCTAGCGCAGACATTCACAACCTTATTGATTAGCTTTACTTTGGTAACCTACGTTACTGCTGTTTGCTAACATCTGAGTGGGCATTTCCATTTGAAAAAAAAACTTAGAAAAGAACGCAGATGGAGTTGACCTTCAATGAAGTGAGGGCCACCCAACATGTCCTCACTGTCCAGAAATGTCCTCATAAGATCTAAAACGCACATGGGTCCCCACAAAGGTAGCTGTATAAGAACACACACACACTTGATTAGCCTTAAATATCTTTGGCTTTAAAACTAATTATGAATCCCTTTATTCACATTGTACATTACATACACACACACACAGATACAAAAAGAGGATTTGCTTTCTTACCTCTCCCACTGTTGAGCCACCTTCCCCTCCGTGTCTCGCTCTGTGCACTGACGCATTTTACTCTCCACCCACCGCGATGGATCAAATCCTGCGTCTAAAACCGTCTGTCACGCTGCTTTGCTTCAACTGTTTATCCTGTTACCTGACATTATGTTACACACACACACACACACACACACACACACACTACGGGCCTTCACTTCATTACAACTCGTGTCAAAAGCAGGCGGTGCATTGCAGCGTTATATCGCTTTGCACTGAGGCTTTACTCCCTGAACAGTTGCATATAATTCAGAACTCAAAGTGTGCAGAGCTTTGCTTCATTTGATTTGTCTGGAAACTGGATAGAGGACAAAAAGTTGGCATCCTGTTTTATAGCTCTTTATCGGAAACACATTTAGTTTTAATACGCAGCGCAAACATGTGTACACAATCATTTTCCATTAAAATACATTATTATCTTTGCATCTGGCAGTACTGTATCGACCTCATGCTATTTGAAAATATAGGAGGCGTCCCAATTTCAATAGATTGCAATAAATTTCGCAAAATTTACAACACACACTTATTTTCGTCCCATAACAATGCCCAAAAGGTCAACAGTACAAAGACAAGAGTTTATTGGCTTCCCTTTTGAGAACAGCAGGTTGCTGCCTGGTAAAAGTCTTTCTGTGAGAATTACAAATAGTTGTGCAGTGTTCAGCGCATCAATCCGTTACACCAAATGGATATCCCGGATGGTATTTAATGTCCAACTAATGCCGGCCTCTGCATTGTTCTGCATTTGTTCTGAATCCCCACTCACTCCACTATTTCGGTGACTAGTGATGGAGTGAAGCTGGATATGAGCATGAGTGCGTAGCCCAAAACCTGGAATAGTTGCTCTGCAATTGTGTCTCTGCGGCTAAGGCTAACCTCAGTGGGCATCGCCAAAAGAAAACAACATACCTTTTCTCAGCACAAGTTTGCTAACTGGCAAACTTCCTGGAATTCTCCTGTGTTTGTTCATGACCACGGCATCCATCAAAGGTACCTGGCCAGCTAGCGTGTGAAGAGAGATAGATGCGAGTGAGTTTGAACTTGGAAAGCCACCTTACATAACTATGTGTGAGACTGCATTTTTTTTAAAGCTTATATCGTAGTTTTCCTAGTTCGAAGGCAAGAGGACAAGAGGCTTCACAGATTTAGTTTCCCTCTTTGTGCTTCCTTATCGCTGGGCTTCAGACTTAACACCGCTCAGCCCTACAATCTGTGGCTCTTCCCATAAAGGTTTAACTCAGTCAGAGAACATGCCGGACTTTAGAGCAGCATCGCCCTTAAGAAATAACAGAAACTGTAACTTCCCCTGGATAAATATACAGTTGATGCTGTCATAATGAGGCCTGCAGAGACGCTTGTTCAATAGATTGACAGGTCAGACTGGCGGTCGTGAATGATACCGATATTATAGAGCACCCAGTCTATTTGTTTCTTTTTGATTTTCAAAGGCTGAAAACCCGATACAAGCAGATTTTCCATCTACCTGGGGTGAAAATACCACTGAACCGGTATTTATATTGTGCGACAGCTCAAACCCACCATTAAAAACCAGATTAGTGGGATTATTTTGGGGGTAAAAACTCTAAAATGCCAGCATGATCTCATGTTTACATTCATACTTCTATGTAAAATTATGACTACGAAGCTGTGAACATCGTGTTGAAAGTCAAATGATTCAAGCTTATAATTTTTCTGTATAACGAACAACTGCACTGCCCTCAAACTAAGCTGGATTAAATCACAATGAGCCCCATGTGGGACTTACTCATCCAAAGTGTACGAGTATGCTTCCCATTGAAAAGGTTTGGGAAACGGATAAACAGGAAGTTAAACAACGGTACGTTTGACAAAGTGACTGGTTACGAAATGCGGAAAAGTAGCATCCCTGGATTTCAACATTTCCAATAATAACGGCAGCATAGTGTATGTCATAACTCCTCAGAAGATTCCTTCTTACCAAGTCATGAATAACACATCAGTGGGTCACTCTAGTGGACTTGTCTTGTGAACGGGAAACAAAATGAAGGCTTTAAATAAACCTACAGAGCCACGAGTGCCTCCATTTTCAGCAGGTGACCAGATGGGTTTGAAATATTCACCCCAAGCAAAGCAACGCCTCCATGCCGACGTTTCCACCGCTCGTTATGGTACAAACTCATCTCTAGTGCAGGTCTTCCACCCTCTCACTCGCCTTTCTATTAATCTAATTAAGCCACGCTCAGATGCAGTTTAACAAAGCGTCAGTTCACAACCTTAAAAGAAACACTTTTGATTTTCCTATTCAGGAGGAAAAACCCTCCTGCTCCATGACACCTTATAAGGAGCTTATCTGTAGACAGAGGAGAGGACAGAGGGATGGAGAGCACAGGGGGGAAAGGGTGGATAGAGATACAGGGAGAGGGCGGATGGCTGAACGCCTGGTGTGAGTCATATTCGAGTATGTAGAGTTCAAATACAAAGCCTGCTTCCTCACATATTAGTCCACCTACCGGGACAACATCGTGTGGTCTTTTTCAGAGCCTGATGCGAATAAGACATCTTGTCCGGTCCGACCCACTTTCCCTTAAATCACTTTTGTTTTTTAGGTTTAAATTCAATATTTCTTTGTGTTACTTCTATTGCTGTTGCTTCTACCACTCTACAGACGTGTCTACATGACTCATCTATCCTTTCTGTCTCAGTGGATTACTGTATGTTTTCCATGGCATTGCTTTGTTTATGGCTTACTACAGTCTCTTTAATGGAGAATTGTGGCTTCAATATCTGCCCAATCACCCCCCGCAGTCCTTCCATGCACATCCTGTAGTGATGGTTTCACCTTGCCACTGAAGGCTGGTGGGTAGCCTTCTTGATACATGTAATGAGCTTTCTTCTTTTATATTTTAAATCTCTGTTTATGTGAACTATTTCTTTGAATAAGGCAGAAGGTGTTGGATTGAATGGATGACTCAGGGTCATTATAGCACATTTTGTAATTTATGAAGTGAATCTTTGTGACTAAAAGATGGAATATTCCCTTTTGGAGAAGGATTTTGCGTTTTAACTTCGTGGTGGCGTTGGATTCAGGAAAGCCAAAGGATCACCAAAGTCAGGAGGATTCATCCTCTGGGGACCACGAATGTCCATCCACTAAAACGATGTTGAGATATTTTAGCAGCAGAATTAATGTTGTCATCATCATTTGAAAGACCATCATCTGCCTAAATGTTATTTGTTGCCATCAATAATGAGTTTGCCATGAAATGTATTCGATAAGTTATAAAAATGTAGCTACTATGGAACATTTTCTTATTAAGAAAGATACAATTGCAAAAAAAGATGCTGCATTTGTACTATGCTGCACTGTGTTGGCAGGGCCTTTTATTTTTTCTTACATGCACAGAGGAATAAATGTGCAAATAAATATTAACCAAAAAGAGTGCAGAAAGATAACACAAGACACTGAAGGGAGCAACCGAGGAACAAAAGCAAGAGCAGAGAGCCGTGTTGAAACAAAGGTCAGGAACAAAGTAATCTAGAGAGATATAACAGCCAAAGACTCCATGTGAACACAGGAAGAACAAAAGGTATTCTCCTTCAGTAACACATATAATGAAAAAAGAATAACTTGTACAAACACAATTCACATTGCTGTAGACCTATTTACACACTTGCAGGAACATATGGAACATATTAACATTAAGACATATAGAAATGCAAACATACAAATGCTCATCCATCGTGTCTCACAACCAGACTTTCCTGTTCCCATCTGAATGCGTCCTTCACTGCTCTGTGACTTTGTGACCCGCCTGTTGCATTTAAAGCAGCTTCGTAACACCTCGCTGAAAGTAAATCTGACAAAAGAGACGGAGGCTAAAAGCTGCAATGCTGGAGGTCAATGTGCAGTCCGGAGGCAGCTAACGTATTAGAGGAGGCTGGCTTTGTTGGTGGAGACACATGAATGTAAGAGCATCAGAAAAATGAAAAGAAAAAAGATTCCAAGGGGGTATATCTCAGCTGAGACCTGGTTTACATATTCTTCTTCCAGTTGAATGACCCACAACCTAGTGTAATAGACACACAGATGGGGAAGCATAATTGTTTGGCAGCTTATTAACAAAGCTCTAAAAGAAAATTGGATTCAAAGCGGTGAGGTCTGATATCATTTAGGTTGACAAATTGCTAAATTAAATGGCAAGTCAATCTCAAACTCCCTCAAAAAGGTTTGGTACAAAAATACTGTCCAGATTGCTGCGAAATTTGGTTTTGATATTCATGATCACCAGAGGATGACTCCTAATAATCAACGTGAGCCCTGACTCTGGTACTGTACAAAAACGAGTATGAGTTTTAAGAATCTGTATTCACTCTGTCCAGCACTTTCTTATTGTCGTGGTATAATGAAGAGCCGCTGGCAGTGCTAATATTTTCTTTATCTGTTTCTTGACACATCCCTCAATCTGCCATCTGCGTCTCCACCTCATAACTATTGGTCGAAGGCATAAACTTTGTGTGCGGCGCTCTTCTTTGGGTTTGCTGAAAATCCTCCCTTGAGCAACGACGTGTACGCTCAATGGCTAAGTATGAGTATTTGAACTCATCACGCAGAGAATTTATCAACCCCCTTAATCCTGATTTCTTCCATCTTTTATGTTTGAGGTGAGCAGGCAGCACTTCATCAGAGGATATCTGACGCAACATCGGACTTTGAGCAATTCCTATTCACTTCTGGCAAGGTTGATTTGATTGAGTCTCTTTCTTTATATGCTGAAGAGGATTTGCAGACTTTGGCAGGTAGAATGTGGATAACGATCTGAACGTTTCTATAAAGGCTTCCTTAGGCTTTACAGCTTCAAAGCGTGTGATTTATTGCATAAAAATAATTCACACATTGTGTCAGCTCATCAGAGCAGCAGTCTTTTGAAGTAGCCGTTTCTAACATTTATATGAATGATACATTTTGCTCTATTCTGCGGAGGCACTGGACCAAAGACATTAACATGTATAAGACAGCAATCTCACACCTTCACCTTTGATGATACAATTTACTGCCAAGATCAAGGTCTGCAGATCAAACCTGGGCCCTACCATTGAATAACAGCATCAAGGCTAGAGTATGATTGACACGCCATTGTGTGTCAGCAAGGGAAGGATCCTCTTTACATTTCAAGCATGCAAAAAGAAGTTGGGTAGGAGTAAGTCAAAATATCAAACAGCAACTCAAAGCAAAATCCTAGAGGTCGAAAACAAAAACATAACAAAAACCAGACTGTCCTCTCAATAAAAACAACAGAATCAGTTGTTTCAGCAAGTTGCCCAAAACAACAAGCGACAAAGTCCATGTAGAAGCAAGGTGGTAATGGATGGGTGGGTCAACAACACAGTGGACTCGGGGGAACACTGTTCTGCAACCGGCTACGGGAGAATGCCGATGTGTGCACTGCTACCTTGGGCCGTACAGATGTACTGACACACATGTGTTACACAGAAGTCATACATAGTCTCCGCAGCAAGCTGTTGCCGGAGCCGATATCATCGAAACCTCATCTTCTGCTTGGGCATCTCCGGTCCTAATCTCTAAAAAAGAAGCGAAGCAAAGGTTCCATGTGAACTACCCAGGAACAATATGGAGAAACACTGGCCAACACCATTAGGAAAATTCTGGAGTGGCTGGTTCTCTTGTCTTCTACTTACTATCGACCCGAGCAGTTGCTGTTGGCAGTACATGATGGATGAAGAGGGACATAGGTCTTCACCCCTTTGGCCTGTATCAGTTAAAGGCACTGGCAACCTTTCAGAGGTTTATGGAGATGGCCCTGGGGGATCTGACAGGCACAATCTGCTTCATCGACTGGATCCTGGATGAAATCTTGGGGAACAGCACCTCCATGACCTCCAGTCTGTTTTTCAAAAGCTAATTTTACATTGGAGTCAGTTGAAAGCCCTGTTCCTCAGCTTCAGACGCCGAGAGACACTGACCAACTGTCAGCATTTGACGAGTTGGAAGTGAGGCCCTGTTGCCTGAATGCAAAGTTCAGTGGTCCCCAGTGTGCCTTTGAAACCCGTCCTGGGACATCCACACTGGGACCTCTCGTTTGTCATCTACACCTGAACGGTGATCTTGGCCTTGGGGTCCTGCTGCTTGCCCAGCAAACAAAGTCGAGGAAGCAGAGGAAGTCCCAGCGTGTGGCAGTAGGAGCCAGAACAAAGAAAAGCCCTGCAAACTGTTGGACTTTTTACAGTTTTGTCACATTAAACAAGCCCGAACAAACTCACTGACAGGTGGTATTAGGTAGGCGGTGGTAAAAAAATCCTTTCTTTCAAATGCCTTTTTGTTTCACAGTGCAGTTCCAAGAAACCGGAAAACAAAATGTCCTAGGATCAGGTGTTGAACAATGTAAAGTCTTTTTTTTTGGCCCTTGTACACACCATCAAACACGGCCCAGCTGCACAGGAGGCGAGGCAGCACGGGTCAGTGGAGGCTGAGAGCTGCTCTGTCAAGCATCGCTTGCCTAATTGACAAAAGGACCCTCCCGATGCCGATGCTTGACTTTGTCAGAGTATGAGCTCAGACTGTCACCACCACTCGTCACCTGAGACGCCGCACAGCAGGTTCACTTAAGAGCCTGTGTACTTTTAACTAGAGTTAAAATAAGGAAGGAGCAGGGTGAAAGCTTAAAAGACACAGATGTCATCATGTGTGGCTGAAAAGTCGCCCTCACCTCGCTGAATAACTCTTTTGTCAGAGTCTCTCTCTCATGTGGATATCAAATTTAAGGAGACGGAGGCAGAGGTGCTGTTGACTTCCCCCCCCCCCCCCCCCCCGTATATAGCTTTAACGTCACAACAACATATGTGCATCAGTGATCATGAAGAGGAGACGGGCGGAGGGATGTAACAGAGAGAAAGACGAGGCGAGGGATCGCTCCTAAAGTGTGGCTCTCTTGGGGGGGGGGGAGGGGTTGGAGATTTTCCACCGATCCAACCATCCGTCAGCAATTATCCATCCAACTGTCACTGCACCATCCGCTCCTTCAGTTAGTGTGGCTCAAGGCTACGAATAATTCATAGAAAACACCGAGGTCGAGGCCGATAAGAGATTGAGAGTGATATAATATCTGTAGAGGCTCAGGGTTATTGTTCAGAAGAAATATTTATTTTAAATTGTAAATATTGTAGCTTTCCGGTGGTGTTCCTTTTGTGTTCCTGTCACTAACTGCAATCCCTGAAGATATATACTCAGGATGTCAAACTGATTCAGCAGTTAAAAAAGGTTAAAAGGATAAAGATAGAAGCTAAAGTGTAAAAGTGAACCACCACATCACCTGGTGATCGACACAGAAGACGATAAAATAAGGAACAACACAGTTCCTGTAAAGCTATTTTTAGTCGAAGTATGTATGTTTATGCCATCTGTCACTGCAACGTTGTTCTGTTTGACCCACAGATTGAACACAGGTCAATTTGAAGATACTAAACGTTTCGCATTTTCCTCGCTGATGGCGAAAACTTGACACAGCGCTCGCTCCTCGCTGCTTAATTTCTGCCATTTCCGGTAGGCGACTAAGAGTTACCGCCATGCTTACACTGAGCAAATCTAGTCTCAACGGAGGTGAAGGGATGTGTTAAGGCCCGCTGATAAAGCCGGCAACAAGACGTTTGGCCGGTTAGGCTTTTCTAGAAGGACACTGAACTGTCGATAAGTCGTTCAACGTAGCTGCAGGGAAAAGCAGCCGCGGTGGTTTACAGGCTTACAAAAGGTCAGTAACACAGACATGTCAGACATAGAAGAACAAGAAACTAATAACAAGTCTTACTGTCTCCTGGCACCTTCACGCGTCGAGAAAATGTAGCCCGACAAACTTAAAGTTAATGGTAAAATGAGGAGAGATTTAATAAAGAATGAACTTCTATTTTTGCCATTTGCTTGTTATTCACCTGACTTATTCATCATGCTGCTTGCGGTCCCCGCTATCATCGTGACAGAAGGGCTGTTAAATGAGCAGCCGGCTCTTCAGTCTTTTGCTTGTGATAAAGGCCAATTGTTTGGTTCATTTGGGAGATTTCTGAATATTGGACGTTGATAACTTTTCATTCTAATTATAGCCTCTGTTGAGAAAGGGGGATTTATGTTCCTACCTGTCCCATTAACTGCCTCCTGCAGCATCCAGGGTCCCTTATCTCTGTGCGTGGGTTAAAACCACCTGGAAAGAGACGAGTAGAGGAAAGAACCCACGATGGGAATCTGGAAACTGTTTCGCCTGCGACTTCAAAAAGGAAAGCTAATTTAGTTTTTCTTTTTTGTTCCATGTTTCCATTGTGCAGCTGTTGCTGAAGACAAAGACATATTTGCCAAAACTACTAGCTGACAGCATAATAAAAAGAATATTAATCTAATTTATTTTCACACATGGTATGTTATCGCTGCAGAAAGTGAAACTAACCAGTACCCACTGGCTGTATCCTCCTGTCAGGACGCCATATGGAGCTGCTGATATACTGGCCTGATATGGGGCTTTAATTAGCATCTGATTCTAGATTATTAGTGTTGTCTGCCTGAAACATGAGGAAAATAGCTCAAATTAAATGAATTCCTTGATGATCAACTTTTCCCTGTATTTCAATAGTTCTGTTATGTTTTATTCTGAGACTATTGGTTGAGTTTTAGGTGATAAAACCACCTGCAGTGTGGGTTCATCTGGTCCAGACCAAGTAAAACAATGAAACACTGTTTTCATTGTGGCCACGTGGTCGTGTTCAGAAGGGTTGAACGTGAAACCACCCTAAAGGTCGTGTTAATAGTTCGTTATAGGGCTGTGCTTGTGCTAGTTATAGGGTTAGCATAGCTGCTATATGTAGCAAACACGAGTCGATTGATGCTAATTCGGAGAGCTAACAGGAGAGTTTGCCAACCGGAAACAAAACAAGTCGCCTTGGCTCTACGACAGAGAAGAATGGAAAAAGGTCTGTTTGTTTGTTTGGAATTTGTTTCAATTGGGCAACTTTTAACTGTTCTTTATGACGGCTAATATTGGCCATGTTACATGTTGACTCATCAGTCATGTGAGTTAAGTGTTTGCTACATCAGTACTTATTCATTAAAGTGCATCAACTTTTTGGACAACGGCAAAAAAAACACCCAAAGCAATTGTAAAAAAGAAATTCGCGCAATTGAGGACGTTTTATCGAAGTTTTCAGATTTCAGATTTTCTAATCTGATGCATAAAAATGTGCAAAAACCTTAATGGAAACATGACATCCTTTCTACAGATGCATCATGGGATTTGTATCGATCATCTGGAAAGACCAGATTTTGCTGCGCATGTGCCGCACCCCAATGATATTATGGGATATGACGCCATGACTTCTTTTCTTTTTAGCCTCCTTGCCTCTAATCGGTGTCAATCCTCCGCCCAGCTTTCCTTTCCTGCCGTCGAATCACTGACTGATCTGCACCTGGCGGATACAATTATCCACCTGGCCGGACAAAAAAGTAATCTGCATTGAGAAGCACTGATCTAAAACTTCACTTGAGCTGTTTCTAATGAACGTTTTGATCTGATCGCACACAAGGAAACACAACTGCTATTAAAAGAAGCTGAAGCTGTTCTAGTGCGAAAGATGCAGTCAAACGTTTTCCCTTTTTTGTGACTGTTTGTCACATTCACAAAGTTGAAGATGTGAGCAGAACGATTGGCTTCGGTCCCAAACGTTATTTAAGAAGCAAGATTTGTCACACAGCTGGTAGGAATGTTGCCCATCAAGTTACAACCAAACATGGGCAACGATACGATGACACATTGACTGTGTGAAACCCTTTCGAGTTCAAGAGCATGTTCTTTGGAAAATTTGGGAAGGAGGGGAAAAACAAAATCTCAAGGGAGATTCAGGGTAATCCGCCAATTTAGCATCTGGCAGACACATTAATCCAAAGCGCACCATATGAGTGCATACTTTGTGAGAATAGGGTGGAAACAAAGCCTTGGTAGCGTCTGAACTCTGCCGCCTCCATTGGGAAGTTGACTCTGGTGCTGTTGCTTGTGCCTTGCTTTGCAGCTGAACCAGGCTGATGTTGCAGTTCTGCACTATTTCATGTCCAACGCTATGGAAAACCTGGGACCTTTTACTGGAAATCAATGGGTGAGTCATTGCAGCAAGTGTCAGCTCACGCACACACACACACACACACACACACACACACACACACACACACACACACACACACACACACCTACATCCACTGCCCAGTAATTTGTCCTTTAAGCTCCGACAGGATTTTAACTGGCTCGTGTGCGACGTCTCTTTACTGCTTCTTAAGAGTAAAATAAGTCAAAGAACTTCTCGGTAATTGAATACATTTTTTTTTGCAGAACTTGCTGTGTAAAAAAGGCTCTATTCATTCAGTCATGGAGAATATTGCTGATTAAATCTCCTGTTAAAAATTAGCCCTTCATTACTCACTGTTGTTGTTGTCTCGGCGGTCGAGCCAAAGTTTAATGGAACCCAGATTGAACCTGAAAGGAGAGAGACAAAGAGAATTACTGTCTCGGCTGGACGAGATGGATGATTTCCCATCAGTCCATCCATCTACCGGTCCGTCCCATCTGTGCAGCAGTCGAGGAGCAGTGACATGGGACGCTGGTTCGATCACGAGTCGGTACACTTTTCTCTGCGTTAGGGCAGTTCGGTTCAAGGACACAAACGGAAAGGAAAGTTGGCTTGCCACCATGCTTTTTAAAAAATGCACAGGTAGATAAAGAGGTTGAGTAGTAGTGACAGAAAATATGAGCTTCTGCTGAGCTTTGCTCCTAAACCAGAAAAAAGAGGGATGATTCATAAACTATCACTTTCTCTCTTCCTCCATTTGCTTTGTTCTTATCTCGTTCCCTCTTCTCTGTCACCAGTCAGGATTGTATTCGTTTCACCTCTTCAAGGATCATAAACAGGATGACTTCTTTTGACAATGTCCTTGTTTACTCCTTACAGTGCCTCATAGGTTTCATACCAGTGAGGGCAGAGGGGACAAACTGGATGCCACATGAAAACACTATATTCAAAACGTATTTACATGGATTTTATTCATCTAGGGCGGCGGCGCAGCGGTTGTCTGTCTCTATGGGTGCTTTTCATTATTCTAACTTCCCCACTTCCTCTTCTCTCTTCCTGTGAGCAAGACATCGTTCCCCCTCCGCCATCAAGGTAGATCTTCCAATCCCTTAAATGCACCTCGAGGGGTATAAATGCACCTCCACATGTGGCACACAGCTGTGCAGCACGTCATTAGCAACTGATGTCGCTTAAGATTGACGCTGTAGAACCTAGGATTCCTAATTTGGCAGCTTTGGCTCCTCCGTCCTCACGTCATGAATGTGCGAGTCTTAGAAAATAAAGAAAGAAATTAAAAAAATGTAAAAGAATAAACACCAAATGGATGCCATGAAACACATGCTGACCTCGAGCACGCAGATCAAGAGACACAGATGTGACACACTTGCAGTGAGTCACACACACAGAGAGAGTGAAAGCAGTGACACGCATTCACACAAACACTCCCACGTGGTGAGTGGCGGATTAATAGCATAATGGACGCTTATACCAGCGCTGCGAGCCGGGTAACAGGTCTCTGTGTGTCACTGGGAATTACGGTAATAACAGCGAGGATGGGGCAGATGACGGCAGATATAAATTTATACCCCCTGAATGACGACAGACTGAATGACGTGCATGACGTGCGGCGGTGTGTGGCGAACGATTGTTGTGCGCCGCGTTGTTACCGGAGGTGGCCTGTGTGCCAGTGGGCTCCTGACAGAGTTTATTACAGCTATAGTGGTAATTGTCGTCTGGTTTATGGAGCCCGACATTAGTAAAAATGTGAGCAGACTTTCAAAGTGCTCTTTAAACGTTTATGATCGTCTCCTGTAGGTTGACCTTGACATCTGATCTGTGAGTCTGCAGAGAAGAAGATGTAAAAGCCACAAACTGTGAATGTGACCGGGGTCAGGTTCTGGAAAGGACACTTTTGATCGGGCGGGTGTAAACTACGGATCATCGGCCTCATAGCTGCACAAATGGTCCTGCTACAAAGTCAGGCAAGTTGTAGAGCAGCAAAAAAAGTCCATACGAGGCTGGTCAGATTCACTGAAAACTATTCTTTCTGCAAATACAAAAGTACTGAATGTTTTTTTTGCGAGGGATTTATTGCATAAACTTATTGTCTCCAGTAAATGATTCTACGACTCCATCTGCATGTTATGCGTCTTGGACAGGAAGCCGAATCCCGAGTACACGCTTGAAGTTTTGATGAATATGCAAACTCTTAAGTTCACTTTGAAGATTACTTTGGGAAATTATAATGTGACTTATTGCAAAATCTACTTAGCACAGGCAGCTAGGGAGCTGCTAATCAAATCCGATCATAATTGGGCCCATTTAAGTTCAAACTAAGAGTTCCTGACGGGTAACCACTCAGGCAGGCTTGAGCCAGTCTGTTTCCCTCTTTCTCTCTTTCTCTCTAACCACTTTAGACCAAACTGATATATCTCAACAACTGTTGGATACATTTACATGAAATTTGAATGCACACATTCATGCCACCCATATCATGAATTGTAATGACTTTGGAGATCCTTGGACTTTTCAGTTGGAGCCATCATCACATACAACATTTAAATAGTCCAATACTTTGTTCAATAATTGGCCAAATACCTGCAAAACTACTGACATTCTTATCGGTCTGAGCTGTGGTTTACAGTTAGCTAAACTAAAATGAAGAACATGGTAGATTATACATTTTAGCATGCTCACGTTAGCATTGAGCTCAAGACTTTCATTGCTTTTAAATGACGGATTCAGCAAATTGTAGAAGCAAGTATTTTCTTCTGCAGTGAAAATGTTTTTGAAAGGCTAAACGCCGACACATACGGACTGAGGCTGATTATTTATTAAATAAAAAGATGTTGTGAATGTTGGCAATGATCATATTTATCTCTTTTCAATAAATTCTGACTCTCAGTAAAAAAAAGGAGTTATTGGGAATGTTTGGATCACACTTCAGAAACAATCCTACTCCCCCACACTGGAATCTAATTCTACAAATAGTATAATACGAATAATATTAGTGTAGCTTTATCTTTATTTGCAACTGTGCAGTTTGATTCAAGCAGAACAAAGAGCCAACAAAAAAAAAAAAAGACATTCTCACTAGCCTTAGCTTTGCAAATGTTAGCATGCTAACATGCTAAACTAAGATGACAAACATGGTAGATAATACCTCCTAAACATCAGCAAACTAGCATTGGCATTGGGACAATTTTAGCAGGACCTGGCCGCACAGATGGGTCTAGTGACAACTACGTCGGTCTGAAACTAGCAACGACAGTTGCGCCGCTTTGTGTCCTGGTGTAAGAGAAGGCCCATCGTCTCGTTACAAGCTCATCAAGGGACAAGGATAACAATTTTGAATTTGTAACATACTCTATGCCAAGTTATGCAAATAACCATTCAATTAATGTGTCTAATATACTACAATTTACCATTTATCTACAATGACTGGGTTTCTACACACAAGCTGGACCTCTTCCCCTGTCAGACGTGTATCAGGGTCTTGTAGTTCAGGACGAGTAGTCTGCCAATGTTTGTCGTGTGTCCTGGGGGAGCTGAGGCTGTCACGTTACTCCACCAAGCTGACTTCATCTGACACACTTCACATCCTCCAAGCTGCCCAATCAGCTGTCCCTCCCCCTTTACCTCGGTCTCATCCATGCGACACTTGAGTTGAGTTTGGAACAACCAGGAGAAGGGACTGGGTAGTTAGCATGGCCGGTGATAGCCAGCATGGATGAACATAGAATAACACCTGGCGGGAAGATGAAGAAAAAGAGCTGATCTTGTATTTATTCGTGAACTGGATCCATCCCTTTGACTCATTTCATTAGTCTTCTCAATATTGGATTTACCGCCTTGGTATAGGACCGTATAGTTGGAGTATAATACCATTGTTCTTTCTTCCACTTATTTCTCGTCTCTTTTGAGATATTGGAAAAGGAATCCCTTACGACAGACTGTATATCATTTCCGTCTATAAATAAATTTGACTTGACAAGAACATAACACACACATATGCACACACATTCACATTTATGGACCATTAACTTTTGCCATTATGTGTGGATAGACTTACTGTATATTCCTCTTTTTCCGTGTGTAAACAGTTTTCCTGGCACAGGATGAGGGATGAAGGTACGGAACGTGGAAAACACGGAATGTCTGGAACACAAAAACATCGGAACAACACAGATGTAAGAAGTGATTCACAGTGTGTAGACAAACCGTTTTCGGACCGAATCCTTCCCTTAAAATTCCTCAAATATCTGCGTGACCAACATTCTACCTCAGATGGCCTCTTAAGGCAAACGTCTCCTCACAGCAGCCGTCGCTTTAAAATGATAGAGAGACGTCGTATACGGCTCTAGCAACAACCTGTCAATCACAGTAGTCCCGCCCTAAAGCATCCCCTGCTTTATGGTCTGTTTGACTCTAAATGGACCATAATGTACTAAATGAACATCATGCTGTATTGAAGAAGACTTGAAACTAGAGATTGAGACCATAAACTCATGTTTACAATGTTTACTGAGGTAATAAATCAAGAGAGAAGTAGAGTCATTTTCTCATAGACTTCTATACAACCAGAGGAGTCGCCCCCTGGTGGACATTAGAGAGAATGCAGCTTTAAGATATGAAGCTTTCACTTTTCAGAACCAGAGGTTGCCGCCTGAGTACACCCGGTGGATACCAATGACTTCAGTTATCCTCGTTAATACAAAGAAGTTTTCTTGTCACAATCTCGCCTTGAAATGGACGTCACACACATAAACTCTTTTTTTGTACTTGGCCGGCTTCCATGATCGAGGCTGCATCGTCTCACCAACACTTCCTTCCCTTCGATGGTCCTGATTTAATTTACATGGGCTCAGACACTTTTTTTTGGGAACTGACAGGAGAACAAATGGCTCTGGACCAGCAGTTGATAATATCAGTGTTCTCCTCTTCACTTGACAGCAGGGAGCTTTAGTTAGTGTCATGCCACGCTTACATTTTCAATGAAAACGTCACAAAAATGAGATTGTAGCAGCAGCAAAAGCCTCTTTTTTATCGAGACGATAATTAATAGAAGTTTATCGGGACAAGTTCAAAGACTCTCTACAATCACTTAGTGTTGAATAAATATTGAAAAAGGGATAAAAGCCAGACATCAAAATTACAGTGATCAACCACATACATGGATGAAAGAGTTTGGGATAGAATCATTTCTATACAAATGCTGTTTAAATAATTTGATCATAGTGATCAAGAAGTCCTTTACAGTGTTCATTTTGGGTCTTTTCATATATTCATACATCGAAGAAAAACTTCAAAACTATGGTATTTCAATTATTTGTGTTGCTTTACTCCCATGATGCTTTGCCTTCCGGCTGTCTACCTGAGGCTGCTGCTGCTGCTGCTTGCACATTGAAATCATGACGGTAGAAATAAAAGTCAGTCGTCTGTGAAGAGCTCCAGGTTCTGGATGGTTCCGGTCCATTCTCATTCGTAGGGCGTCAAATATCGATGCTTTGTCAAACAAACTGGAACTTCAATCAGGAGACCTGCGTTTGAGTCCCAACGTGTTGCTGACGTCGGGGATGTTTGCGACGTGTTTTCCATACTTACGTTACACCGCTTGCATTTCTATTTGACCTCCTTATTCAAGCATAACCGTGATGTTTTTAGTGGTTTTGTTGCCTAAACCTAAGCAGGTGTTTTTGTTTGAATTAACGACGTTAAGAGTGCATTTGCTCGGACGACCAAGCAATGCAGATGGATTAACAATAGAGGAGTTTAAGTTGATTCCATTGTGAACAACACCGTGCTCCTCACACTACGAGCCGATTGTCTGTGGGGTTATGTAACACCTCCCACCAGTATGAAAAGAGACAACTGTCAAGTGTGGGTTTGATATAATGACAGTATGTACAGTCAGTACAAGCCTTTTCAATGGCAATTCAGCTTGTTTTAAGTTGTCTTCAATGCATTACGGCATGTTTATGTGAAAGTAAAAGGCCGCTCAGGGAAACTTTATCAGTACAGGTTGTCCAAAGTCAAAGTATAAAATCAATATTTTGTTTTTAAAATGAATTTTTTGGCAATTCAAACCTCCCAGAAACGCTTTACGTGAGTTGAGCTGTTACTGGTGAGCTCCTCTTTAACGCACGACATCCCTCGCCTGTCATTGAATTAGAAGGACGACATCAAAAGCATCTTGAGAAACAGGAGAACGAGAGAGAAAAAACCTGCTGACTTGCCACTTGCAATTGACACGACTACAGTACCGCCCAACAACAAATCCATCATCCATGAGCACATAAACATCCTACCTTTCATTCTTAAACATTGACTGGAACGATCTAACATCACAGTGCGTATAAATCCTTTAACCCCTAAGCAGCACAACAAACACGACGCGTGAAGACTGTGGCATCCATCCAGCGGTCAATAGCTGCTCTCAACATCATCATTCACTGAGAAGGCTTCCATCTTCACTGGCATAGTAAATGTAAAGAGTAGGACGATTTATAGATTCCAACAGCACATGAATAATTGAAACATATCTCCAGGTCATTGATCACCGACAAATGACTCAACTGCTACAGTGTACGTCATGTGCCAAGACTTCTGGCTTCCTAAAGTCAATGGCAGTTTGCCCAAAACCTCCCCAGGTGGAGGTAACGTTGTAGAAATTCTTAGTTTTCCTTTGAGAGATGAATATTAAAGGCAAGAAAGTGAAATAAAAAGCTAGAAACAAGCAAACAAGCAGCCGAGTTAAGGCCAAAATGCCTGTTTAGGAGTGTTTGTTTTACTTAATGGCGAATAATTAATTTTCTAATGGATCCAGCTGCGCTCGCTGCATCTCTTCCAGCATGATTTGCACCGACGTCTCCTCCAGAGACAAGGTGAATCCTCTGCAAGGTGACTGCATCGTGAAATGTCACACTGAATTTCAATTTAAGTCTGGGTTTCCACAACACCGTGTGCGCGGAATCTAAGAAGCTGCCGCCCCGGTGCTAGTAATGATCCCCCGCCACGTCTGGGACAATGACAACGGACATCTTTTCAGGCAACAGAGATCGTCAGAGCAAGAAGCCTTTATTACAATTCTTCCAGAGTTGTACCTGGTTTTCCTCTTGGGAATCGATAAAGGTGCTAAATTTGAAAATTCCGAGATTTAATATAGCAGCAAACAACTATTATCTGTGTAAAGATATGGAGGAGTAATATCTACCTGAGCAGAGAATGAAGTCACATCTTTCTCTGCGCTTTCTTTACGTTATTAGTCTTGCGGAACGTGCATTAGCGTTCATCGATGGCTAATCAATGGAGGCAATACCTCAATCGTGGATAGAGATATGCTCCGAATTTGGAATATTGCACCTCAAACACTTCTAATCCAGTTAAATCTATGATCCATCTACCCGCCCGTTCGTTTCCTGCTGTGTAGCGGGGGATGGGTCGCGGTGGCTTATTAATGCGCAGAAAAGTTGGATTCAATAATGATTCTTTAAACTTAAAGACTTCCCGCAACACAAGCAAATATTCAAAGTCAGAATAGAGAGAGCATACATCTGAGTGGATTAAATATGAGATTAGTCAGAAATGTGGGTTATTTTTGTTGAATCCCGGGACGGCAGCTTCAATCATTCAGTGACATCTCAACCAATCTGCTTAGGAACGTGTACGCCACAGGGAAACGAAATCACATTTCTATACATAGACTTCTCTCAAGGACACGGTTTAGGAGACCAAATGTAATGCATCGGGATCGGATCAACAACAAAAAGAAAATATTATGAGCATGTGTCGTCTAATCTAATCCAACACTGAGGTCAAGAGGAATATGCTGATTCCTCTCATCTTATTGTTCTGCACAATGTGTGTGTGTGTGTGTGTGTGTGTTTGCTACCTTATTGTCATGTTGAGTGGATTAAACAATAACCTGGTTTGACATTGGAAGAATCTAGAGTTTCTCAGCTTCCCGCTCCCTGTTTCTCTCCCTCCTCAATCTCTCTCTCTCTCTCTCTCTTATTCAATGAAGTAACAACCACTAATCCACATGCAGAGCCAGAGGGGCGGAAAATAGAGTGCCGAGGATGTGTGTGTTTCTGTGTGCGTGTCACACCAGAAGCTTCGGGATGAAACCCCGGGTCAGACCACCAGACGCAATCCTTGACCGAAAGCAACTGCCCTAGTTTCCTTGTGAGTAATCTCTCTCGACAGAGACTCCTTTCAAATAAAAACCCTGCCGCCGCTGCTGCTGCTGCTGCTGCTGTGTGTGTGCTTTTGGTTGCTTCAGAGGACCGGGGAGTTCAGCTCCGCAGCTGCTTTGAAACAACAACAACAACAAAAATCAGTCTTTAGTGGGCGAGGACTATTCTTAAAGCACGCAGGTAAACTACACCGCAGCAGTGGCGACACAGCACACAGTTTGCGTGAGGTAAAGGGCATTTTAATCAGTCCATTTGGAAATTGTCTTTAAAGATTAAAATTGTAAGAATTTTGAATTTAGCATCTCAAGAGACAGATTTCCCTCAGGAGAGGGTGAAGACGTGGTCACATGACGCGTCATATATTTGAATTGACTTAACTCTGAACTTGATATCGATGCAGAATAGTTTGTGAGTCAAGTGAGTGGAAACGCTCGTGGCCGTTTGACTTGTAATATTTGATGACGGTGTCCACGCTAATGAGAGTGCTTCTCCATGCAGCATATATGTTAATGTGGACACATTTTCAAAATGAACTTCTGTTTTCACAGAGAACAACTTGATACGGTTTAAGCAACAACACAACTTGGTTAAGTTTAGGAACATACTGTGGTTTGTGTTAAAATAAAAGTATGTTTGTCACGTAGTTTAGTAGACTACGTTACGTATGTGAAGTGGTAATGTTACGTTACGGAACTTTAAATGAATCAATGCTGAATTTTCGTTTCACACATAAACACATGTGTTAAAGCTGCATTCTCTCTAGTGTCCACCAGGGGGCGACTCCTCTGGTTGTATAGAAGTCTATGAGAGAATGACTTTACTTCTCTCTTGATTCATTACCTCAGTAAACATGTGTTTTTAAGTGTTTTGCCTCAGGACACATCGACATGGACAGTCGCCCCAAATGTTCTCAATCTTTTTCATCAGAGATCTGAGAGAAAACGAAATGACTAATTCTAATTTTCAAATTCAGAGACGCTACTTTATTTGTGGACTTTATTTGATGTGATCAAAAGTCATGAAAATAGCTTTTGGCACCGTGGTTTCACATCATACATATGTATTCATGCTGCGTTTTGCTCAATGTTCATGAGAGAGAGACAGATCTACGCCCTTTCAGTCGCTCCACCATACGTTTTTCCTCTCTTCTGGAAGACTCAACAAAGTGATCAAAGCCTTTTGCGGCCAGTAAGTGTGACAGGATTATTACATATTAATTCTCCCCCACCATACTGATGTCTCATTAAGTTACACTGACCCAGCTGCGAGCCTCGAGAAAGTGATGAAATATGAATGAAGCACTTCTTTTTTCCTCCCAGAGTTGAGAGTGAAGGTGTGGCAGCACCGTCCTCCAACGCTGCCCTGCTGTCTAATGATGAACTCCTTTGAAGTCAAGAAGAGCGCAGCTCGGAATGTAATATTTGATCTGTTTAAGAGTAGAGAAAGAGTGGACTTTAAGAAAATGTATTGAAATGCTTGTTCAAATGTGATAAAATGACGCTGAGAGTGCTCTGCTGAAACAGCAGCTTCACATCTGTTGTTTAGGAGTGCGAACAAGCGGGACCAATTACTAAACCCAAGAGAAAGAGGCAAAAACAAACATGGAGAACGACCAAACAGTTTTCAATGATGGTTCTGTGAGACAAACTATTTAAAAACACGTCTTCCAATACCTGGCCGAAGTGTTTTTATAGATTTTGGTGAGAATGCATGTATTTGGGTGTATTTGGATATGGGTTACAAGGGGCCTGCTTCGGCTTCTAGTAGGTTGAGAAGGCCCTCAAGGTCATCAATATGAATACAAGAAGACAACACCAACCTCTACCGGCCAAGACCAACAAAGTCCATGGAAGCAGGAGGTCGGAGGGGGAAATACAAACACAGGACTTTCACAGAGGAGACAGCTGTTCCTGTGAAACCAAAAGCCAACGTTGACCTATTTTACCAGACTTTTGATACGTAACTTAAGGACTTAACTAACAGCAGCTTGCATACATTACTTTATAAATATAGGCTACATATTTTAAGGCAAACCACAATCGTTTCATAAACCCAACAAAGTACTGTTCTTGAAGTTGTTTTCTCTAAATTCACTTTAAGTTTACAGTTCCAACTCATGTTTTTTTTCATTACTGATGAACATGCCTGTTATATTCTAGATGAATTGATTATTTGTTCTATAAAATGTTAGAGAAATGCCCATTCCAGTTTCTCAATGTCAAAAGTGAAGTCTAAAAATGTCTTGTTTTGTCCAAAACCCAAATACAGTTTATGAAACAGAGAAAAGCAGGATAGCTCCATATTTGAGAAGCTGAAAACAGCATTTTCTGCCATTTTTTCATAAAAATAACTGTAATAATCAATTGATATTTGGACCCAGGGACACTGAAAGATACAAAAAAAACAAAAAAAAAGCCAGGTGGAACAGTGTGGGTGAAGCGAGGACAGAGAACTCACGTGTGATGGAGAGAGAATTGGGCAAAAGGGGAATATGCACTGAATGAAAAGAAGCTGCCAGCCGCACTCAGAGCAGAGAGACAGTGCTGGAAACAGATAGGAGAGAGCATGTTGCTGAGAACAAGCTGTAAGGCAGAGGCAGGACGGGGAAACCTCCACAACAAAGCAGCGACGACCGTCTCTGAAGTGAGCGGCCAAAGAAAAGAGCTGAAAGCGACAAATTCTTTGTAGTACTACTAAGATGGGTGTTCTTCCCTGCGGGGAGAGCCTTCACAAAATATAAGCTTCGGTGGCATTTTATTTCTGTGAGAATTCAGAACGGCCTTCAAGCCCCGTGAGTGCACACATTAACATCGGGGTCCCAGTGGGAATTGAACCCTTGGTCATTGCAGCGATTGTGTCAAAACATAATAAGATAAACAGGAAGAAAACTCTCCTCTCTTAGTAATCCTCGGGTGCCTCAAAGATGCAAAAGGTACATCAGAGACACTCCGCAGCGCTTCAGATTCCTGGAGGGGTTTTCGGGCACGAATACATTTTTGATCATGATTTTAAATTTCTTGGCAGACGATCCAAAGGAGGCAGGGAATCACTGAGCGGAGGAAGTGAGAAACAGATTTCACTGATGAGCTACTCTTGAGCAATGATCCAAAACATGTGACTGTGAGGCTGCTCAGTGGCCAACAGTTAGAAATACCTCCCTGTGGAGTATACGGGGTTAAGCATTGGTGGAAAGAAAGAGGACTGGGTCACCTTCTCCTGCAAAAAACAAGCATCATCAGCTAAATTAGTTGATAACCCTTATTTCAATAATCCTGCAATGCCAGCTAATATCTTATATAAAGAGTTTAAAGACCTGTTCCAGTACAACTTGCAGGCCTGAATATGAATTTATTGTATTTTCTTTGGATTAAATGATTAATTGTTTAGTGTACAACATAATACAAATGTTTTTCTCGGCCCAACAATCCCAAAATTGAAAGACATTCAATTCACAAAGGTATACATCAGAGAAAAGGCAACAAATTCTCAATGAAAGTTGGTCCACAACTTGACTCCAGACTGAACATTCGCAACAACTATTGGATGGATTGCACGGGTCAAAACCAGGCAGACGGATAAATCAGGCAAACTTATCTTAAAAGCTGTTAAGAGTAGAATCATCTACCCAGTGGTCGAGCTGTAGGTCAGGCAGACAAAGTCAGGCAGCAGAACAAAAGCTGGAAAGTTAGAAACGATCCAATCTGGCATGAACGATATATACTTTCAGACTAGTGTGGGAAATGGGTGACCTGTCAATCACCGTGTAGCCCCGCCCTAAAGCATCCCCTGCTTTATGGTCTGTTTGACTCTAAATGGACCATAATGTACTAAATGAACATCATGCTGTATTGAAGAAGACTTGAAACTAGAGATTGAGACCATAAACTCATGTTTACAATGTTTACTGAGGTAATAAATCAAGAGAGAAGTAGAGTCATTTTCTCATAGACTTCTATGAGAGGAGTCGCCCCCTGGTGGTCACTAGAGAGAATGCAGCTTTAAGACTATCACTTTTCAGACATGGAGGTTACCGCCTGGTGATGAGGTGGAGCAGATAACTGAATGAATACTAGGAGCTGGTAGGAGTTGTGACAAACTGACTCTTGGTCTTGTAGCTTCATGACTGACTCTGTCAATCAACTGAAAGATCAACAGCACATCACATTTACATACATGTCCTTTAAGACTAACATATGTTGTCAGCGGCCATTTTGAAAGATGGATCCTGTCAAAAGAATGGCGGTCCAGGCTCTTGTGGCTTAACTTTCAAGTCTTTCCTGAGAAAGTGAAACTGACGGAAGGAACGACTGCACTGAAATACCCTCAGCGTCCTCTATGGGGCTTCTGAAACTACCCACCGACACTGTACCATCTTGGCAGTTTCAATTTGCGAAATAAAAGAAAAGTATCGTGTTTCCCCTCCAAAGTTTTGATCCCAGCTCTTTTCAACAGTGCAGCGACTGACTTCTTCACGGTCTGATTCACCTTCCGAATCTTGGGGGGGTGGGGGAGGAGGGTAAGGACTGAGAGAGGGGAGAGGAAAGGGAGAGCGGGAATGACAGAGAGGTGCTCGGGGAGACGAGACCGAAGACATTAGCAGAAGTCAACAGACGGAGGGCGGAAGAGAAGGAGATTAGGGAGGGAAGACAGGGTGGGAGATGGACAGACATGAGGAGATAGAAGAAACAGAGGAGACACAGGAAGAAGGAAGAGTCCATCATTTCAACTGGCAGGCATACTAATCTCTCTTCTCTTTGTCAGACATGGTTTCTATCCGTTCCCTCCTTCATCCTCCCCTTTTCTCGTTTCCTCGTCCATTTCAACGCATCTCTTCCAATTTCTACTACATTTCATTTCTTTCTCCATCTCCTCTCTTGCTCACTTTCTAACCTACGTCCTCCCTTTTTATTCCCATCTGCCCTTTCGGTTCCTCCTCCCTTCCGTCCAGCCCCCCCCCCCCCCCCCCCCCCCTCTCTCTGTCTCGCCTTTGACTCATTCAGAATAATTGCTCTGCGGCTGCTCTCTCCTTCAACCGGGAGCTTATCAAGCTCTGGCTGCTATCTGCCCCCCGCCCCCCGACAACGGCGAGGAGTGTTTGCAACCGCACACGAAGACCCCGGCTCCGCACGCCCACCCTCCGTGAAGCTAAATGCGGGTGTGTACTTGTCGCACAGCGTGAACAATCACACGCCGAGAGCCACTTACGGTGCACCAATCAATGGCCCAGGAGGTGTGTGTGCGGGTCGTACTCATCCTTCTATCCCATTAATCCGACCAACCGTCTATCGATCACTATCCCACCCAACAAAAGGATGAATGAGTCGCCAGTGATTCATTTTGATCTTCCCCTCTCTTCGTTCTTTCCCCTTTTCAGCCGTCTCCCCCACCATCCTCCCCCCTCCTCCCTCGCTCCCCTAAATCCATGGCATTATAGTTTTATGTATCAAAACATTTCTTCAAGCCATGCAAAGCCTGTTCGGGAGCCAGAAGGATTTCGACGGATAGATAAATCAATCTCGGAGCCAAACAAACTAACCAGCAAACTTGAGAGCTGAACATGAATAGAGATGCGAGCCTTTTTCCCCCGTTTTTTATACCAGTTTCACCTGCAAATCATCTATACTTTACTTTTACTTCTGACCTTTCATGAATTCCGGCTCGTCAGTTTTTGATCAAATGCTTTCGCTGCAGTTCCACATGGCTTTTGGCTTCGATTGATTTCTGTATGAAAATCAATTACCACATAAAATCAATGCAGCTGACAAAAAATAAGGCAGGCTTGCTGTTTATTGCAGATAGATTGCTACTTAAAATACAATAAAAAGGTATGGAAAACCAATGGATGCTATATGTCAATATAAGTCAAATCGAAAAAATGGTAAGTTGGGATGTAAGGTTCCAGAGATACGTCATATATGGGCTAACATTTGAAAACGTCTGGTATTAATGATACTAGACAGTGAGCAGTACAGCAGCAGAAGTGTTCAGTACACATACCAACAAATCTTTAACACCCAATCCTCAAACTGAACTGATAATAATGTATCACGACTGTCACCGACCGAATCAGTAGCTTTTAGAATTGTTATACATGTAATATACAGTACGTTACATTCTGGTTTAACACTTTAAACAATCTAAATGTGTGACCTTTGTCGCATATAGCAGCAGTATAGCAATTGTTGGCTGTTGTGTTGTGCTATTAACTGGATTAACATGCAACAATGTACCGTTCGTACAGACCTAGTTTTGTACTGAGCTGAACGTAAAAGCTTGAACTAGTAACCGACCTGAATGTGTACTCAGCTGAAGCGAGCAGGAAGTAACCCCAACTAGCTTGCTTAGAGAGTGCAGCAGGAATGAGTCCTAAAAGTTTAAAAATGAATAATATTTTGTCTCCAGCGGTTCTGACCATTGAAGAATATCTTCACGGTGCGTTTCTGAAATCAATGAGAAGCACCACATTCTATCGATAATACTTGAATCTTCATCAGAGACCACTGGTGCAGAAAAACCACAACTCTGTGTGAGCTTCACAGCTGCTTTGTGTAAGTGTTGAGTAATGCTGAGAGCACTTCAGTCGTCCTGAGCGCGGTTCATTCTCAGCTCTCAGCGCTGGACAAGTATCAGAGAACCAGATCAGGTGCTTGAGAGACAGCGTTAACCTTCAGGTGGTCAAACACACGTTGTACTGTCCACCCACTCACACCAACCGAGCAGCACAACCGTCCTGTTGCTGCTCAATTCTTTGTTGTCATTTTAATCATGTCTGTCATGCAACTGTTGATTTGTTGTTGTTTTTATTGCCTTTAAATGCCCTGAACCTCTTATGCAATAACAGTTTTGCAGGTATTAATTCCCTGTAGAGCCGGAATAATGCAGCACTTTATATTTGAGGTGCGAGCGCTCTGATTGTTAACGGAAGGGACCCAGAGAACAAGCTCGGCGTTGTATTAAAACTAGAATTACAGCCTCTCGGTTATGTGCATCATCCAACTGGTCAAGTTGCAGTTTACATCCATGTCTGTCCAAAAGGCCATCACTTCATCACTCTATCAAATGTGTTTCGTGACTCACAGTGACTTTTGACTATAAAAATACTAATCAGTTCATGCTCGAGTCCAAGTGGACAGTTGTACAACATTTGAAGAAATTCCCTCCCTACGTTCCTGAGATAATGGTTTAACCCACTAACAAATAGACCTGCACATAACAATCAAAACTTGCTATTTTTACATTTAAGTTTTTGTAAGAATCAAACAAACAACATATAACATGTTAATGAATGAGCTTTAGGCAGACTTAGTTACTTTCAGACTGGGCCAGGCTAGCTGTGTCCCCATGCTTCCAGGCTTCATGCTAAGCTAAGCTACCCTTCATAATTACCACACCGACATGAGATTGGTTTCAATTTTTACATCTACGTCTCAGCAAGAGAGCAAATGAGGGTAGTTCCCAAAATATCGACACTATTCTTTTAGTACCTGACACTTGGTATGTATTTCCTTTTTTATTTTATCTTTTTTATTCAAGAAAAGATTTTTTAATTGACCATTTGTCTTTCCAAGAGTGTCCTGGCCAGACGGGCAGTCGCACATTACACAAAGTTTCAGACATCGAACAGTAACAGGCATTAAGGTTCCAGATCACAGCGTGAGTGAAGATAAATAAGACTGAGGTCATCACATCCTGGATCACACGGGGGCTATTGGCTCAGAGCATCCTCAACCTGCTGTACTTTCATCCAACTGCTTCCATCTTTAAAACCACTTCAGCTCCCCGAGACCAAAACTAATCTCCAACAAATTCCAAGCCGACGGAGCAGCGTACCTGAATCACCGTGACTTCCTTTGTCCCTCTCGTCCCAAAACCACAACTCCTCCCTTTCACTGGTCCCTCGCTTTGTTTTCTCGACCTCCATTCTTCTTATTGTCGCTCCTATTATTTCTTTCTTCCCTTTTCCCTCTGAAAGTTTGAGCAGCAGGTCAATAAATCTCTTTCAGTGCTCTTTCAAGGACACCAACGAAGTCATTAAAGGCAATAAAGAGCCTTTCATCGACTCGCAAATTAATTGTTGGGCTAATTGTTTGTTTCATCCCCTCTCTTAATACAATAATGATTTTTGCCCTCATGCAGGCAACAGATTTTAATTACACTGGCAGCAGAAGAATGAAATACCCACCTGGGCTGAGAAAGGCACTAACTCCCCCGCCCACACAGTGAAACACAGATACACACTTCTGCTAACCGATACACACTCGTACATGTAAGCACACAAACAAACGCGCTCTACTCTCCGTCTCACACACCCAACAATGGATCAACTTAATTAATGAGGAAGGAAATCTCTTTTTAACGCAGCAAATCTCCGAAGGGTCCTGGGAGGGTTCATCCGCACGTCTTTGTGTTCGGGGTGTTAACGGCCACTTTGGCACGTCGTTCTCCGATGCCTGAATTGAGCTCGATTGATAGCTGTTGCACCGATGGGGATAGAGCGACCCTGACTCGGCGAGCTTTTCACAGACAGTAAAGTGTGTAAAGGGTGTCCCATGTGAAACCAAAACTTCTGTAATTAAATAACGCCCACTTCTTTAGTTATTTCAACCCAAACGTTGACTAATTGTCACGTAACTTCTGTACTTAAGTAAGGCCCACTAACGTAGTTATATTAACTCAAAAGTTGATTTATTTGTTACATCATTTCTGTACTTAAGTAACGTCCACAACAGTACTTATTTTAACTCAAACTATCTTTTAGAAACCTAACAAGGTTACAAATAGTGTGAGCAGGTAAAAGTGTGTAAATGTTCTAAAATCTCTTATTTCAGCTGTGTACAGGTCGGGTAGTGGGTTTGAGCACCCAGCGCCCGAGGCTGGTAGAGGAACAAGCTTGCCTTTTTAAACCTGCACAACTCAGCTCAGGGCATGAGCCCATTGCACCATTGCACACCATCATTGCAAGCCCTTTTACAACTTTTAGAACAATAAGGCCGTTTGCGTAAAGGCACAGTGAGTGGGATTGTCCTACAAAGCAATGAATAAATAATTCCTCTAAATCACTTATGACCCACTGGAAGTGTGTTTGTCTGCAGAGATCATTCCCTCTGCCTGTAATGTCTTATTTTGCTGTGTTCGGGCCGTTTCGGGGGATCTAAAAAAAAAACATGGCAAAGCAATTATAGCGAGCCAAAACACCAGAGCTCTTTCTGAAAGGAGAGTGAATCTTGGGGTGGGCTGTCAGGCGAATCAAACTCATTCTGCCTTTAACACCACGAGTGTTAATATCATTTATAGCTGAAGCAGTAGCTGAGCGCAGACATTCTTTGCTTTGGGGGATGACCAGCAGCAGCCGATTTTAAGTAAGCAAGGCAATCACCAATAATAATAATCAGACTTCCAGATGCCAAGTCTGAATCCCGATGAGTCATGAACCGGAGCAGTCGCCTCATCTCTTGTAATTTACCGCCACGATTATCGGAATGAGACGCAGAGCCGCCCAAAAAAAGCGGACGCAGTCCTCTTCAGAATACGAATGAGAACCACAGACAATTACTTTCATCAGTCGGCGTGCCAGGACTGTGCGATATCTCACTGTGTGGCATCATACGCGGGATAATAATCTACAATAAATGAGTTATTGGAGCGCAGCGGAGCCGATGTTCCTCCATTCTGCTGGAAGTTGATTATAGTGTTTGTGATCGAAGGCGGAGTCAGCGTTTACAGACGCTGTGTACGACTGTGTGGAAAAAGCAGAACTTTGTGATTATTTCAGCTTGTGAAAATGTAACTGTATTATTTAGGCACCGTGCATTTTTTAAACAGAAATACACAAGAGCTTTGCTCTAAAATTGGATAGTAGCTTTTCAAGACTGCAATATAATTCCTACTTCTCAGGGATAAAACCAGCCAAAGATATTCATCACCCGACTCTGACGTTTCCCTTCTTCTACAGAGCGTTTTAGCAGCTTTTAGCACATTGTTTTGGTTTTACTGTCACATGGCAGCTGGTTTTCAGCTCGGCACCAAACAGCAGACTGACAAAGTTAGCAACTAGCTGGTGGAGACATCGGAGCATTTAGCGACTAACGAGTCGTGTGTTTCCCTCAGCAGTTGGTGGAGACCAAAACAGAGCCGAAAGGAGAGTCAATATTGGACAACACAAGTCCATGTGAATGATAATGGTGCGGCAAATGTTAACGTAACCACCGTTTGTCTGTTTTATTTCACATTCTGTGAGGACTCGATTCCCCGACAAATTATTAAAGCTTCATTTTATTTTTTCAATGGTACTGTACATTACATAATGCTGAACGCTGAATTATTTTGCTCGACTTGTAAATTATTGAAGGAAAGAAAGTGCATTTCTTAAAATGAAACTTCTTCTGGAACATAAACCCCCGGCACACGACTGCAGAGTCAACATCTGGACTATCAGTGGATGTTGGAATGCGACTTTGATTCGCTTTAATGTCGGCAATTATGTCATGAAAGTAAACACGTCTTCTTATCATTTAAAGTTTGCTGTGGAAACAATCGCAGTCGGACGGGAGTCACAGGATCAGATCGGCACCAAGACTTAATTGAGATAAACGTGTGTGTGTGTGTGTGTGTGTGTGTGTGTGTGTGTGTGTGTGTGTGTGTGTGTGTGTGTGTGTGTCTTTCTAAGCACGAAGCCAAGCCACAGGCAGAGGCAGATTGAGGGAGCAAACAAGGGTTAGAGACAGATGTGCCTCTGTGAGTGTCTGTGAAACAGAAGGGTTGGGGGGGAGGGGGGGGGTACATCCTCATGAATAATGGACAACACACCCCTGGACGAGGACGCTGGCCTTATTATGAGAGTGAGAGACGAAGACAAACACAAATATAAATAGACACACTAAGGGAGAGACAGTGAAATCTGTCACATCGCATTTAGGCGTTGTGTGCGTTTAAAACATGCCAACATATGGAATATATGACGCTACAGTCATGTTAATCATCTATTACAGTGGGAACACTGAAGCAGGCTGTTCTCATTCACCGTTTGTACTTATACCTTAAAACAAAAATAGTAATGATTTGTATGTAATCGTGGGCGGATGAAACAAACACAGGACTTTCACCAGGGAAGCCGCTGTCCATGTCAGGTGGTTTGTCCTCCTGAAACAACCGCAGAACTACTGGTACTTTTTGTTGTTGTATAAGTACATATCACACAAAAACAATCTGCTAGTGTTCACTGGTAGAGAGCGAGTGCTCACTGGTAGAGAGCTAGTGCTCACTGGTAGAGAGCTAGTGTTCACTGGTAGAGAGCGAGTGCTCACTGGTAGAGAGCTAGTGTTCACTGGTAGAGAGCTAGTGCTCACTGGTAGAGAGCTAGTGTTCACTGGTAGAGAGCTAGTGCTCACTGGTAGAGAGCGAGTGTTCACTGGTAGAGAGCGAGTGCTCACTGGTAGAGAGCTAGTGTTCACTGGTAGAGAGCTAGTGCTCACTGGTAGAGAGCGAGTGTTCACTGGTAGAGAGCGAGTGCTCACTGGTAGAGAGCTAGTGTTCACTGGTAGAGAGCTAGTGTTCACTGGTAGAGAGCTAGTGTTCACTGGTAGAGAGCTAGTGCTCACTGGTAGAGAGCGAGTGCTCACTGGTAGAGAGCGAGTGCTCACTGGTAGAGAGCTAGTGTTCACTGGTAGAGAGCTAGTGCTCACTGGTAGAGAGCTAGTGTTCACTGGTAGAGAGCTAGTGCTCACTGGTAGAGAGCTAGTGTTCACTGGTAGAGAGCTAGTGTTCACTGGTAGAGAGCTAGTGCTCACTGGTAGAGAGCTAGTGTTCACTGGTAGAGAGCTAGTGTTCACTGGTAGAGAGCTAGTGTTCACTGGTAGAGAGCTAGTGTTCACTGGTAGAGAGCTAGTGTTCACTGGTAGAGAGCTAGTGTTCACTGGTAGAGAGCTAGTGTTCACTGGTAGAGAGCTAGTGTTCACTGGTAGAGAGCTAGTGCTCACTGGTAGAGAGATGTTCTACCGTCTCTTAAATACAATACATGTCTATTGCAGAATAAGGCCAACAATAAATATGATTTAAAATGGGATTTGGTTTAATCTTTATTATTATATATAGAATTATAAATTTGAATTGCTACTCATTGAATCTGTTTTTTGAAGGTACCAATCCAAAGACTGCCGTCGTTCTATTTTCACTTTTCTTTCCCCTGAAACTGTCAATCTTCTTCCTGTCCGACTCCCAGTTCCTCTTGCCTTTGCCTGTATGTTTTTGTCTCTCTTTCTTTCTGATACGCTTGCACGCTTGCGCGCACACACACACACACTCACACACACACACACACACACACACACACACACACACACACTCACACACACACACACACACACACACACACACACACACACACTCAGAGCAGACTGCTGTGTTGGGTTGGTTGGGTTGCTGAAAGCCTGTGGGGAGGCTTGTCAGCTCTCATTGGCTTTTGGAGCACACCCCTTTCCTTCTTGTCGTCCCAGTGTGCTACAACGCGCCTGTCACTGCCCACACACTCCATTCACTCTGCCTCTGCGTGTGTGTGTGTGTGTGTGTGTGTGTGTGTGTGTGTGTGTGTGTGTACACGTTGGGTATATTCAGCTTTCTATCTGTGCTTGAATGCAGCACTGAGTGTGTGAATTGTTTCCTGATGTCTGTCACAGAAGACGCAAGTGTGTGTACAGAAAAGGTTGTGTGTTTTGGGGCTGTGTGTGTGTGTGTGTGTTGTAAGTGATGCCTGTCACTGCAGTAAAGTGCGTATAAACGATACACGAGTGAGTTTGTGTGTGTCGGTGTGCATTTGTGCGGCTTTTCCACGGCTCTAAGAACCGGTGGACATCCTCCTCTTGCCCTCGTCGACCGAAGCAAAATTGGCAAAGACGTGCCTTCCAATCACACACACACACACACACACACACACACACACACACACACAAACACACACAGCTCGGTGTAGCCACGTGAGACACGCCGGGTATTGCATCGCGCGAGACGAAAAAAAACGAGGATGTGGAAACAGAAATTTGAAAAGCGACAATGGAGTTGAAAAGTTGACAATGGAAGCAAATAAAATTTACTAAAGCAAATAAATATAAAGAAATATCCTAAAGGGTTTCTCATTCAATTTATAAAACAAATAGTTCTGCTTCTTGATTATGATTGGCTGAGCACACAGCTGTGACCGCATTACCTCAGGATTACTGCGCCAAACACGTTCAAATGTAAGCGTGGATGAGTGGTGGAAGGAGAAGGGCAGGATAGAGGAGGAAGACAAACACGAAGGAAGGAGACTCAATGAACATCAAGCTGTACTGAAGTGAAACTGTAAATATAAACGTGTTTGGAGTTGTTGCCTTCCCATACGGCTCCACGGTCAAACCTTCTAGCTAACCTGGTACATACTCGAGTCATCAATCGAAGCATTCGGCATCTCTCCATTTTTGATTTCTTCTCTCTGCTTGAAGATGTTTTGGAGCTCCTCATTACTCGGCAATTCGGCTTATCCCCACATTTTGAGCACTTCCAGTCGCTCGCTGTGTAGATCAGCTGCAGCTCCAGTAAATCACAGGCTGATGTCGTGCTGATTACGATCCCAAAATTAATGAAAATATGCAAATCAAGTAGGTAAAGCTGCACTGCCACTCTGCAACTCTTGATATCAAGACGTTAATGAACAATTACCGTGAAAACAGACACTGTGAGGCCTTTTCTTGTTTGCTTCACAAAACCTGCATGAACCCTAATCTATTACACTCTTCCATTATTTCCTGTGATTAAAATAATTCAGTCAAGCGTTGCCTTTTTTTTTTTTTTCAGCAGGATCTTAAGTTATTCGCAGTTTCTTGTTAAATCACGTTTTGAAGGAGATTTGAAGGTGTGAGGTGACGTTTAGTGTGTGAATGCATCCTCTCCTCCCGTCATCGAATCCGTCTCTCTCTCCGCGATGCAAACCAGAGGTCACGTGACTTGTGCATCCCTCAAGTCAGACGGGCTCAGACTAATGAAGGGCAGCAAAGTGGAGGAGCAGAGGGAGGAGGAAAATAAAAAGGGATGAGGGGGAACGCAGAGGAGGCTTAAACTGTTCTAACAGCGGGATTTATCCAGGAAAGACGATGATCCCTCGCTTCAGCTGCAAACCTGAGTTCTACGACATGTAATCGCTCTGCAAAGAATTTGAATTTGCACTGGGGGCATGTGGGGGTCGCCCAGAGGGAAGAAGATACAGGAAGGAAATAAACACATCTGTCACAAACAGAGCAAATGAAACAATAGAGACGAACCCGGTTCTGAATATCAACGAGGCGTGTGTGTGTGTGTGTGTGTGTGTGTGTGTGTGTGCGAGAGGAGAGAACGTGTTCACACATCTCTGCTTCTCCAGCTCGGGGGTTCATCCATCTTTTCTTTTTGTGCTTTCTCTCTCTCTCCGCATTTAATCACAGAAACTCATCTTTTGTTTACCGGCAGCAACAGCGGGGCCGTCGTCTCACGGCGTAAAAGGTTGCGGGTTCAAATCTGAAACAAGACGAGGCCTTCTCTGTGCGGAGGCAGGGGTCCAGCTCACCGTCAGGTGGTGGTGTGTGTGTGGTGGTCCAACAGCAGCTTAAATCTTGTTTGCATGAAGAGCAAAACCTCGTGCAGATACAGGACATTGTTTCCCCGTCTGTCCAACCTTGGAGACACGTTTGGCCCGAGCTGGTGCGTTCATGTGTGTACCCGAACAATCCCAGCGAGACCATTATCCATCGCTCCCACTCCGCACCTCCTCTTGGCTATTATCAGCCCCCCCCCCCCCCCCCCCCTCGTGTCTCCTTCATGACTTCGTGGTGTCATGATTAGCGGCGCCATACGGCTGTAAATGTGACGCGTGCTTCCGACCCGCGAACGCACGCGGTGCAGATGGGTGACTCATCTAACGTATGTTAGCCGACACGGCCTTTTTGGGGTTTGTGTGTGTAACTCAGCCTCTGCTTGTGTGTGTGTGTGGCAGTCTATCAGATGCCCTAAACGATTGTCATGTTCCCTGTCAGTCGTTTGCTAAAGTGAAAGTGTCGGCTCAAGAGCACACCCTTGCCATTTAACGGCCTTCTGGTAACTCCTCGCCTCCAGAAATATCACACTCAAGGACAAACCGTTTGTGTGTGTGTGTGTGTGTGTGTGTGTGTGTGTGTGTGTGTGTGTGTGTGTGTGTGTGTGTGTGTGTGTGTGTGTGTGTGTGTGCGCACTGGAAATTAAAAGTTACGATTTTGCAGAGAAAACTACTCAAGCTTCTGCTATTTTTCTCTGTCAACACACATAAATAACTGTAAATAATTGAACAATAACCACTAGATGAAAGCGTTGAAGTCTGTGAGTGTGTTCAGTGAAGAGTCACACGCACATCTTTACTCTACCGAGGGATTTGACTCTCCGAGGCTTAATGTCAACTTTACCATATTGCCCTTCACATGGAGCTTTGCCTGCAAAAGTTTCTCCTCCGAGGAAAGTTCCGGGGCTCCACAAACCACCTGGCGTCCGACACACTAATGTGCACTAATGCTAATGTCTTTTTTTTTTTTAATGAATTATGACTCAGCTCGTGTGGACGATGTGGGATTTGGTTTGCGAGCTACAACGGTGAAAGAGAAATGTGTTGTTTTTTCCCCCGTCCCTCAAGCAATACTCCTGCTGTTTGTGTTCATTAGTTGTAATGAGGTGTGTGCATCAGTGTTCTGTGTGCTTCGTCCATCACCACACACCTTGCAAGCAGTTGTGGAAAGTAACCAAGTACATTTCCTTCAAGTAACGGACTTAAATACAGTTTTAGGGTACTTGTACATTACTTTATACAAACATATGTTTTACCGCACTTCATTTATTTGAACCAGGCGGCAACTTCTGGTTCTGACGAGTGAAGCCAATGCGGAAGTGTTTTAAAGCTGCATTCTCTCTAGTGTCCACCAGGGGGCGACTCCTCTGATTTTATACAATGAGAAAATGACTCTACTTCTCTCTTGATTTATTCCCTCAGTAGCAGAAACCAATTATGAACACAAACTTGACATACCATCACCGTATAAATTCATATGGTAAACTTTTTCACATCCAGCAATTAGCAATTTTTCAATTTTTCACATCCAGCAATTAGCCGCAGCCGCATTAGGATTCGTTTGGAATCTTGTTTCTGGCCACTCAGCGAATGTAAGACCAATATTCACTCCCTTTTAGCTCCGGGTTTGGTCTCCACCAACTCCTGAGTGAAATACCTATATATATATATATATATATATATATATAGACCGGACAACGTCATGGTAGTGACCTGTCAATCACACTGCAGCCACGCCCTGAGGGGGGGGGGGGGATTAGCATACACGTGTGTGTTGACATCCTGAATATTCAACGTATTCGTGTCCGCGTTTGTCAACACTATCGGCGTTGTCGGCTCACACGTCACCATCAAATGTTTTTTGTACTCTTGTCTTGTCACGACTCCCTCCTTCACACGGCCTCCTCACCCCGCCGATACGTCTCATCATCATATCTCTGAGCCCTCGCTGGTTTCACAGCGGTGCTCTTTACAGCCTTCTCCTCCTGCTGCTATTTTTCCAATGACGCTGCTGTCAAGCGGGATGACTCAGGATTCAACTCACCCTCCTGTCTGATACTTTGTTCTGCACAACTCATTTGTCCTTTTATACCGACTGTCAAAGCATAAAGAGCTGGTTGCCCACATTTTGCTTGTATGCAAAAGAAATGTTTTGACACGTTAAATGTATATTTGCCGATTGTGATTACATGCGAGAGCGAAGCAGCGTTGTCATTTGGCATTTGACAGTTGCTAAAAGGCTATCATCCCTTTTTGTTAGAGTAAGTTCAAAGTGAGACATGCCCTTTCTTTATAATGAGTGTTTGTGTTTGCACTAAAAAAAACCTTAATTGCACCATGTCAGTGTTTTTAAATTGAAGTTGAAAATGAAACGCCTCCTGCCTTTATTTTAAGGGTAATATAAGTAAACATCGGTTGACAGTTGAGTACTTTAAGTCATAAGGACATAATTGGTAGTCAACTGTTGAATTCTTTCCTTTTTTTTTGGGACGCTGAATGATTTTGTTGTCGTCGCATTCTGTCCATGTTTGTGAAGTTGTGGAGATCATATGAGGGAGTTGTTCAAACGGTATCCAACGCCGGGTTTCAAGCTGGATGTGTGATTTTTGGAGAAGCGCTGCTCGCGTCCTGGTGCTGCCCATGACAATACAAAAGGGACTCAAAGCGGAGCTCCACGGACTAAACCATTGTTCGTGTTTTCCTTCACCAGCATGCCGCCGTCATTATCTCTGTGCTGCTTCTCCTCCTATTCTGAGACACGACTCGCCTAATTAGGCATGTGGCAAAGAGAGTTGCCTTCCCGGTCAGACATCAGGCACACGTCCTCACCCAGAGCCCGCCGTTGATCATGAATCTAATCAGCTGTCGGGGAGTCACACAGCCCCCCCTCAGGGCGGCTGGAATACCTGCACTGTTGGTGGCATACAGGTTGTTGGGCAGTGAGATGAGGCCCGGGGTGAACATCGCATCTGTCGCTCTCTCTCCCTCCCTCACACACACTACCTCTCGAACACCATTTCCTGTCTCTGGAGTGTCACCTTATCAGATTGTGTGATGCACTGAGGGCTTCATTAGAATCGAATGCCGTCTCTCTCTCGTCGGTCTTTTCTCAGCTGCTGTCCTCTCTATACTCCTCCAAGTCTCTCCTCCACTGCCCTAAAATATGTCTTCGTTGACAGAAGAGCAAAGAATGACTCTGAAGGCCCTTTTCCAATGACGGCTTCTCGGATGTTTCTGTGTGACAAGTTTGCATATTTTCGTGATATTACAAACTATGAATGAGGCAACACCTGGAGGGAAAAAGTAATGGCCATCAGACGAGAGGGTTCATGCTGGTGTCAGAAATGAAAAGAACCGCATTTATGTTTCCATCCCGGCTGAAATTACCTTTGTGAGCAAATACGTAGTGCGGGTTGCCAGACTAATAAACCAAATAATGCCACTCCGTCCCCTCCTGCTCTCTGTCACCAAAGTCCTTTTACAATCGAGCTACACCAGACGTTATTATGCACCAAGGGCTCCATTAAACTCACACCGCAAACTAAACCGAGCGGCTTCCCTCTAATAAGCCACTGTACGGCCCAAAACAACTTCTCTCCCACATAATTCACTCTCCACCACATGGCGATAAAAAGGAAATTGAGCCACATTAAAGCTGCAATGTGTGAATTTCAGCGACGACAACAAAAATCCATTTGTTGTAATCGCACATTTTAGAGTGGCCGCTTGGGGAAGAGGTTTCAGAGCAGCTTGTTGGGCTGGTGTTTATTGGGGAAACACATTTGGCTAAACCTCTTATAAGGTAGATATTTTCACAAGGTACGTTTCGTAATAATCTTTAATGCCGGCAATCATTTCTTCAGGGTTGATAAAGCATTTCTAACGTGGCGTCGTTTTCAGAACGGAGCGGATTTAATGATGACACTTTCTACACACAACTGTCGCAGTCATAAAGATGACCCAACGGCTACATGCAGACGCCACAGCTGGTGACAACCTCAAAGCCGGCACTCTGTTGAGAATAGCTCACTGCTGTGTGTGTTCCAATAACACGGGATGCAGCAAAGCATTCATGAAGCTACGAGGTTGACCTTCACTGCATTATATTGTGGGAGAACAGATGTGGCCATGTGAGGCACCTCTTCACGTGTCATAACATGGTATAAAGCTCTGTTATGTTCCCATTGGGATGCTGGGTAATATTTTCTGTGAGCCTTTGTGACATCCATGTTATATCGCATGAGATTTCTCACAGCTACAGTATCTCCAACTTAGTGGGAGTAACAAAATAGGCGTCAACAAACCAGTGGCAATATGGCTGCAAAAATCCAATCAGTTCAGCTAATTAACACGGATCGGTTTCACTACAAGTCTGCAACACAAGAAAAAATAGCTCATTTAGAATAAAGTTCCATTCATCCAGATATTTACAAGTTTATAATTCAGAGAACGTGCAGTTTAGTTAAATGTGAACGTAACTTTGTAGGAGACAGGGCTGTAGGATGGAGTCTAAATGTCTGTTGTGGGAAGGTCTATGAGTCAACTGTTTTCCACCTCTTCATCAAGTGTCCACGCCTTCTTAACTGTGACCTCGTCAGCCGAAAACAACCCCTACATTTTTAAGTTTTCATTCTTTGACCGTGTATACGGTTACGCAGCCGTCCTGCCTCTGCCCGCCAGTTTCTTTAAGAATCTCAGCTGCCGTCGCTCGTCACTCAACAAAGTTCTTTCTGGTCTCCCGTGCGTCCCGCCATTCTCCATTTACCTCCAATCCCTCCACTTCCTCTCAAACTAAAGTTTCCTTTGACATTCCACCTGCCCCGGTCTCTTTGGATCTGCTTTTCCTGTCAGAATGGGACTTCCTTGGCTTCTCTGGAGCTTTCAAAGAGATGTCAAAGCACTCTCATAGCCGACAGGAACAAAAACCCTCTAACTCTTGCCCCCAATTACTCATCTCTATAACTGTACCTTTACTACTTTCATTACCAACAATTTCCGCTATGAAAAGCACCCCACGGTTTACCTTGGTGCACCCATCTACTCCTGCAGTAGTTATCTGGATATAGATACGCTTTTGCTTTGGAATTCAGCTGAAAATTGTTGTTACAATCCAGCACTCTGCAGAGCTCTTAAGTGACAAATAGCTTTCCCCATTTTGGCATAATAGGAGAGACGCTCTTATCGTCTTTGCAGAGAGTAGTTACCTGTTTGTCTCTTTATCCCCGTGCTATCCGTATCTGTGGGCTGCTTGGCAGATGGAAGAGATGCGTCCGTCCCCGTGTGGGCTTTATCTTCATTTGAACCGCACTCTGAAGTTTCCACATTTATCCACACACAAAGTGGCCTTGAAATACAACACCACAGGATATCGGCTTACCATCTTTGCCAAGTGCTAAATATAGTATTCAAATGTTATTTGACAATGAATGTAAGTTGATGTTTGGTGTTTACAGCATTTGCTTATGAATCCGGAACGTTTGTAGGCTGTAGTGAAACTAGAAGTCTCTTCTTTCTATGAACATTTCGTACAGAGTTTATCTGCAGTATCGTGAAACACAGTGAGAGAGATCAGCACACCACGACATAGATTTCAAGTACAAATTACACGCGAATGGACACGCAAATGCACAATATGTCGTCTTTTCAGGGGCTAAGAAAAGCACTCTTTTCATCTGTTCTTATCACAATGAGTGCAGCTTGTTTCCACTGTTGCATTTCTTTCTGCTAGTTAAGCAAAGATGAATAGATCCTCTGGACTCCGGCCAAATAATCTAATATTATTGAAAAAGGATATTTGTTTGATTCATCTCTTCTATTGATCTTGATTTGCAAATATTAATATAATATAATATAAATTCCGGGGCTTTCAAAATGCCGACTAGCTTCAAATAAAATCAACGATAACATCTCCAAATAATCGCAAATGTATCGTTTTAAAGGGAAAAATCATTTTACCCACTCCAGAAAGATTCTTATTTTCTAAAATACCTGGTTGAAACCAGAAATTTTCACTCAAAAATTAGATATATTTACGACCGACACCTGCAAGTTACTCAAATGATTATCTATTATTAATAAATAGGGGCTGAATCAAGTCTTCGTGACGGGGTGGCAAGTGCTTATATCTGAGATAAGATGGAAACGAATATGTTCTTCTTCTTCTGTTTTCCAGTATTGTGCTATTTGAGTATTGTCAGGATGTAATGAGGCTGTGGATACAGAGCAGTCATGGTCTGAGTCTAACAGTGTTTATATGGAGAGTGCTTTGAGTCTGATTTGCTCTCATCTCCAGACCGCATTGGAGAGAGTGAATGTTTTGGATAATGTTGCTCTCCGAGGCTCTGCTGGTAATTACCTTCCTGACTGCAGCAGTTTTCTTTCTCCGTTTGAAACGGGGAAATACTTCGTGATGGAAGACGCAACGGTGCATGAAAAAGTTAGGCCCACACTGCATTTCAAAAGTGCTTTGAGGTAATGTCTTCTCCTCTTGCATTTAGGGACACCGTTTGATTGGATTATTGCACCCCACATCCCAAAAGCCCACTGATGGCGTTCTTGAGATAAAAGTGCAGGAAAATTGTGGGATTCTTGGACTCAAAACAAAATCAGGTGGTGTGTCCTTAAAGTGGTCAAAACCTCCTTTACCTAGCTTCACGCTAGGACCAAGGGATGGCAAATTGGTGGGCCGACTGATCAAACATTTTAATCCAGAATAAAATATCTCAACAATAAGATTTTGTACAGATTTTCATGGTCTCCAGAGGATAAATCCTACGATTTTGTTGATGCCCCTTCTATTCCTTTAGTACTGTACCACCAGCAGGTAAAACGGGGTAATCAGGGAGAGGAAATGCCATTTGAAGTTTGATATCCAACCCCCTCTTCCTCCTCATGTTACTCTGAGATATTTGTGTTGTTTGCTGGATCTTTTTCTTCACGTCCTGTTCAAATGAAGTCACTCTCCCTCATTGTGTGTTGTTCTCCGAGCTTCTGTTCTTTGTTCTTATTCTGGTTTGTGACATTTTCAGGCATCGTGTTCCTTCAGTCCTTCCACCACTTCGGTCCAGACAAACAACCGTTGGATGAACGAGTTACTCTCTTGCGCCATTACGTGAGCTTTCTTGAGAACTACTCGATGGATTGAAATGACATTTGGTACAGATAGCCATGTTCTCCTTACTTTAGATCCAGCGCCATCATCAGATCAAAATACTTCACCAATAACATCCCATCAGCTTAAGATGCGCTTTGTGTTTAGTGCTAATAAGCTAATGTCAGCTAAACTAAAACTAAAGATGGTGAACACACCCGTTTAATATGTAACAGGCATATTAATCACCGGCACCATCAGAAACTTCAGTAATTACCAAATAGATTTGACTCGCTGTGACTGTGCTGTGCCCCGACTCTCCTCATCCCCCCCCCCCCCCCCCCCCACCCACCCCCCTCCATCATTATTCAGACCCCGTCATGGCCAGCTTAGCCATGCAGTCAGAGTGACAACTTGCTTAAGCCTCCAGAAAATAACAGTGTTTCCTGGGAAGGCGCCAACAACTAATACCTCTCCGACGGCCCGAGTCCAAAATAATAGTCAAGAGTCGCTCCGGGACGAAGGAATCTGATGCCGTCGATGAAAAGAAACCTTGTTTGAGAAATCTCACTTTTCTATGAATATAAAACGGCCTACTCTGACTGAGGTCTGGATGCTGCTGTTGTCATGGCAACCCTCCCAGAGTCGAAACTATGGTCTGTTTGGCTGCTTTGGACGGTAGCCGTCGTCCAGGCGGTAACATTACGCACCAAACGTTTGAATGGTTTTTGGAGTTTTACCAGGACAAAGTTGTGATTATGGCTCTTCCTTTATTTCCCCCCCCCCCATCTCTCTCTCACTCACCCGACTGTTTCCATCTCACCTGGAGCCACATGGGCGTTACTCATCAGCGCTTGGTGTTGATGTGCGTCCTGCCGTTTGTACTCGTGTGTCTGCCCTCATGCGCTGTCACCTCCCAGTGCGTTTGCAGTAATTAGGAAAATCTGGTAGGAGGCGGAAGATGCATTGCCCCGCAGAGACGGAGAGGATGTGAGCCAGCGACCTACTGGAACACTTCACCTGTTCGCTAAACACAAATAAACCTGAAACAAACACCTCGTCATGCTTGTCACATACTGACGCACCTTGGTGGCGCTTTGTAACGCACCGGGTAGATCAGCGCACGGTTGTCGTAAACATGTGGTTAATGGTACGCTAACTGTCTGTGGCTTCACATTTACTGCACAGACATTGGTATCCGTCTTTTTAATCTCACTTTTGAACTTTAAATGCAATTTTAAAACTTTTTCTTGTAATAACAGTATTTTTGTGTATTGCTACTTGTACTTAATACTTATCCACCATTTATGTAATTTAGTTGACCATATGCAATTTTCAACTGGCCATTGACATTGAGCTTTTATGTCACAGTTGCCATCCGACGACCTCTATACATGCAGCTACTCTCACCCCAACGTGCGGCTCAAATAGTGAATAACGTAGATTCCTCCTCTTTGGGGTAATTGGTGTGATTGCTCTCTCTGTGATAACTGTGCTATTATTACAGCAGTGAGAGGAGGACTGGTGGGAGAGAGGTGTGGAGTGGAAACACAGGAAGCAGAGAGAAGACAAGAGGGGAGCTATTTGTGTGGGATTGCTGCACAAGAGGTTGCTCTTCTTTGTGCCATTTCGCTCTAACAGACGAAATTGTACTGAATAATACCTGCTGGAAAATGTGGGAAATAACCATGTTTCTACCTTTCTGTCGAGGATAAGTGACATCGTTTTCAACCTTTTTAAACCCGGCAGGTTGACGAAGAATATATCCAGGTTTTCAGCCGTGGCCCGAGGCAACATGACGCACACGCAGTAAATGCAAATGTTATGCCCCTACGGCATTAAAAGTAAGTGAGTGGTTCTCTCAGCTGATTCTTGGGATTTTATCCTCAAACTTTTGACAAAATAACTATTCATCTCCTACCCATCTCCTAATGTAGATGGGTTGTATATTTGTGGTTAAATGTGAGATGCTCGAGACACTTTCAGGGGCAGTAAGAACAGTAAAAAGGTGACTTTCTGGACCAGGACTGGGTCTGTGCTGGATGTTCCACATGGATTTAGACCCGTGCTAACTTGTTCCCCAATTCATGCTGGTTTTCCAGCTGCGCACCGATGCTGCAAACATCCTGCTACATCTCATCCCAGCAGCCCCCAGCCCTCTGCAGTAACTGATAGAGTCAGGTTCACTGAACCACCTCCAGCAGAAACTGTGATTCACTCGACCAGCTGATGCTTTGCCGCTCTTAATTTATTCCGTCTCCTGAAGTGGCTGCTGCAGCAACGTCTGGTCTAATCCTCTCTATGTTTAGGGAACACTCCTTGACAATAAGGTCTTGCTGATAGGAGATACTGAAATCCACAAGAGTAACAAACACTGAATCATGTCTTTATTATGCTTCATACTCGCAGCTCATGCATGCAGCTCATTGGGTGGAGCTGTTCAGCACATAGTCTGTTTATAAGAAGTGGAGGAAGTCACCGTAAAGCCGCTCATGGTTTGACTGACGTTTTAAAGCCTTGAGTTCAGCTAACTTTGGTCGTCGCCATCTTGGTTTTTGGCCGTCGCCATCTTGTTTTTTTGCAACCAGAAGAGACACGAGAGGGTGGAGTGTATTCACAAACCAGTTGATGGTTATGATTTCATAAATGAAGCCATCAAGCGAGCAGACGTTCACATGTTGCCATTACTAAGTTCATGCCAACAAACTTGGAGAAGAAAAAGTCATTTGTGCAAAAAGGACATCAAGAGTTGAGAAAAAAACAGCACAAAGGATAAAGTCAAAGGGTCAACAGGGAGACAACAGGAGAGACGAGAGCCGGAGGATTTAGTTGTAGCCGAAGCTTAAATGAATGTAATTATGTGGTGGTAATGGGCCTGCTCTGGCCTCACTTCCAGGCTAATTCAATTTGAAGAATGAGGAGAGGACACGAGTGTGAAAGCAGCAGAGGTGAGAGAGATGTACGTGTGTGCGAGTGCAGAGGGTGGAGCGTGGCTGAGGGAACTTTTGTTTGTGTGTTAAACAGATTGAGAAAGTGAGGGTGAGCGAGTTCAAACTTTGTCTACGACGCATTTCTTTGAGAAGTGGGTGACCGAGCCGACCTGAAATGGATAAATGTGCGTGTGAGAGAGACGGGTGACGGGGTGAGAGACAAAAGTGAAACTACATTGAAAAAGAAAAGAATGAGTTGAAATAGAGATAAACGACAAGTTGATGAGTCGTGAGTTTCCTTCACGTGTAGCAGAAATATCCAATCAAACATCTGCTTCTCTCTCCTCACTTATGTTAATGGAACCAAATCATAACTAACCTGAAATGTAAGAGGTGAGAGGTCCGGGACAAGGTGAGCGTAGACACAAACAAGTTACAAGTACGCATGCTAATTAACTCATTTATGAATACAGAAAGAAATGCATGCGTACATGAGGGATATACTAAGGATTCAGTATAGGCTTGTGAGGAAAATATAGAAGAAGCTGGACCTGCATAAATAAAATGGCCAAAGTGTAATGAGATGAGCAACGTGTTTTGTGGACATAAACAGGGCATCCGAATAAAGGGGTTAGCCTGGAGCCATGTGGACCACGTCCAGCAGCCTTGGGCCTCGTCAGGGTTCAGAAGCAAATGGTTCTTGGTACAGCAGAACCTTCAGGAAGAACCCTTTTGGAACCCTTACAAACATAATACACATTACTAAGCAGAGAACTGCATTAACATAGAGTACATTAATATGTCTTAATGTCTTTGTGAGCTTCAGTAACCAGACGTATGCAAAAGAGATAAATATGAATGCACATTAATCCCCACACACACACACACACACACACACACACACACACACACACACACACACTCTCACCAGCTAGAAGCCACACTGAATACCAATGGCTACATGTTCCCAGTGGAGGCAAAACAATCATTAAGGGTGCGAGACTGACACCAGCGCACACACACAGACACACACTTTGTAGCGTTTGGCTAAGCAGTCCTGAAGAACACATCTATCATTGTTCTCTGCTGTCGGAGGGGCAACGCACACAGAGACGGATAGATGCTTTCTTTTTTTAAAACACAGCAAGTGTGTACACACACACACACACACACACACACGTGATCAGTCGACCCACAATGCACGCATGGATCTAAGAAGTCTAAACATAGAGGACACCGGTGAGCAGCGGGATCATTTCCAAGCGGGTGATGACACTTTGTACGGGCGTCCTCTCGACATGGTGTCCTGCCTGTGTGTGTGTGTGTGTGTGGAAGAGTGTGTGAAACAGAAATTATGCATGGGTTTTGCCATTGGAGAGCAGCTTGTCTTTGAACATGACAAGCAAAACCTACTTTTGTTTTTGTGCTTTTTGGTCTGGAAAAAACCCAAGAGATGAAAAAAGTGGAGAAGATGAAGGTTACAGTGTGAAGAACGGGGACAAGGCAGATTAAACCACTTACAAAGACAGCTTCATGAAAACAGCCCTTCTCTCAATAGTTGGTATTTAAAGGCGAGTGATACCAGTTACCCAACACATTCATTAGAATCTAATCTAATTTTGCTAAAATCTACAACATAACTCCCGTACCTTAGGAGTGCCGCAAGCAACAATATAACACAGCTCTGCTGAGACTCGGTGGGTAACGGGAAATAATAGAACAGCTACAAGAGTCTGGTAGATAATGCAGCCTTTAAAACCAGGAAAACACTTCGGCCATAGACGATATCTAGTCACACATCAAGACATTGATATAATAGTACGTGTAAGGAATGACCGTTGGCTCGAGTTCTCAAACTAGATGGAACCAGCTATCAGCCAGGAATGAAGATAAAGGCCAAAATAAACCAAGCATTCAAGTGTTTGCCAGTAAAATGTATCCACAGCATCGTAAACTGAACAAAATGAAGTCTATGACGAGATTATAATCTCATTCTTGATCTTGGAAACAGCGGTTGAGAAAATCACAGGAACCTTTTAGTAGGATTCAGATCACATGATCTTCAAGACTCGACATCAGATGAGCTACTTAATGGACCTTGTGGTGAAGATGAATTAACCTATCCAGTAAATCAGCAAATAAACAACTGATCAAAAAAGGTGCCTTCTGAACAAGGCCCTTAAATGCTACGAGTGTGGCAGAGCGTCAGGTTACTGATGTGAAAGTGGATGCGACTACGAAGCACTTTGCAATTTGTGAAATGCCAGAACAGAGCGGTGAGACGCATCATTCCTCCAACATGAACTACATTCTGAATCCGAGAGCTTTCCCCCCAAAATTCATCATGGGAAATTAAAAACGCATTTAAAAATGCATTGCATCACGCATTACATCATGTCTACATCGGTGCAACATCATCCTCCGTGATGCGCCCGTGATGAAACCACCGTCTCGCCTTCAACCACTTAGCTGCCCTGCTTACTTATATCCGAGGTGACTGCAGTCACTCCCAGCCTGTAATGTTTTCCATCAACTCAACCTATCCGTCTCATCCATTAGCAGGTCTTTCCATCAATCTCTTTTCTCTGCCTCTTTTTGTTTTCTTTCTGAATTAATTACCCTCGATTTAATTCCTCCGCTCGTCCCCTGATGTCTGTCCTCCTGTCGTCTGTCCTCCTTCCGTCTTTCCTCGCTCTCCTTCCCTGTCCGTCCTGACCTGCAGTAGCTGTCACGCTATTTAAGTAGAGCACATTTTGTATTGTTTTCTAAATTTTCTTATGATGAAAAACAGCAACATAGACGCACTAGAGACAAACCTCTTGAATGGCTAAGTGCCAGACAGGTTTTTAGCTAATGGTGCTTTTCCGTCTGATGCCTTGGAAGCTAATTTGGACAGACTACAAGACTCGAGTCGCAGGTAAGAAAAACTACTTTAGCATTAAGTGGGTTCAAGGTTTTGATCAGGAGACATGATGCATGGGATGTGAGCAATGCACTAGAACTGCAGCAGGGACAATAAAGAGACTCGCAGACTTGGGGCGGAGTGGATTTCACCATCAACACGACCTTAAAATACCCCAAATGAGGCCCCGACAGTCCGCCGTGTCTCTCTTGCTCTTTCAAACTAGTCTTTCGTATTAAGCCGTCGTCAACAGCTGCGCATTAATTCTTTAAAATGTCGAGGAATAGACTAACAGAGTCGACGTGAGTACAAGAGACATTACTTAGACGTCGTGAAAGGATGGGACTGGTGACCATTGTTCATTTTAGGGCGGCAAACACTGTTTATTTCCATTATTGATCAATCCGCCAATGAGCTTTTCCATTACAACAAGAAATGTCAGAAAATCATGACATGGTTTCTTGGAGCCCACGTTGATGTTTTTAAATAGTTTTCTCTTGACAAACCAGGAGTCCAGACCTTTTACAAAAAGCATAGTACCCTTTACAAGTACCTGGCCTTCCCACTAGATATCTCAAGCCACGATCACTGCAGGTGCACCGTCACATTCGTTCCTCTCCTTCCCCAAACCTCTTGAGGCCTGGCGCTCCAGCACAGTAGTTGTTCCGTCCAGTCGATATTGGAAAAGCACCAGTATCTTATTCTCTGGCGCTCTGACATCGTCTGGCACCAAAGGGAAGGCTGCTTACTTCGACTACAAAGTGTTCTGGAGAATCATAAAGCTGCACATTGACTTTAATAGAGTTGAATATGAGGAGCATATTGTGCTGTGAAGTCAAGAGTGTGATTGTGTCCAGAGTTTGATATTCAAATCCACAACTTAAAACTATATTACCGCATCTATAGGGATAATATAGTGGAATGTGCCCGTTTTAATGCAATGTCATAAGTATACATGTATATTTTATTACATGACACTTTAAGACTTTCTCTCCCTCTGTTCCCTTCCTTCTCTCCTCTCTGTACATTCCCATCCAGCCTATTATAATAAAGTAACTGCAGATACATTAGACCAAATCGCTATGAATCATTTTTATGCCGCTCTGTAATGAATACGTCCAGACTAAATCGCATTAACCTTTTTTCAGGCCCATCAGCTTCCAGATGCTCTGGATAGCTAAAGAAGATGCATATCTCTGCGGGGCCCTCTCGCTCTCCGACGCCGAACGAGGATGCAGGATCTTTGTGTGTTTTCCATCTTTCTTCTTGCTGCTAAACCTCCAACACGAGTCTGTTTGTGCGTTTTTAAGAGAAAGTCAGACCTGAAATCTCACAGTGTATATCGTAAGCATACTTGACAGAGAGAGCATGTCATGTAACATGCTTTTCACTCTGTTCCTCCCCCGTCATCCCTCGCTTTGAGTCATTCTCTTATTAGCTGGTTTTTATTGAACATCTCCCTCTCTCCTACCTCATTTTCTGCTGCTCTTTTTTTGGTTTCCACTTCCTCCTCTCCTCCCTATTACGCTCCACCACTCCATCTCCGTTTTAGTAATTTCTGCCTCTTTACAGTGCTATTTCCCATCCTTCATACTGCCTCGCACTTTATCATCCTTCATCTCCAATTGACCTCAGTTGACTCTGCGATATGCTCGGGCGATTCAGAAGGCTTTCAGCCGACTTCCTGCCGCAGGCACTTTACCCCATAGGAACTGTAAGACATGACTTAAACTGACACGGACAGAGACGAATGTGGAGGTGCTGGGGAAACAACAAGAGAAACTGAACTGGAGGCAGACAGAAAGGAGTGCTTGCATGTCATATACCAGCATTTCATCACCACCCACTTCTATTCAGACAAAATAGTTGCTATAGCTTGCTGTCGAAGTTGGATAAACAGAGCCGTGGTTATTGTCCAAGAGTTCTTTCACACCTGTAGTTCGGTTCATTTCGTCGGGACAATAGATAGATAGACATTGCATTGATGCATTTTAGTTCTGGTCCGGTTTCTGTTCACACCGACTACAAACAAACCATGAGGAGTAAACGTCTATTCAGGTAACTTGTGGATTGGACAGTTTTGGCGATTGTCATCCTGCATCATCAGGAAATATAACTCTGGTGACTGACAGCAGACATAAGTGTTGTTTGATTAATAACTGATTATTAGCATTATTAGACTGCAAGTTGACGGCATGTTATGATAAATAAGTAGAGAAAGGACTGTAGGAAAGCCTCTTTACCTATTAATCAGGGAAATACCTGACGTGCTTATGTACATGGCCTTAATACAGATTTCATGACCACCACATGGAACCAAGACCAACCTTTTTCAGGTGGTCTCGGTTCGGTTGTTTGGTCCGCACCGGGGTTCGATTGAAAGCCTTCACACCAACCGAAATCAACTGTAATAACAGAATCAATGAACCTAAGTTATTATTAACCCACCGAACGGGTTAGGTGTGGAAGCACCACCAGAAGAGTCACACTTTTAAAGCTGTCCATTAATCATAAAGGTTGGCGGTTTAGCATCTTTTTGTCAATATGTCAAAGGGTCTCACAAAACCCTAAACCCACCCCTTCATCACAACTGTACTGCATTGATACGTGGATGCATTGATGGAAGGATACTGTAGGATTTTGGCTTCCGGCACTTGGAATGAAATCAGACGAGCCACTCAGACACTTCATTAACTTTAATGAGCTTGTGAAACACTAAGGGCTGCGTACTAAGCAAAGTGTTGGCACCAGGGCAGTTGGATGTGTTCAGAGTACCAGATCTAAATCTGTGCATCTTTGCGAACAAGTATTTTGCATGAAGAAGTGGAAACCGTTTGCTGATCAAAGTGTTGGAATTGGACATTCCTCAAAACTCTGGATTATAATGTCTTTAAATTGGACATGAAGGGTGTTTGATACCCTAACCCTAACCCTATTAAACATAATTCACGTACAGACTGAGCCAAGAAATAAGGTTGAAAGGTTTGCTCAGGTATTAGATCATGAAGAGTTTTGCTTCCGAGTTGTAAAATCATAAGTCATCAATGGATGATTGTGAAGCTGGTTACACCTACAAAAAGGGAGTTTGAGGTGTATTTTAGCAGTAGCATTATAGTAGCTCGCCAGTGTAATACTCGGTGTCAAATCCTTGATTGGTTGGTTTGAAGACGTGGGTCATAGCAGCAACCATATTGTGGGATTTTGGTCCTAAATGTCTGATGCTGTCAATTGTCAAAGCTGTAAATCAGCTGTCAGTGGACAATCTAAGAGCACAGTGTCACACATTTAACCACATTTCTCGCTTGATTGACAACTTTCATGTTGGGAAAGTCCAAAATCTTATTGTGTAAAGGGCCTCTAACTGAACCCTCACATTCTCACTGCAACCGCACCTTAAAAAAAGTGTTCTGAATGACAACTTAATTTTATTGTTTTAAAAAGGGATTTACAAAGCAAATTCAGTCATCGGAGCTCAAATTAACTGCAGTGCACCATAACACCCTTCGGCAGGAGCGGGAGACTCAGTCTGGAGGATTTTTAATACCTATATATTACTGTGTCACTAACACACACTCACACACACACCAACAGATGTCTACCGGCGTTGAAATGGAGCCGAGTGAGCCTGTGACTTCAACGCTGCATTTCGTCAACTGCAGATAAAAACTGCTCCGGGTGGTTTAGAACTGCTTCATAACAACGTATACGTGCGAGTGTGTTTACGTGCAAGCTGTTTTCATTCAGGCTTGTTTGGTGGGTGTTTGACTGGAGGGACTGCCGGCGGCGGGGGAGCTTTCTCAATTACAGTTGATTTTTTTTTTTTTTGCTCAGGTAAGCTTTGTGACAAGCCCGTTTATCAGCCGGAACATTACGTCCTCCGAAAGAAAAACACCTTAGATGTTGCCCGGAAAGCCTACAGCGACAAAACACACATCGATACGGTGAGACATTATCTTTATCGGGCCTGTTTTGGGGGAATCTGGGCTCGGAAGAAGAAAGAATAATGATGCAATCACACTTACAATTTTCTTCATTCGAAACCAAAATGAAAAGACCGAAAACGTCTTCAAACAACTGGATTTATTCAGGTTTCTCACCAAACTACATTTTACAAGATTACATTTGAACACATCATAAAAATGTCATAATTTACCTCCGCCAAATAGAGCCTGAACGCATCATAATGTAGCTGAACAGAACCTTAGTACGTTAGCTGTTAGCGGTGCTGCTAACGTTATCAGTGATCAGCGAATAGAAAGCATAAATGCGGATGTCCTCACCGCAAAAAGATGCCATTTTTAAAAGCTACCGTCAATAGCGGCCGCAATTTTTTTATTTAATACGATTTTTTTTAAATGGCAAAACTACGGCGTACACCTGACAAAGTGCGGATGACGTTCTTCTGTTTTGTTGCAGATAAAATAATTCAGTGTGTGTACTGTATGAAAATATGATTTGAATATGCAACAAAGTCCCAGGAAGAGCGTGACTGCATCTCTCGTAGCCATCAGTTTGCCGCCTCAATCAGCCTCTGCACCTGCTTCATTCAGCCTCTGCACCTGCTTCATTCAGCCTCTGCACCTGACTCTGATTAAAGAGCCACAGCGGGTCATTAAAGCAGCCGTTTGACCGAGAAAAATCTGTTTTCCAGTGTCACAGACCGTCTGCCTCCACGGACAATTATAAAGACACGCACTTGAGACACGCTCATGAAAGTAAATGAATATGGATATGCAGAGGGAACATTGTGCTAATGATTGTTTTCTTTGTCGATTTTTGACTGTTGTTTCTATTCGTCTTTTTGGATTAAGTGTTTAGATCAGCGATTCCTAACCTCAGGTTCATGGGCTCCCGAGAGGCCCCCGGATAAACTTGATGGGGTCACAATGTGATTGAAATGAGAAAACTTGGCTAGCTGTTTCCACCCATGTTTCCTGTCTTTATGCTAAGCTAAGCTAACTGGCTGCAGCTTCACATTCAGTGTGCAAACCAGAGAACGGTATCAATCTTCTTATCTAACTTGGAGCATATTTCCCAGAATGTTGTCGCTTTTCTTTCGATTGAAACCAACTGAAAGAAGAAGCGTCGTGATTTCTGAGCCAACACCTTCATGTCACAACATCTGTACTCCTGCCAAAGTGAGCTTCACTCTAAAAATACAACGCTGCGGGCGGCTTTGGAGCAAAATATCCACCAAATGTATTTTTATGTTAATGCGCATATGGGTAATTATGCTCACACACCTTTGTCTTTAAGCTTGTTTACACGCGGTGTTCGTATCGAGCCGGCGCTGCCTCTGACATTGAGGGATTGTCCCGTCTTCACATCTGTCAGGCCGAGCGGCTCTAAATTCATCATCAGGTTTCTGGGCCGTTGTTCCGCCGGAGCTTGGCACGCTCTCGGCTTTTTGGATAGGAGTGTCTGTTTTTGTTCCAAATAGAGAATTAGAGATCAGAGCGAGGCATTTCTGCACCTGTATCCCCTTCACGTCTCATCTCATCCCTCTCTCGCACAACCACTCACCCTCTCTCTCTATTTTTTTGCACGCACTGAATTAAAGCTGCTCCGGGGGAAGTTTTTTAATAAATGTATGCACCTGTTTTATCAAGACTGAATCACAAAACAGAGCTGTAATCTCTGAGAGCATCAGCATCCTGATTCAACACCTCAACATAAATCTCGATGTCAAGGAGAGACTGATCTCTGCAAACAAGAGGCGAGGGATCCAAACGTGAAGACGAAATTCAAACCGTCACTGAATGGAATCTGAACTCGGAATGTTTTTTGTTTTTTTTTCGTTTCCTTTGATGGAAACCATTACCGACAGGTCGGGCTGGTGAATACGAGCTCGCTGCGTGTCGTCACACGACATGACACGATTTTAAATGGTTGGTTTACGCCTTACACCAGATTTTGCACATTGCAGAGTTGATTTTTGAGCCGCACTTCTCATTTTACAGACATAAAAAAACTCATCAGCGGTGGAAAAAAGTGACATTCACATCAACATATGTGACTTATTCCGACTGCACAGTGACAATCTTTAGAGAAAGTAGCATTTACAACGTCAACTTCGGGGAAATGTTTTCACTATAAAAGAAATAAGGAACATTTCAAACACTTCTGTATCACACCGTATGAACACTGTGTGAGTATCAGAATGAGCTCATGTGACTGCAGCTACACTGAAATCCACCATTAGGAGCTATTGGTGTTCGAATTTGGGTGAAAGCTCGACTAAAATACTGTCAGAAAAACGAATTTCCAGCTGCAACACCAGCTAGAAAACAATGGAGGCAGAATATCACCAGCCTCCTCACCGACTGTCACTAGAAGTTTGTGTCTTTGAGCAGGACTCCTCACCTCCAGCTGCTCAGCGGGCTTCGTACAGAAGCTGGCAGGTGTGAATGAGTCCAGCAGCGTAAGCGAGAAGCAGATTGTCACCGACACTGCAGCGTGCTTACTCAGCAAAAAACTCTCCTCCCGAAAGAGTAAAGTGAGCCGTGACGGGAAAATGTGACAAATTGGGGGGAAAACAAAATCCCACATGCACCCAAACAAACCTGCTTGTTTGGTTCAAACAAACTGCCGACTCATCATAGATGTTAGTGGGTGTGTTTCATTCATTTTGCATTACTGTCTCTCACACACACACACACACACACACACACACACACACACACACACACCTCTGTGTAGGAACAGTTGTTTTTCGGATTCAGTATAAATATAACGCATTAAATCACCCCTGGAATCGTTACGATTTTCCACCACACAGCATTTGCAACATTTGCATTTCTTCAAAAATCAGATGTCCATTACGTACGTAGAGAGAAGTAACTGATGTCATTTAATTTGTAGTTACTGCACCTTACTCACCGTAGAACCTGTATCACATCATGGCTGTGCATGTGAATGTAGTAATGTTGTTAACAACTTCAAATAAATGAGCTGCAATTTTGCGTTGTAGAAGTTTCAAGCCAGTGAGTCACAACAGGGTGCATTTGTGCTCCATTATGTCCATGAATTTAAACATGAATCTTGCAATTGTTGTGTTTACAAACACAGAACTTTGCAGATTACATATCATGCCTCTCATATTGACAATAAAGTAAACTTGTGTGTTAATGCCGCAGCCACAGACGTCCTGAATATTCAGCGTAGCGCTGTGAGAAGGGAACCGAACAGACCAGCAGACAGCAGCATTCCCTCTGGGCCTGCTCCACCGGCGGCGGATAAGAAGCTTATTTCCAATGCGTAAAGTTGTTTTTTTGACACACAAATGAGATTAATTTCATCACGGTGCGGGCGGAGGAGCATTGTAGCTCGGAGAATCCGAGCTTTTTCAATATCCTCGGAAAATCACCCGAGGAAACCGAGTCCCCGTATTCAGTCCGCTGCGTGTTTCTTGTTTCAGACGGTTGCGCTGAAGCCCAAAGAGACTCTTCTTCTTTGTGAATATGTTTCACACTTGTTGACTGCACCTCAGTACTGAACTTGAAGAAAAGATTCAAGGTACTTACACTTTACTTTGAGTACTTCCATTGTATACTACTTTATACTTCTATTCCTCTTCATCTGAAAGGCAAATATTGTACTTTTTACTTCACTTCTTTGTCTGACAGCTTTTCACCCCCGTCCTGTTCAGGTGAAACCACGTATATTTAGAGATGTGTGGCTCTCACAGGACAGCGACACAAACATGATGATCGTGTATAGAATATGATGCATTAATGTCGATTAAAGTAGCCAATGAATATGATATTATTATATGTAATATATGATATAAAGGATTTAATATACTGTACACATTAATGCAGCAGTGATCCAGAAACATTATGTAACTGTAAAACACGGACAGGGAACACAAACAGAGTATTATCAGTAAATGGGTTTATGAATTAATAATAACTTAAGGGTGTTGCCAAGACGTTATTTTCACAGCGGTGCTTAGATTGGTCCGTGTGTAATAAGAGTGTGCTAAAGATATAAGACAACATTCATTCAGTGTGTAGGAAACACTACAAAGTGCTCGTGAACAAGTTGAAACAAGCTTTGTAACAATTGTAATCGTGAGAAAGTACCGGGAACAAAATGTCATTACTTTCAGCCAGTAAGTGATAAGCCTATCTGATGCTACTTGTGTGTGTGTGTGTGTGTGTGTGTGTCCAGCTCAGAGTGTAAAAAGGAAGCAATTTGCACTTTCTTTTTCCTTCTATCCTGCTAAGTGTCTTTTTGGCACCATAACAGCTAATCACTTTATAATTTCCTGACTCTCTTACTCAAATACTAACGCCGTCCTTATTCATTCCCTCTTTTTTTCTCACCAGATTAATTCCCTTGGTGTAGTGAGAAGAGGAATCATAGTTTTAATACCACCGCAATCCTAAAATCCTCCAGTTTAATCCCCAACATGTGGTGTGGAGACTGTAAAATAAACACCTGATGGAGGGAGACTCAGTCATGAAACTTGGATTAGACACCGACCCTCCGGGACGGGACTGAAAGGCTGAATTAATATGTAATAATGTTTGTCTGTGTGTGTTTGATATAAATTAATGACTGAACCTTTTTTTGGGAATTACAATTTGACAATGAGTCAGTAATTCTTAATAAGCTGAGAAGCAGCCCCAGGTCCTTCCTGTTCGTGCATAATTCATCATTTCTGTTTCCAAAACAACAGAAACAGTAAAAACAAACAAGCATTTATTTCTTTATGTAATAAAACACATTTTAAATAGTGTGTGTGTGTGTGTGTGTGTGTGTGTGTGTGTACACACCGCTTGCCAAACACAGGTCTCATGAAGGAATTGCTCGTCAGTGGGTTTGTTGAATTAATACTTTATATGTTAGTTCATCAATAACACTGTTTAGCTCAGCGTGCAGTTGTGGGAGTGAACTACTTTACGGTTTGAACTGTTGGAGAACCTCAATCCTCTGTGCAGCCCTGCAGTATATCAGTATTAATATACGAGTTATTCCTCAAGGGCTGAGGTTCTACACAGAACCATTTGCTTCTGAAGAACCCTTCTTTGAATAAAGTGCTTTTCTAGGTGTACGGGTCCCATCATGACCTTTTCATCTAAAGAACCCTTTTTGGAAGAAAGTTCTTGAAGGATTGTAGAAACTGTTACTGTGAACCATGACTGCTGTTGGTTGTGCTGCACCACACCAGGCCCTTTAGGCTTCTAGACAAAACCCTTGGAATATAAAAGGGTTATTTGTAGAACCCACATGTTTGGTTCTCGATGAAACCCTTACAATGTGAAGGGCTTTCAACCCCAACTCCTTTCTCCAAAACGTTGCTCTGTGCTCCATAAGATAAAGTTATGGGTATGATTGTATATAGCTTAAAGGTAGGCTGTGTGACATCCTTAGGCTCACCTTTGGCATCTGGGTAAATCCCATAATATCTCTACATACCAATAATACACTTTTATTCGACACAAAGACTAAATCATCGATGCTGACATTTCCCTGACGTGCACGACTTCCGCCGCGAAGTAATCACGAGTGGACAATATGAAAATAGAAACATTCGCCCGATCCGAATGGAAACATGTTTGTTTGTATTTTTCTGTCGTTGCAGTTTTTGTAGATTTGCCATAAATGAACCTTGACCTTTCACAAAGTGTAGAAAAGTCACCGTCTGTAAAATCCATTGATTTTGAGTTGCCTCCGTCTGGACTCAGACGTTTGTTTGTGTCCCGTCTGGACTAGAAAGGGTAGAACAGATTAGGATGCACGATGGTGTTTGAGCGTCCAACACGAGAATGAACGATGGCAGGAAAATGATTGGACATTACTGGTGTTTTGTTCTCATTTGCACACACACACACACACACACACACACACACACACACACACACACACACACACACACACACACACACACACACACACACACACACACACACACACACACACACACACACACACACACACACACACACACACACACACACACACACACACACACACACACACACACACACACACACACAATTGGTTAGCAATGAAAATGTCACATTTATTTTGCCTCCTTTAGTTATAAAACACATTTTTTTGGAGTAACAAAACATTTGGGAGACTGTGGGTTGATGAATGACGCTCCTAATACGCAGAGAAGTGAGACCAGTCAGAAGAGCGTAAACTTTGCCACTTGCTGATTGGAGTTGCCCACAAAGTCAGAAAGCATCGATACTTCGAACAAACAAAAACACATATTTATCATAAGTAATAAGTTAAGAGCAAGAGAAGATACAAAGAAGAATTTAGGATGCAACAAGTTGACCGGTTACTCGTAATTGGATCTAATCGTGAGGCCAGTGAAGATCCCCAGACATAAACAGATAGACTAGAGATCATCTCCAATCTTTGAGGAATTATTATGTTCAGAATAAAAAGCCTGAACGGAGCAATAGCACATTCCAGGAAGTGCTCGGATCAGATGTCACCAGTTTAATAAGTCACAGCGAGATAAGCGTGGCGAAGAAAAGGAAAATGTTTGGACCCCAAAAGCAAATTGTCTCTTTGAAAAAAGAGCTAAAGCAAAATCTACCGTGTCCTACAGTCATACAGTCATACAGAGCCCAAAGATCATTCTCCAATTAAAAAGGTGATTTGGTACGATCAAACACACTCAGCTGGTATCACACACACTCTGTGGGACTATGAGGAGATAGAGGCGTCCTGTGGTGAAGAAAATAAGAGATGTGCAGAGCTCGGCGTCGGCCTGCTGTCGCATCACCGCGCACGACTGCGTCACGCTTACTTTGACATTATTACACGTCAGCAGGAGATCTGATTCACCGCTTCACGTGAATCAGTCAAGATGATTACGTTTGTAGCTCAGCAGCTCATTAGGTGACGAGCCTTTTCCACAAAGTATTCTTCGTGTCCTTTGGCCTTTCAATAAAGAATGAAGTTTAACAAATACTATTAATAAAATGTGAAAAGAGAGAAAAATGTGAGTCCGGCCCTTACCGAGGAGAAGTGTCTCTCCAGCCTGTCAAACAATCACCACGGACACATCCCGAGAGTGTGTGTGTGTGTGTGTGTGTGTGCGTGTGTGTGGATGAGTCAGTTGATGTCCAGCTCAAAGAAAAAGAGGTTCAATGGAGAGAAAATCACAGTCCTGAGACGCCATTTCCCTCCAAAACGATGTTTCTGGGTTTTATTCTCGAGGTCTTTTCAGTCCTCGTGAAATCTACCCGGCGACGGAGATAGAAAGAGACAGACTCATCGGCAGAGACGTCGGTAATTATTCTCAGAGTTCACAACCATTTTCACTTTCGTTCAACATCTTTATCATGGTTCAACACAGCAGGAACATCCGGCCAATCAGACACCAGCGTCTGCCTTCTGGTCACCGAATGACCAGATATGATGTGAGAGAGAGGGAGGGAGGGAGGGAGGGAGGGAGGGATGAGGTGGATTAATGTTTCACTACATGTGCAGTGATTTCCCATTAGTTAAAGCTGCATCGTGGATAATACCATAATTGCTCAGTGATTCATAACGTTTCATAAGAGCTTCTGTGCAGCTGGGCGATAATCGATTTTTTCAATTAACTTTAAGTCACGATTTAGTACGAGGGTCATAAATTTAAATACATTTTTGCCGTAATTACGGTACGGAGCTGCACCGTAAAAAGTTAAAATTTGTTTCCTAAAAGAAAAGTTTCTAAGGGGAAAAAAAAAACAGACATTGAACATCGGATGTGATGTGAAAACATTGGAGATGTATTTATTATTTATAACGAGAAATGGCTCGAAATGACATTTAAAAAGGAGTTTGCTTTGTGTGGAATTTCTCATAGAAATAAAACTACTTGACACAGTTAAACAACTTCAACTGTCAACACAATTGTAAATGTATGTTTGTCGGGTGAAACTTTATGGTCTACTTAAGTGATGTTTCCACTGCCTCGGGGTTAAAACAGAAGCGTGACAGAATAAATACATTAACACTGATTTCATGTCGTGTAGAGTCTCATAATCAGTTACAATGGTGACCCAAAATAATCCAGAGGCTGCATCTCGTCTGTCCGTGCTTCTTTAACTGTTTACATGAACATGATCCGACCAGCGCCAATAGGAATGAAGAGATAACCTCACAATGTGCAGAGATTACCATCCGTTCCCACCTCCTTCACTCTCATTACGTACTGTATGACCCCCGGGGGTCGCAGATAATTGATACATGTAGCACTAGCCTGCATTGATAATTGGCACTAATGTAATTAGTCTGAGGAGTCACACTAGCACGCAACCGCACGCTCAAGGTGCTAATGAGGTAGAATCTGGTGTGAACTGGAACGGTGACATAACCACACACACACACACACACACACACACACACACACACACACACACACACACACACACACACACACACACACACACACACACACACACACACACACACACACACACACACACACACACACACACACACACACACACACACACACACACAGTCCATGAGCATGCCAGCAGCCATAATTGAGTATGAAGTGTCCTCCCTCTCATTTTCTGTTTTCTCGTGTTTCTCGCTCTCAAGCATTCTGGTCATTTATTCATAATAACTGATAGAGATGAACGATCCATGTGGACAAAAAATGAGGGATCTTGCGGCAACAGAGGAAACAGAACATCACAGAGGAAAATAAAACATAAATGTAAGAATGCAACATTAACCGTTTGCTGCGGCCGATAGCTTGTTGGCTTTAGCGATGATGTAACACGAGTCCTGTGTGTGTGACGCGTCAGTCCCCGACACCAGGTGGCAAAAACATGAATAAATAACTCATATGTAATATGAATAATGAACATTGAAGGTTATTTTTGTGGTAATTACGTTAAAACTTGTCGTAGAGACGCTGCATACGTCTCTGGTAGCGACCTGTCAATCACCGTGTAGCCCCGCCCTAAAGCATCCCCTGCTTTATGGTCTGTTTGACTCTAAATGGACCATAATGTACTAAATGAACATCATGCTGTATTGAAGAAGACTTGAAACTAGAGATTGAGACCAGAAACTCATGTTTACAATGTTTACTGAGGTAATAAATCAAGAGAGAAGTAGAGTCATTTTCTCATAGACTTCTATACAACCAGAGGAGTCGCCCCCTGGTGGACACTAGAGAGAATGCAGCTTTAAAGTACTTCTACGTTGGCTGCACTTTCAGACCAGCAGGTTGCCGTCTGCTCCAAATGAACAAATACTTCACAGTAACATAACAATGCTGTTAAATGATCAGTGTACACAACTGCATTTGTTGCTCTGGTTTTTAAACATGACTCATGAACCGACGTTGCTTTTCAGCACCAATCGATCGGGCTGCATCCACTATGATGTTGGCTGAATGTCAATGGAGCGTTTCTTCTCCTCTCTGGAGCTCTTCCTCCCAGCGCCTTTCTTCATCGGGCAGAGATTCTCAGTTCAAAGAGCTCAGAGCAGCCGCACAAGAGAGACGGCGCTTTGTCTCTAGGCAGCCATTCGCCGATATATAATCGCCCAACCCGAGGTGGTAAATATTATACCAATAAATATTCCATTAGTTTACCTGCTCGCTGAAGCTCTTTGACTTTTATTTTGTTCTTTTTTTTGTGTCTTTTACAGAGATGTGATGAGAGAACATTGCTACATTGCTACGTCTTTAACAAAAGCAACGAATAACTAAAGTAGCTCTTTAAAGTTTATTTTTAAATGTTTTTAGTGACTATTAGCTAAAGCTGTCAAATAATTGTTGTGTCTCAATTTTTCCCTCTGTTACTTTAGAGGAGTAGGCGAAGAAAGTGGCATTAAAAGACAAATGTGTGCTTAAGTACAGTACTTCAGTAAATGTAGTTACATTCCATCACTGTGTGTACATTTCACCACGGGACGCCTCCACCTCCTAACCCGACAACCAGAGCACGCACACACACACACACACACACACACACACACACACACACACACACACACACACACACACACACACACACACACACACACACACACACACACACACACACACACACACACACACACACACACACACACACACACACACAGATCTCCAGGCTATTTGGTGTAAGCACCGCTTTGTCTTCAGCCATATTTCTATTAAAATGCATGTCTTGTCTGCAGATGATTACAATCTTTGTCACCATGTACAGAAAATTGAGTGTCCTGTGAAATGTGTGTGTGTGTGTGTGTGTGTGTGTGTGTGTGTGTGAGTGAGTTAGGGGAGAATAGACTCAGACAATTGGAATGGCTTGCTTATCTGTTTGGAGCCTTGGGGGTGTGTGTGTGTGTGTGTGTGTGTGTGTGTGTGTGTGTGTGTGTGTGTGTGTGTGTGTGTGTGTGTGTGTGTGAGAGAGAGAGGGAGGGACACGTCGAAGCTTTCGGAGGCTTTGCAGCATGACAGTGACTTCTAATCTCTTTTGTCTCTGTCTGTGCATTTCTTGTGAAGTGTCACTGTGGCCTGTTAGTCTGTGTGTGTGTGTGTGTGTGTGTGTGTGTGTGTGTGTGTGTGTGTGTGTGTGTGTGTGTGTGTGTGTGTGTGTGTGTGTGTGTGTGTGTGTGCGTGAAAGTTGAATAAATGATGAGCGCAACTAACAATCAATTTATCAATTCAGTCACAAAACTGTCAAAATGGCCATTTTAACGTCCCAGAGAACGACAACTTGGCTTCAATTCGTTTGCTTTGGAAACATACTCTAACATTGCAGCTCAAAGAGTTGTTTTTAATGGCAGTGACTCGTGCAACAAGTTACCGTTGAAAGTAACGTCACCCAACACTGGTTGAGACCGTTTTAACTCGTCAATGATGCAAATTCAAGAGCAGCAGAAGCCGAAGTCATTTGGAAAAAGTGGCGCATATTCACACGCGATTCAGTAAGTCAACGGATTGTGCTCCACAATTTTGAGCTCCCATTGTCGGCCCATGAAATGTAATTTAAACTACACTCATGTTGTGCGTATTGTTGTTCGGTGTATGGTTGTTTGGACGGATGCTGTTGCCAAAAAGGAGTTTTAACTTCCTTAAAAAACAATTTTTAAACGGTGGATGAAATATTTGAGGATTCTCCCAGTAGAGGAACGTGTGTGACCTTTGGTGGGAGACGGAATTTGACATTAAGAGTCATATTTCCTCTATTTTGATAAGAGAAATTCAAGATTGCAGATGGTTGCCACTTCAAAAGCAGAACAGCAGCAAAAGGTGACTCATAACTGTGAGTAGGCACTGTGGGGGGAGGGGTCCCAAAACTCCAAAAGGTGGACGCCTTATTTTGGAGTTCAAACTTTTTCCACTCAGGTTATGTGGCTAAAGATAAAGCACCGTATCCTCCTGGATCATTTTAAGATTAAAAAGTGCAAAGAGAGAGCAGGGAAGACGGAGAGTTGGGGGACCAATCGAGACAATGGAGGAAAGAGGGAAGACAATGGGGCTGTTTGTGAAAACAGGTGAGTCATGGAAAGAATAGAGAGGTTTTGTTATCAAGACTGAGGTTATTGTTCAAATAAATCTCATGAGATATAACAGCTGCATGATGAGAGAATATATTACAGAACTAAATAGTAATAAATAAGATCAGCTTATATAGATGGAAGATAATAAAAGTATGTTCATGCAGTTCTACTTGCAGTATATTTTGTTCTAACTTTGTCATTTTCACCCGATAAAGCCGGAGTCTGGCAGTCGCACCCCGAACCAAATCTGCTCGCCGGCCAGAGTCTACAGAGTAACCAGCGAGTAATTTGGGTCCACACCCAAGTGACACACACATTTCACGACAACCCACAGACGACTCACTCTCACTTCACACGCTTTGGTTGGTTATTGTAAAGTGGGTCAAGCGTCTGAGCTGAGGAACAATGTGCAGTTTGTGTGCCGGCTCCAGACCGGGATGCGGTGCTGAAGGCGACTGCACTGGGGTCTTTTGTAGAAATCCTCCCAGACATAAGCTTCAGGTGACTTCCCTCATTATACCAGATGTGTAACTGGTTGTGACTGGACTTCCTCCGCTCGTTGAATGACCTTCCATGCAGCAGTCTGTGATTATAGCGGCGTCTCTCGCTCTGTTTCTACCCCATCATTTGAGGGAGAAGCTCTCTCCTGTGAGTCATATCCCCTCTTCCATAACCGTCCTCTAGGACTTGCTCTAATCAGCTCTTATCATGAAAGAGAGACAATCCTCTACCGCACATATGTCTTGTCCTGCCACTGGTCTTTGTCACGATCACTCAAGGGTCAAAGCAATGAAGTCAGGTCAATAAGGCTCTCTGACCCGTCCACATCTCACCATTGGTTGCTTGTAGCGGTGGAGGAATTGAATTCTACCGTTTCCTTTAATTGCAAGTTAAATGTCAACTATCTGAAATGCTCGACTAGCAGGGCTGCTGACAGTTTGCCCCAGTCCTGAAACAACAACAACAGAGTGCTGCTGGATTGACGCATGTCTGATAGGAAGATAGCATCGCGTCGGTACCCTCGACAAAAAGCTTTCTTCATTGGATTTGGGATTATTTCTGAACACAACCTCTGTGGCGAACACAAGTTTATGATACCTGCACATTAAGAATGCGTGGGTGTGACCGTGGGAGTGTCATTTCACAATGATTCTATTTGTAAAACTAATTAGAGGTTAGATAATCGGTTCACTGTATCATCCCGTGAAAGGAGGCGATTGGCTTCAGGCCACTGGAAAGGCTGCCAAATCAATTTGAGTGACATCAAGGAGCAGACAACGTAAATTAAATAGTTTGTTGTGACTTTTGTTTCCTGGTTTCCTCCTTTGAGCTCCATGGCTGGTGACTCCCTGTGCCTTAAACCTGCATTCTCTCTAGTGGCCACCAGGGGGCGACTCCTCTGGTTGTATAGAAGTCTATGAGAAAATGACTCTACTTCTCTCTTGATTTATTACCTCAGTAAACATTGTAAACATGAGTTTATGGTCTCAATCTCCAGTTTCAAGTCTTCTTCAATACAGCATGATGTTCATTTAGTACATTAGTCAAACAGACCATGAAGCAGGGGATGCTTTAGGGCGGGGCTACACGGTGATTGACAGGTCTCTACTGCTGTGTTGACCGTGTGGAGATGGCCAGAAAAACAAGATGGCAGCAGTCAAAATGGCGAACCCAAGGCTTGAAATCGACAGTCCACAAACCAATGGGTGACGTCCCGGTGACCACATCCACTTCCCACTTGGGTTGAGTTTGTCCGAATCCTGGTCTGTGTGCACACACACACACACACACACACACACACACACACACACACACACTTCCTCCACGTCTCTCAGCTACAGAGAAAAATCTGCCGCTGTGTGTCTGAAGGCTGGAGGACGAATATTAACAACGGCCCTGACTCTCTATGCACGGTGCAAACAGCAGAGCATGACTCATCCAGATGGAGCTCACAGTGGCGAGTGGAGCAAAACTCTCCTTAACATCTTCACTTATTTGGGGTGATAACAGAGACGAGCAGACGTCACGCACACCCTTCCTGCTCCCTTCGATTATTCTCTCTCAGCCATGGCAACGCTTCTCAAAGCCACCACATTCCCCCCGGCCCATGATCCTCTTTGATTGTTGCCGATCCCGGGTCTAAACCGAACACCGATCCATTCGTCTCCGATTCCCCCGTCAGCCGTCCGCGCCGCTCTCCTTTTAAAGTTTACCATTCCGGTCCAGGTTTCATCAAACTAATCGGGTCAGCGGGTTCTGCTCCCCTCACTTCCTGGTCGCCCGGGCTGTCCCAGTTGGTGAAACGGAGCGGAAGTGGCCGAGTCAAGGGGGGGGAAGGTTGAGGGTAATTGATCCATCGGGATGTGGGACACTCCAACATGGAGGTTTCCAAACTACCTGAGCTGTGAGAAACTGTTTTCAAGGTGACGCATTTGTTTCAATTATTTCCATTTCATCAGGGAAGTGGGTTGTTTGTCTCTTTCTCCTTCACTGACTTTTGGAAGAGAGAGAGGCAGAGCGAGAGAGAGAGAGCGAGAGAGAGAGAGAGAAGACGCCCTTGCACAGTCTCAGCTTTAAGTGTAAACCAATTAGTTCCGCAAGAGTTGGTGACGGCCCAAATATCATTGGCTGTTTATACCACGGTTGTAAATCAATTATTCAATCGGGTCATATTTTATCGGTGGCACTAAGTTCTCCGCTCTGGCGGGATCACGGGCAGATTGAGACGAAGATGGCGCATGAACGGACTCAGGAGAACACACGGACAAATGTGCTCAAATATTTTGACAGCCTGTGTTTTTTGGGTCGTTTTTCCTCCTCGTTCTGGTACATTGTGAACCGTGAAGTGTCGTCTCCAGAATGTTAAGTTATCCGAACTTATATTTCTATAGTTGAACCCACTAGTTAGATGTATTATTTTAAAAGGTTTTCCGTCTCATTAGTCACGCGTTGTGGGCGTGTCTTTGTTTGCCGCGTCATCACCATTCATATCTATATAATAAACGTGTTTATTTAGCCTCTTGATTCTGGTCTCAGCGTGCACCACATAGATGCATTATCCTTTAAATGGACACATTTTAGGGAAAACATTTCTGCTTTTTATTATCGCAGAAAAAAACAAGTTTATGATGTCATTTCCTCCAACATGGTACAGCCCTAATGTGCGTCCCCTATCGGATGCTTCCTCTCAGAAACCCCGATGTGTTGGTGAAAACCTTTTGATTTAAATAAAACAATTTGAGTGTTTTCCCATCAGCGCCTCAGATGAACCTGAGAGGCAGACACACTGATACACAGAGAAACGTTTGCACACACACACGCTATTTTCTTCCCACCTGGCATTGCCGTGTAACAGATGGGTGACATCCATGAGTGCCAGGCTAAAAGACGACAGCCAATATCCCGCCGTGTGCACACACGCTAACAAATCCGTTCACTTTGCTCCGCGCTCGTTCCCTGTGACATCCACTCACTCGCCATGAGTGCGATTCGCCAGCTGTCAAATTTTACTATTTCATGCACTTCGCCGGGGATTGGAGTGTTTTTTTTTCTGGTGTGTGTGTGTGTTTGTGTGAGCTCGTGTGTCCACAAAAGCTCACACAAACAGACGCACACAGGAAGCACACGATTGTGCATTTGCAGGATATTTAATTATGTTTGTTAATTCTGTTTCTAGGAGGAGAAAGCCATTAAAAGTAATGGAAGAGTCGTGCCGACACACAAGTGCTGAATGTAAAAAGGCTTTTGTTGCATAACAAACAGCCTGGGGGAGTGAAGATAGTGAGATATCCTGAGGAGGAACAGACATTATACGTCTTCATTTGGTGTTTTTGTCCTTCGCTGATTAAAATAATATTTAGTCTCTCTTTCATACTTGTCATTTTAAATTCCTTAATTTCAGGCAAATGAAATGAGCAAGTTATAGAAGTTTAGTGTCTTCATTTCTTATTTCTATTCATTCGATTTTTCTTTTATTTATCTCATCGTAGCCCGAGACTCTCTTGAACCAGAGGTCACATTGGTTTTACTTATTTATCCATTTATTGATCAATTATGAAACACATTGTCTTCAAAATGACCTGCAAGCCCGACCTTATATTACTACTACTGCAATAATAACAATGAATTATGAGGAAGACGTTGTACTCGTTGACCAGCTTGGATTAAAGGAGTTGCTGGCTTTGTTACCTCAAACACACGTGAAGAAGAAAACATTGAAACGTTACATGTTCGTGCTCATCATGAAGCAGAAAGCGATGCAGTCATGACAGCTTTGTAATTACGCGGCAGGTGTTTCCTCTCCGTTGGTGTCAGTTCAGGTGAAATATTCTGTTGAGTCACAGCATTATTCCAACTCCCAACAGTGAAAGAACCACAGCCGTTTGATTCACTGCGGCTGTAAAAAGAACAACCTGAACTTCTAATCATTGTAAGCGTTGTTTGGTTATTGACGGCTGTATCTGCAAAAAAGACAATCGCAGCCGAGGAATGCAAAACTGTAACTCTCCCCTGCAGCCTTCAGAGGTAATTATGATTCTTTCATTGTTTAAGCAAAACACCGTTTCTCCCTGCTGCTTCATTCTGCTTCCTCTAATGATTTCACCGTTCTTCACTTGTTCTGCCGCACAGTGCTTTGATGAAGAAGTCTAGTACTCTATTTTTATCATTTACACGCGTCTTTGATTCTCCAAGTTTGCTCTTTTGATGAACATCCCTTGCGTCTAAAATCCTGAAGGCCCAAAACCTCAATGTGCACAAACACACAAAAACGATCATCATCAATAAGTCGTGAATGTAATGAAGCTCACAGGTTTACAGGAACCAAAGCAAGTAGCTTGTTTTGTCCAACAAAACACCCAAAATCCAAAGGTTTGTTTCATTTACAATCATGTATGTCCTTGTATGAAAGACCATGACACGGCAGGATTTTAAATGGCAACATTTTGCAGCGAAATTGATTCATTCAAAGTGTGAATGTTCAACTTCGACACCAATTCGCGCCATTGACTGAAATAGAAAACCGTCTTTGACTGGGCTGAACTATGAGGGGACGGAGAGACGGACCGTCCCACACACACACACACACACACACACACACACACACACACACACACACACACACACACACACACACACACACACACACACACACACACACACACACACACACACACACACACACACACACACACACACACACACACACACACACACACACACAGCTTGCAAACAGCGCTGTACTCTCACAGGTTGACTTACGAGGTCAGGAGAGGACCCGTCTGGCAGGTGGTCGGGATGCATGTGGGTGTTTGAATAAGTTTGCATAATGTCTGAAGGAGTACGACGAGTTTTTTTTCTGTGCCGCACAGGTGTGTGTGTGTGTGTGTGTGTGTGTGTGTGTGTGTGTGTGTGTGTGAGAGGTTTTCGGTGTGTGTTATTTAAAGAAAGGGATTAGGACCAACAGGACTCAACACCTGATTAATGCAGAGAGATGGATTGAAAAGTGGATTTGAGCCAATGGATATTAACTAACACACACACACACACACTCTCTATTAAACACAAAAATAACACCCTTAAGCAACACACATAAATACACACAGAGAAGCTCCTGTGAAGAGAAACCGTCTCTGATGTCTGTCTGTCTGTATTGACATTTGACAGACAAAAAGGGGAGATGCTGACTGACAAATGAGACAAAAAAAACACAGAGGGAGAAAGTAAGAGAACAATAAAACGTGCACACACACACACACACACACACAAAATACAACAACAGGAAGTCAGCAACAAAGAGCTCCGAGGAGACGGGAATAAGTTTGCATTCATAAAATCTTCCGCACCGGAGGAAGTTTTCTAAAGACTGCTCGACGTCATGAAGTTGGCTCCGGATCCTCGGTCCCCTCTCCCACAGAGAGCGTCGTCAAGTCACGTCAAATCAAAGAGAACGTCGGTGACAAAAAATAAACACAGCGGCATGAGGGAAAAAAATGAATAACTGCAGTGTGGAGAAGGCTGGAACTGCTGCTACCAAAGAGTGTGAACAGAGAAAGGTGATACATCTGTATTTCAAGAGAGGAATCCATCCAATTGTATCTTTTTTTCCTTTTGGTTTCAGTGGTTAGTGATTTATTATATGCTGAAATGGCACCCTTATGCCAGCCAATCATAATTAAGCAAGAGGCGGGTTCAGCTATTAACCATTAACTTCTTAGCTAGTTAGCTGTTTGGCTGTGAGAGAGCTATATAGAGTATGTGAAGAAGGAAGGGAGAACCAGGCGGCAACCTCTGGTTCTGCAGAGTGAAGCCGATGTGGGAGTGTCTTCTACTTGCATTCTCTCTAGTGTCCACCAGGGGGCGGCGACTCTGGTTGTATAGAAGTCTATGAGAAAATAAAGCAGGGGATGCTTTGTGTGGATTTTGTGTCAGCTCCAGCCTATTACGCCTACCACTCTTCCATTACATAACTTATTTGGCTCGTGAAGTCATTAGAAGTCATTATATCTTCACCACACTCATGCCAGCGATGCTATTTTTTTAAACATTCAACTCTCAAAAGAGACGATAGAAATAGCGAGACAGCAGGAGAGAGAAGCAAAGGATGAGAGAAAGAGTTTCCATCGACTCCCCTGTGTGGGTCGTCTGTTCAGCAACACACAGGCAGAACGGTCTTTAAAAAGATGATATTAAACATTATTAATTAAACATAGAAAAACAGTAGAATGTGGATGCACTCCCATGTGTCTTTGGGAGGCTGCCATCCAAATGCTCGCCTGCTGCTGAATCTAAATTTGATCACACCGACTCTCACTGGGAGTCTCAGAGCTGCAGAGACAGAAAGGACCAGCGATGGCAAGGCAACATAGTTTTGATATTATATCGATATTGTGATATGAGACTAGACATCTTTTGGATATCTTTATTAAAAGGTATAAGACTTGTCATTTTTCTCACTTTAAACGCTGATGTCATTTTCTAAACTAACCCAGTTAGTCATTAAATCCACTTTACTGGTGATTATTTATCAGATCTCATGGAAAAATGTGTTGAAAGCACCAACAGTCAGCCCTACAGTATCATCGTGTGTGTGTGTGTGTGTGTGTGTGTGTGTGTGTGTGTGTGTGTTGCAGAGAGTTAGACAGAAAGAGAGGAATTTGAAAATGGGTCCAATGAGGCAAAACCAATATTTGATATCTGCCTTTGTGTGCTCTGATTTTAACGTTTAAACACATTAATTTGTGTGCACAAATCACACATTTACACTTTGTGAAAAACAAATATCCCGATGAACTTGGAAACACACACACACACACACACACACACACACACACACACACACACACACATTCATGTCCTTTGTCACACCTTCTTAATCAGCTCACAGTCACAGACTCATTGACTCACACCTTCAAAGAGTCACCCGATCAAACCCTCCAGCTCTCCCACACACTCGCTCCCGTTATTCCCGTTAACGGCGTCCTCGGAGGGCTCAGCCCGCACGGCCGTGTGTGCGTCCTAATCGGCATGAAATAGCCCGTTAGCTGCAAATCTGGTTGCATTCTGCAGACCTTAATTAGCTGTACACTGTGCTCACAACTCAAACTAATCGTCTCTTAAACGGACATTGATTGTAATATTTCGCATCGTTCATTCTCATTCTCATGTTGTGATTGGTATCGACAGAGCAGATTGTGAAATGAACGGATTCTTCATCAGGTAACGGCGGACAAACGCTCACTGGACTTCTTTAAAGTTTGGTTTCAAAAAAAGATCGTGAAATACAAAACTACTACTTTAAGTTTAGGTTAGGTTTAGGTTACATTTTCATAATTTTTTGCAAGGAAAAAGCAATCAGATGCCAAGTGATGAAACACACACACACATACACACACACACACGTATACCCTCACACTCAGAGTGTTAGCCCGGGGATTGTATCAGTCGGGCGGCTGTTTGCCCGGGGAAAGACGTTGTCGATATATTGACCAGACAAATGTACAAGCTGAGATAAATGAAAGCAGATAATCCGCTATGATGTGCCACAGGAGAGCCAAGTGGAGCCAAGTTTTGCAGAGAAGTTTGAAGGGGTTAATTAAAAATCTATAGTTTAAAATGATTCGCACTTGAAAGTCCCCCAAGAACGAGCAGCATGTAGACGGGATGAGACCAGCCTTCTATTTAGGCGGTCGGTGGACTTCTGCTCAGACTTAGGGGTGAAGTTACACTTCAAGTGATTTATATCAGCCGGGGTTTATCTCTGTGATGGTGAAAGAAGTGGTGTGTTAATATGGAGCAGCAGCAAATCAGGCGCAGCTCTGCTGTAAAAAGCCCAGAGTTGTTTTATTGGGACTTTCTCTGGATTCTGGACCAACTTCTTGAGGACCACGAAGTTTTGTTTTTTATATACGGCCTTTGCTTGACGTTTGAATGTGGCGGCAATGTTATTCAATTTGAGTCCCCAAGAATTTAAATTGTTTTAATGTGGCAACATTGAATTTTTTGTTTTAATACTTGATTTTTAGATTTTGCAAAACAACAAAACATTTGCTGAACAGCGAAACATGACTCAATCATGATGATGCTGTTTCTGAGTGGACGGGGAGGGAGGAGGAACATGGAAACAGACGGTGGATGTGATTCATCGGCACCGGAGGCCGATGTCTGCCGAAGGTACAGACTAATCAGGAACTGGGACCTGTGTGTGTGTGTGTGTGTGTGTGTGTGTGTGTGTGTGTGTGTGTGTGTGTGTGTGTGTGTGTGTGTGTGTGTGTGTGTGTGTGTTAAAAACTTGGCCACATGCTCGGCCGTGATGACTGTAGTATGGCGGATGCTTCGCCAGTTGTTTAACTCAATAAACAATTACAATGATAGGCTTGACGTCTTTGTCACAGTGAGAAGCAACATTACCATTAAATGAGTGTGGAAAAGCATATTATTATCACCGTGGAGAGGAAACGGCGACGCTCGCCTTTCATATTTGATTACAGATGACTGCAATTTCATTTGTGCCGAGTATTATTTAATATGCCTGACTAGTCTTACCCAACACTTATCCTTAGAATACATTCGTGCCATACGGTGAGTAGAGAGTCGAGTCCTGCCTCCCCCAGACTGCTCTGCAGATAGAAAATTGTTGGCGTGCTAAAATGCTCACAATGATAATGCTAATAAGCTCATGTTTCGCACGCTAATTGGCTAATTAACACTAAATGGTTGAGCGTTCGGCTGGTGGCAATGTCAGCTTTGCAGGTATTTGGCACAGACTGTCACTCATTTGTTTGTGGACTTTCATTTTGAAGCGTCAGAGTTTGGCATCTTGGGCCCTCACCATTTTTTTTTTCTGACTTAAGGCTTGAAAATGAGATAAATTAAAGATCCATTGCTCTGATTTTCACAATGTCCCCAGCGTTGTGACTGGCTCGATTAGCTTAACGAGTGCACCGATGGGATTTTTTGAACGGTCTCGTAAAACATAAAGAGGCCAACCTGATTTTTCACCGCAGTATGCTTAGGAACACTTGGTGATTATAATTCTTGAGTCAGACTTGGTCCTCAACCCGGGATGACTCATCACATTCAATCATGCGACACCAGTCGGAGACGAAGACGTTGAGTGGATGTGAATACCGTTTGAATACGAGGAAGAAGGATTCAGTTCATGAGTGACTCACACGCCACAGTCTACTTCTCTCTGCACACACACACACACACACACACACACACATAGAGGAGACCTGCCCTATTCATCGCTCACCTCCAATCAATACCCCTCCCTCTGTCCCCGTCCGTCTGATTGGGAGGGATGAGGAGGTTTCATGTGATTGCATCAGTTAATCAGCAGCATTACAACCAGTCCAGCTGCTGCATATCCGCCACAATCAACCTTTCCTCACCAGTCACAGCCTCCACCTGTCAATCTAATGTTACAGTCATTTAAAATTCCTCCTCTGTGTTAACTATACCCGTCTTTGTCCATCTTGGCACTCAGGGACATTTATATTCTGCCTTTCGGCATCGACGCTGACCTTACACCCAACGATATACGAGTCAGAATCAGCTTTTTTTGGCCAAGTATGTGTAGATATGTAGAGTTTGACTACGCTTGTTGCTCTCAATGTGCATTCACATGAAATACACATTCAGCTAAAGATAAGGATTTCAAAACAATTAAGACTTCTTGTGTCAACCAGAGGAGTCGCCCCCATTAGAAAGAATGCAGATTTAAGGCACTTCTGCATTGACTTCACTCTTCAGAGCCGGAGGCTGCTGCCTGGCACTATGACGTCACCCATTGTTTTGGGGAATGCCATTTTAAAGCCTTGATCAGTTATGCTATGACTTGGTAAAGTTTTTAGGGAGCTAGCTGCATTATTTCAATAACCTTTTATCAATGAAAGTGCATTTTTCCAGGCGAAGCTGAATATTTTCAATTTCAGCTGTGGAATGTCTTATTTTCCTATATTAACCAGCAACATATTCACAATATGACCAATGTAAACTATGTCACAGGTGTTGTGATCTGATTATATCAACAAAAATTATTAAAATCGACCTTGTAGTTACAGAACTATGGTCAGTTTTGTAGGGCTATGCATTTTCGCTCAGAGACCTCAAAAACGGCTCAGGGATGAAAAGGTCTCAATAGGGCGTGTGAGCCTACAGGCCAAGATGGTGAGTCTAGAGACCGGCGACCAAAATGGCGGAGAGGTGGCTGCTAGAACCACGTGGGACGGTGTACCATGTGGGTAGGGGTCAGAGATTAAGTAATCACGAGTCTGAGAGGTTCACCCAAAATCAGTAGCTCTAACTACGTGTGTGTGCGGGTTAGTAGAGAGAGAGAGAGAGAGAGAGAGAAAATCGAGCTCTGCGCAGTAGTGAGGCAGTGAGGAACAGCACGCTTTTGCGGTGATAGTTGCGGTTCTAGATCTCACTCGCAGAGCCGATTTAAAGAGGAGAGAATAAAACCAAAAACAAAATAAAAGAATCCCCAAAACAAACAGATCTTTGTCACTGCGGTGAAACGCGAGTTTGTCTCCCTATCACCCCGAAACTCGGTCGGCCAGACGAGAGTCGGCCACCATAGTTTTAGTTTTTAAAGTGATAGAATCACAAGCTCCACATCCACTAACAGCGACGGATCAAATGCGAACGGTTACAGCAGAAAATACACAATATAACGGAACTCCGTGGTCCGCGATGCTGGCGTAATAACACGTTATAACACGACAGTAACTTAACACAACAAGATACAGGAATAACAACGACATAAACGAATAGTCTAAATTAAGCTAATGCTAAGCTAAGCTAAGCTAGTACCAGATACCAGTAACTCTTACTTTGAGAAGCTTCGTTCGGCAGGGTCCTTTTCCCGTGGTGGGAATCATTCAGTCCTCGGGAGGTGAGGGCTCCCGGTGGCGCGGCTATCGGAGCTAGCGCAGACTCGATCACCTCGCTGCAGAGAGGGATCTTCTTAACGTCGGAGGCGTGCGGGAGTCGCTCGTCTTAGGCCGGAAATCTTCGGCTCTGTAGGGGCTTAGTTGCCCTCTTTTGCCGGCAAGGTGTGCACTAAAGGGTGGGAGAACGGGGCATAGGAGTTATCCGTTCTCGCACTACGGGATCCAAAACTCAAAATAAAACACAGTCTGTAGGTTCGACCAGCGAAGGTGACATGTGACCTGATAGGGTTTGATGAGGGCTCGGCTCCTCGTGAATCTTCTTGTTGCCAGGACGAGGTCCGGAGGGAAGAGAGCGAATGGCGTTTCCTGCTCGCTTATAAACCAGGTCTCGAACCCAGTGGGGGGCCACTTCATGGCCAATGAGGGGCCAGGATCAAGTTTTGGCTGTGCTGGGAGGTGTAGTCATTCATCTTGGAGTTTCCATCAGACATTGTATGACAGGAAGGAGCATGGGTGCTTCTAGACTAGGGCCAGATCCCAACACCATGACATATGGTGCAGGAGACAGAGACAAACAGAGGAAGGGTGTGGAGGAAAAAAAACTGATTTTGCCTCACAACATTCACCACATGCAGAATGTTACATGCAGGCTGATTCACTACGCTGCACAGCACACATGTCACATGGACCAGATGAGAGATTTAAGGAAGTATGGTTTGGAAGAGAGAGTGAGAAGAAGTTATGTATGATGGGACATTTATTGGACAGAAAATATTGCTGCTGCCTCTGTTTCTCTGTCTCCCACACAATCTGAGTAGTTTCAGGGGTGTGTCCGCATGTATCCTGCTAGTCATGTCACATATCAAATCCATTCTTCCCCCCACCTTGGACCCTTTTCAGTTTGCATACCGTGCCAAACGGTCCACAGAGGATGCAATCTGCTCTGCTCTCCACCCAGCCCTCACCCATCTGGACACAAAAGACTCGTACGTGAGAATGCTGTTCATAGACTTTAATTCAGCATTCAACACCATAATCCCACAAAAACTCATCTGCAAACTTGACCAGCTGGGGCTCAACACCTCGCTGTGTAACTGGCTGCTGGACTTCCTCAGTGAGAGGCCACAAGCAGTACGTGTCGGCAACAACACCTCGAGCAGCATCACGCTGAGCACAGGGGCCCCTCAAGGCTGTGTGCTCAGTCCACTGCTCTTCACCTTGCTGACACACGACTGCACCACAACCTACAGCACCAATCACATGGTCAAGTTTGCAGACGACACAACTCTGGTTGGTCTCATCACCAAGGATGATGAGACCCACTATAGGAAGGAGGTCAGCCTTCTGACCACGTGGTGCAGAGACAACAACCTCCTTCTGAATAACAGCAAGACCAAGGAGATTATTGTTGACTTCCGGAGAGGCCACACTCAACACCCACCACTGACCATCAATGGTGCTGATATAGAGAGAGTGAGCAGCACCAAATTCCTGGGGGTGGACATCAGTGAGGACCTCTCGTGGACAGCCAACACAACATCACTGGCAAAGAAAGCCCAGAGGCGCCTCTACTTTCTCCGCAAGCTAAAGAAGGCAAGAACACCACCACCCATCATGTTCACTTTTTACCGAGGCACCATTGAGAGCATCCTGACAAACTGTATCACTGTGTGGGGCTGAAGCTGCACTGACTACAACAGGAAAGCCCTGCAGCGCATAGTGAACACAGCTGGAAGGATCATTGGTGCCTCACTCCCCTCCCTATATGACACCCGCCTCACCCGCAAAGTGACCATGATTGTGCGAGGGGTGGCTGGAGTCGCGCACAGTCTCTTCAGCCTCCTGCCCTCTGGGAGAAGATACCGGAGCCTCCGTGCTCGCACCACCAGACTCTCAAACCGCTTCGTCCACCAGGCTGTTAGGAAGCTGAACTTAGGAATCTGTATGTTCGGTACATATTGAGGAAGTGACAATAAAGCTGACTTTGTACTTTGAACTTTGTGTCATTGGCACGGCGCCCAGGAATGGTATGGAAGAACATGTCTGACTGGCTGTACAGCCAGACTGAACTCACTGACTTCAGTCCCACAGAGGATCCTGATGAACTGTACAGTGATAAGGGTGATGTATAAAAAAAAAACAAGCGGTACATCATCATTGTAAAAAGAGTCACTCAACTTGTGTTTGATAAGAAAACACACACCATGGTTTGAAATGTTCCATTGATATCATTTTTTGTGGTGTTTAAAATGTGACCATGAGGGCACTTAAAGATGTGGAGCTTGCGCCTCTCTTGTTTGTATCTGAGGTGACACACACACACACACTTGTGTGTGTGTGTCTGCCCCCTATACCAAAACCATGAGACCAATCAATAACATATGAGTATCATGAGAAAGATAAGACTCTGCCAAACGTGGTGATGTGGTTTTTATGTTTGTGGTGTTAAGGTGTTAAATGTGAGCTTCAGAGCAATAGACAAAACTGGTACCGTCTGCTTTCTTTGAGAAATGAGTGGTCAGATTTAACATGGAGTCTAATGGAGCAGTTGGTTGGAGTTTATGTCGCTCTGCGGCTCTTTGAGCCAAATGTGTAAGTCTGTTGGATTCCACAGACAGTTGATAAAGAGTAAAAATTGTGGGACTGGAAGCAATTTGTTTGGAATAATCACAGAATACTTGTCATGCTCCGCTCCGCATGTGGGCGGAGCGGAGTATTCCGAAGAGGGTATTTAACAGCGTGGACAAAGTGAAGGAGACACCGCTGAAATGGCTTTCTACCAGTTTCTGTGTGCTTCAACCGTGATGATCGTCCTCTTATCCGGAGGTGAGAAACTTTTCTTTACAATATTACTCATTTTTTGGATGATAAACGGTTGAAGGAGTACAAGACTATCATGCCTCTTAACCGAAGTTGAAGTGAGAGTCTTTAAAGATGTATATTTAGTAAGATATCTCCATCTGGTTACTTTTGGTCAATAAAACAGGGCCTTTCAACCCGAGCACTATGTAGAACGTGTACAGTAAGTTATAGGAATATTACATTGTGGTAATAGTCACAATGATCATAAAATCATAAACAGAACTGAGGTTTACTAATTAAACATTAAAATAAGAAGTGTATGCTGGATTGAATATTTTGCAAGTGCGTTTGTGTAGTGGTTGCGTTTTAGTTCCAACAAGACGTTAATCTGGTAATATTACACAATTAAATCAGGTTTCTCACAGCCCAACAACATTACAACAACAACAACAACAGCAAGTTACATTCCAGAGATTTGTTATTAAGTTAGTGCTCATCGTTCACCGGAGTTATTTAACAAGGAATGGCAAAATGAACTGGTCGGACAGATAATAAACTGTTTTTGTTTTTTAAGATTATTTAGATTAATTGAGGGCATTTTATGTCTTTTTTTATTTTTTCAGTGATAGTGTAGAGCAGTGGGTCTCAAACTGTGGGGCGGTGGTATTACAGGTGGGGCGCAGGGGGAAATGCAGAATTTTTTATTTTTTTTTATTTTTTAAGTAATTAATAAATACATGGCGAAATGCCTGTACTTTCGTGTAAATGTTTACGTTACGCCGTTAACAGGTTACGGTTGCGCGACAGCCATGATCCTTGGCGACTCACATGTGTGGCTTAGTGTTCCAAATGAAGAGACATTTAGCAGGCGGGAACAGAAAAGCAACCGCAAGCGATGCATCCGAGACGAACAGCAAGCAGCCAAGAAGAAAATATGATGAGGCCTATCTTGCTCTGGGTTTCACAGTGAACGCGGTAGGAGATGAGGAGAGACCAGTCTGTGTTTTATGTCTGAAAACTCTAGCTGCGGATAGTATGAAACTTCTTTGTTTAGTTTTTCACAGGTTGCACTTTATTGTTATCTTGAAAAGATGTTTAGTGCAAAACAGGTTAATTGCAGCCAATTGCAATAAGCTATTTTTTGCCAAATTGTAGTTATTTTTTTGCACAGATATAACTTTATTTGCATTGTTCTAACAAAGTGATTGCACATTTTATTTGTTTTTGTCTGCTGGAGCAATCTGGTTTACTTAAAAGTGATTGCAATTTACTTTATTCTATTATTTGAAAAAGCACAGACGGAGGAGTCACAAAATGTTATTTCAATAAAAATTCAACATGGACCATTTTGTTACAATTTTGTTGGGGCGGTGGGGCATGAACATTTTTCTTCCTCCAAAGTGGGGCGCGACAGAAAAAGTTTGAGAACCACTGGTGTAGCGAGAGACAACAAATGTGGGGAAAGAGAGTAGGATCATGTCATGCTGCAAACTCAGGGCATTTGCGCCCATGTTGTCTGTGCTTTAACCAATCGGCTGTCGGGTCAACGATTTTGAAACGGTGATTTCTGCTTTCAATAGTTTATTTTTGGTTCACAAATGCACATCATCATCTGCTTCACCCTGAGGAGGTTTCCATAACACTTCTTTCTTTGTTTTTGTCTTTGTGCTTCTTTCTTTGTCTTTGTTCTTCTTTCTTTGTTTTCAGGATGTCATTCACAGCAGCCAGGTGAGCAACATTACCAGTTCTTCAACATTCACGATGCATCAGCTATTGTAGGCGACTCGTTGCACAATACTTAGGGGTGTAACAATACATGCATTTGTATTGAAACGTTCGGTACAAGACTTTCGGTTCGGTACGCATTACAAACCGAACAATTCATTTGAATACTATTGTATTTGGAAAATGCAGAAGCTTAAATTGTGTGAAATATAATGTTCTCTCGGTGGAGCCACTGCTCTCAACATGGCAACACACCCGACGTAACAGACAACGTGCTGTCTGTCTGACACTCCCACCACGGAAGAAGAACATTCTACATTCACGCTATGCTAAACTTGTTTAGCAGGAAAACCAACAGCAGCACACACGCTACAAACTCTCCCCGCAGCGTTTAGCTGTTCCCTACTGATTCAAACAGGGCTACAGCCACGACGATTGGTCCATTTATAGCCATTGATACGAGACCCTATACTCTGGAGTGGAAGACGCAGGCTGTACGAACATGCTTAATGCTATTGAGCCCCCGTGACACTACTCCTTCACAAGCCCATTTCGCCAGACCATAATTCCTGCTTTGTAAAAGAAAAGAAAAGCCCAAACAGAGAATCAAATGTCCGAAGCACCCGGTGTTGCTCTGACAACAGACGGACGGACGTCACGGACTACACAACGCTACCCGAGTGTAGCGACACATTACCTCTCTACTGAATGAGAGATGAAGAGCCATGTTCTATTGAAAACGTACCGAACCGAACCGTGGCACCACTGTATCGTATTGAACCGAACCAAGAATGTTGTGAACCATTACACCTCCAATAATACTCCATGTTTAACTCTCTTTTGTTCTCCTTTCTCTGTCAGTATGTGGCCGGGCTGTGAAAAACACCAGCATTGTGGGAGGTCGAGATGCGGCCCCAGGAAGTTGGCCCTGGTTGGTCAGTCTAAACTCTTTTGGATACCACTTCTGTTCAGGGTCCCTAATTAACAAGCAGTGGGTGCTGACAGCTGCTCACTGTCTGTATCGGTGAGTAATAACTGCTGCCAGTTTACTCACGTAAACTTTGTGAATAGTTTGTTAGCTTATAACATACTGCAGGTTACTTTAATTTGGTATCAAGTAACAACATTATAACAATCATCATGAGAAACTAAATCATGCACATGCAGACCAGCAGTGTTGCTGAACACTTCCTCACGATAGTCTGGATGCAGAAGGCAAAACATTTACTAAATGTGTTTTTTTTACTTCTTTGTCTTCTAGAAGGGACCTCCATACCATAACGGTTTCTCTGGGCCGCCTGAACCAGTCAGGTCAAAACTTTAACGAAGTGTCTCGGGGACTTGAAAGGATAGTTCGCCATCATTCATTCGACTTCTTCGAGAACAACATATGTCTGCTGAAGCTGTCGGCCCCGGTGAATTTTACTGACTACATACAGCCGGTCTGCTTAGCCTCGGCAGGGAGCACGTTCCACACCGGGGTTAGCAGCTATGTCGCTGGTTTTGGTAAAACTCAAGCTGGTAAGCTCACAGATTGTACACTTTTATCACAAAATGATGCATACTGTTGTGTATTGTCTCCGTTTGCACGCCACTTTGAATCTTACCTTTTGACATATCTAAATAGGTTCATCTTCCGGAGCCTACATCCTGCAGGAAGTGAAAGTACCAATCGTTGGAAACAAGGAGTGCAAATGCACCCATCCTCTCATCACAGATAACGTGATCTGTGCTGGGTTCAGAGAGGGAGGGAACAATGGGTGTCAGGTGACCACCACTTTTTGTTATTATGCATTGCCTTCTTGAGGAATTTATTTAACAGGGACATGACAGGAAGCAAGGTAAGCTACAGAATAGCATCCTGGGAAATATGTACTTTGTCTTCCAATTTCAGTAGCAGAGCAGATTTTATATCCGTTCGAATGGGTACTAAAGAATTTGAAAATCTTAAGAAATCTGCAATCTTACATAAATGAGCTGCAAATAACTAGTTTGTCTTCGTCTACCAAAAACACAAATGTGTATTCATTTCAGTCTTTGGATTGTTGTTAGTTTTATCCAGTTATGTTAGCATTAGCTTACCGTAGTTTTCATAGTTTGTCCGTTGTTTTGTTGCCGATTCTTTGTTGCAACAACTTTAAACATTAACTACCATTTCACAACAAAACATATTTATTTGTTTCCGCTTGCTTCCGGTCGTTGTGCTAAGCTATGCTAAATACGTCATAGAGCTATTCATTGACTGAACAGACAGAGATGAAGGAGGTCAGACTTTAACAGTTACCAAACAGCATGAAGGGATTCATGCTAAATAAAAGGCGAGTGTTTCAGAGACTAGAAGATACCTGAACCTATTCCAACAACTGTCAATTTCTTTCCACAGAGAGACGGAGGGGCACCACTGGTGACCAACAATGGTTTGACGTGGATCCAGAGTGGAATTGATAACGTTGGCAACGGCTGTAGCTGGCCTATGTTTCTTGGAGAATTTGCCCGTGTGTCCCAGTACCAGGCCTGGATCACCACTTTTATTGACAGCAGCGAAACAGGCTTTGTTACCTACAACTCCTCGGGAGTGGACAGCAACTCCACATTTAAATGTACGAGAGATGTCAGTGTCTTTGACAGTGACTTTTACAGTATATTTGACAGTGGTGAAAATGTGGTCCATCTCTCCCACTTGACCTACCTCTGTCTTCTAGTTATTTCCCTCTATGTGCTGGTTTAATAATGAGCCTTCTTTCAATGTGATGTGAGAGTGAAACTACTAGAACTGAAAGGCTGTGATCATCAACAACAGAACCAACTTGTTTTAATGAATTAGAAATGTGTCCTGTTGCACCTGTAACCACACCCACCAGTGATGTCACAATGTCCTACCTAGACTACACCTTTCCATCACTCCATTAAGGGACGAAGTGAAAACAAAAAAATAAATTAAACTTTTTAAGGGGGTGTTGGGTTTCTCTTCAAATTTCTATTGTATGGTCTTACAAAGTTAATCATTTTATGAACTTACAGATGATTGGATTGATGTTAAGTTTGGAAATTTGTAAAAGTTTGTGAAATGTATCGTCTTGTACGTTTTTCAGATTTTTGTTCTCATAAATTCATGAAATAAATATGTTGAGTTACTCTTTGAGTTGCTGTTTGCCATATATAACAAATACAGAGGGCATGTAAAACACTCATATTACCTGATACTTGTATGGCCTGTTAGACATTAATCTAATAAGAGATTCATCTTCATGCATTTTTGCCATAATCCAAAAACAAATTAAATTAGCTGCACTTCTAGTTAAAGAATGTATAGTCATTTAAAATAGACTCTTCTGCCCAATTAGTGCGCATCATTGCATAATTATTAACCTTTAATAAATAGCAGGGATGGGTGGATCTGCAGTGCACATTATTATTACCAGCTACAACGCAGGTATTGTTTTTACCTTATGTGTGTGTCATTATGGCAAAATGGGTTCCTGGAGACACTTACTATGGCGGGAAAGTATCACAAAGATGGTTTTGAAAACTTTACCAGGTGTTTATACGTCTGTGTGTTGACAGGTTGTGTGAGACATGAGAAATATGCCGCCAGCTATTACTTAATACAAAATGAAATAGATTTCATTGATTGTTACTGTGTCATACTGCATGATTAAGTGCCAGACACATCCAAAGTGTTTACTGGCTGTGTTTGAATTATTTACAGGTAAAGAGTAACAGATCTGAAGCTGTGACATAATCCACCTGTAACACATTGCGAGCAGGTAATAGGAAAGGCATTTTGAATGTCATAAGCTGTACACGAACAGCTGCACCTCCAGTCACCAGTCCGTCAAGCTCCTGAAGTTCGCGGATGACACCACCCTCATTGGACTCATCTCTGGTGGGGATGAGTCCGCCTACGGGTGGGAGACTGACCATCTGGTGACCTGGTGCGGGTTGAACAACCTAGAGCTCAATGCTCTAAAGACAGTGGAGATAGTTGTGGATTTCCAGAAGAACGCAGCCCCACCAGCCCCTATCACCCTGTGTGACTCCCCCGTCGACGCGGTGGAGTCCTTCCGCTTCCTGGGCTCCACCATATCCCAGGACCTCAAGTGGGAGCTGAACATCAGCTCCATCACAAAGAGGGCTCAGCAGAGGATGTACTTCCTGAGGCAGCTGAAGAAGTTCAACCTGCCAAAGACAATGATGGTGCACTTCTACACTGCCATCATTGAGTCCATCCTCTGAAAACTGGTAACGATCGTTCTGCAGGGTCATCTACGCCGAGGTTACAAAAGTTACTTCCTCTCGATAGTGCCATCATTGAGTCCATCCTCTGCTCCTCCATCAGCGTCTGGTACGCTGCAGCCACTGCCAAGGACAAGGGCAGACTGCAGCGCATCATTCGCTCTGCCGAGAGGGTGATTGGCTGCAATCTGCCGTCCCTCCAGGACCTGTTCACTTCAAGGACCCTGAAGCAAGCAAGAAAGATTGTAGCCAACCCCTCTCACCCTGGACAAAAGCAGTTCGTGCCCCTCCCATCGGGCAGAAGGCTGAGGTCCATCAGGACCAAGACCTCAGGCCACATAAACAGCTTCTTCCCATCCGCAGTCGGGCCCATTAATAGAGCCCGGGACTCCTACTGACTGTCATCCCCAGGACAAATTCCTACCGGTCACTCCCCTGCATCCCTTCTATTACACCCGACACTTTTACACTACACCTACATCTCACTTGTTTATAGTCCTGTTATCTGTTCGTTGTTTATAGTCCTGTTATCTGTTCGTTTGTGCACTTTATTTTATATTTCACTTTACTTTATATCTCTCTGTAAATTTTAATGTTTCTACTTGCACTGATTGTTGTTGATTGTTAAATGTTTGCACCTCCCGTCACGCCAAATTCCTTGTATGTTCAACATACCATGGCAATAAACGGTTCTGATTCTGATTCTTAACCACAATGAATGTTCTAGTCCAACTAGTTTTTATTGTGCATCTCCTTTATGATGGGAAATGTTGTTGTTGAGAATCAGGGCTGCCAACTATCACGCATCGGCTGCGAGACTAAAGAAATTGACTCGTTATCTTAGTGGAGCGGCATTGCAAACCTTTTGTTCATTTTTTTTTTTTTTTTTTTTTAAAAGGTGCAAAGTTTGGTAGCTTAATATATTTACAAGAAATCTGGAGATTTGGCCATTGAAGATTGGCATCCTGACAACTGTGGTAGTCATTTTCCAAAATGGAGGAGGCGTTGAAATGTTGAGTAATGCCACCCACCCTATACAACAACAAGCTGTAACCAATTGTAATATGAGCCAGTGTGATGTCATATTTGGGTTTTGATCTTTATATTTATATAAAACTTCATAACTTTTTCAGTAAATCCAAGTACAGCTCTTAAGTACAATTTTTAAATACTTGTACTATATTTGATGATGTCCATTTTCTGCTACTTTACATTTGTACTCCACTACACCTCAGAGGGGAATATTGTACTTTCTTCTCAACTACATTTATTTGTTACCTGAAGATTCAGATTATTAATACAAAAATCATAATTTCCTCCATGATTTACAATGCAATATACTGTATATTATTCTGAAATGGGCCAATCAGCGTTATTCAGAGTGATACAAAGCATATTTAAATGCCAGTACTTTTGCACTGTACATTTTTAATGAGTATTTCTTCACTATGAAATTGCTTTGACTGAAGTAGGCTGTAAGATCCGACTACTTCTTCCACCACTGAATAAAAGTAACACAGCCATGAAAATGAACACGTATAAAGTTATTATTAATTAAACCAGCGGCCGTCCATTGGTTTTAAAGGTCCCCATGAGAAGAACAAAGTAAAGGAAATGTAGGACTTATGTGGGAAATTCCACCTCTAACTTAATATTACAGTAACTGTATCCTTCTCTAGTAATTATTAGGCGCTTGTAATTAGTGCAAGCTGCTGACAAACAGGCATCAAGACAAACATGTTTGACTCATGCAGAGCTTCTTAAAGCAGGAATCCTGTTTGTTGGGAAGTCAGTGAGGGGGAAGAACTAATGATGATTTAATGGGAAGTATGATAATATGGGCGGAGCTAAGTATAATGAATAGGGTATTTAACAGCGTGGACAAAGTGAAGGACACACCGCTGAAATGGCTTTCTACCAGTTTCTGTGTGCTTCAACCGTGATGACCATCCTCTTATCCAGAGATGAGAAACTTTTCTTTACAATATTACTCATTTTTTGGTTGATAAAGTGTTGAAGGAGTACAAGACTACCATGCTTCTTAACCGAAGTTGAAGTGAGAGTCTTTAAATATGTATATTTTGTAAGATATCTCCATCTGGCTACTCCTGAAACCATTTCAATATAAAAACATGACACCAACGAGTCACTCTGGAGTTCAACAATGTTCTTCAAAGTGATGAGCATCTTGTCGATATCAAATCGCTTCTTCACAGTTTGCTATACGAGGGTGAAAAGGGTCCTTTTTACCGGGTCAAAATAATAGGTGTAGCCTGACCTTTCATTTTTTCCTTCCAATTACAGAACAAATATGTAATCTACTCGGGTCAACATTTTTTAAATGGTGACTTCTGCCTTCAATAGTTTGTTTTTGGTTCACAAATGCACATCATCATCTGCTTCACCCTGAGGAGGTTTGCGTAACACTTCTTTCTTTGTTTTTGTCTTTGTTCTTCTTTCTTTATCTTTGTTCTTCTTTCTTTGTTTTCAGGATGTCATTCACAGCAGCCAGGTGAGCAACATTACCAGTTCTTCAACATTCACGATGTGTCAGCTATTGTAGGCGACTCGTTGAACAATACTTAGGGGTGTAACAATACATGCATTTGTATTGAACCGTTCAGTACGAGACTTTCAGTTTGGTACGCATTACAAACCGAACAATTTGTTTGAATAATACTGGTGCATTTGGAAAATGCAGAAGCTTAAATTGTGTGAAATATAATGTTCTCTCGGTGGAGCCACTGCTCTCAACATGGCAACACACCCGAGCCCATTTCGCCAGGACATAATTCCTGCTTTGTAAAAGAAAAGAAAAGCCCAAACAGAGAATCAAATGTCCGAAGCACCCGGTGTTGCTCTGACAACAGACGGACGGACGTCACAGACTACACAACGCTACCCGAGTGTAGCGACACATTACCTCTCTACTGAATGAGAGATGAAGAGCCATGTTCTATTGAAAACGTACCGAACCGAACCGTGGCACCACTGTATCGTATTGAACCGAACCAAGAATGTTGTGAACCATTACACCTCCAATAATACTCCATGTTTAACTCTCTTTTGTTCTCCTTTCTCTGTCAGTATGTGGCCGGGCTGTGAAAAACACCAGCATTGTGGGAGGTCGAGATGCGGCCCCAGGAAGTTGGCCCTGGTTGGTCAGTCTAAACTCTTATGGATACCACTTCTGTTCAGGGTCCCTAATTAACAAGCAGTGGGTGCTGACAGCTGCTCACTGTCTGTCTGGGTGAGTAATAACTGCTGCGAGTTTACTCACGTAAACTTTGTGAATAGTTTGTTAGCTGATAACATACTGCAGGTTACTTTAATTTGGTATCAAGTAACAACATTATAACAATCATCATGAGAAACTAAATCATGCACATGCAGACCAGCAGTGTTGCTGAACACTTCCTCACGATAGTCTGGATGCAGAAGGCAAAACATTTACTAAATGTGTTTTTTTTACTTCTTTGTCTTCTAGAAAGGACCTCCTTACCACAACGGTTTCTCTGGGCCGCCTGAACCAGTCAGGTCAAAAGATTAACGAAGTGTCTCGGGGACTTGAAAGGATAGTTTGCCATCCTTCATACAAGTTCTTCGCCAACGAGAACAACATATGTCTGCTGAAGCTGTCGGCCCCGGTGATTTTTACCGACTACATACAGCCGGTCTGCTTAGCCTCGGCAGGGAGCACGTTCCACACCGGGGTTAGCAGCTATGTCACTGGTTTTGGTAAAACTCAAGCTGGTAAGCTCACAGATTGTACACTTTTATCACAAAATGATGCGTACTGTTGTGTATTGTCTCCGTTTGCACGCCACTTTGAATCTTACCTTTTGACATATCTAAATAGGTTCATCTTCCGGAGCCTACATCCTGCAGGAAGTGAAAGTACCAATCGTTGGAAACAAGGAGTGCAAATGCACCTATCCTCTCATCACAGATAACGTGATCTGTGCTGGATTCGGCAAGGCAGGGAAGGCTTCATGTCAGGTGACCTCCACTTTTAGTTGTTATGTAATGCCTTCTTGAGGAATTTATTTTACAGGGAGATGATAGAAAGCAAGGTAAGCTACAGAATAGCATCCTGGGAAATTTGTACTTTGTCTTCCAATTTCAGTAGCAGAGCAGATTTTATATCCGTTCGAATGGGTACTAAAGAATTTGAAAATCTAAAGAAATCTGCAATCTTACATAAATGAGCTGCAAATAATGTCTTCGTCTACCAAAAACACAAATGTGTATTAATTAAAGAATAAAATATTTGGATTGTTAGTTTTATCCAGTTATGTTAGCATTAGCTTACAGTAGTTTTCATAGTTTGTCCGTTGTTTTGTTGCCGATTCTTTGTTGCAACAACTTTAAACATTAACTACCATTTCACAACAAAACATTTATTTGTTTCCGCTTGCTTCCGGTTGTTGTGCTAAGCTATGCTAAATACGTCATAGAGCCATTCATTGACTGAACAGACAGAGATGAAGGAGGTCAGACTTTAACAGTTACCAAACAGCATGAAGGGATTCATGCTAAATAAAAGGAGAGTGCTTCAGAGACTAGAAGATACCTGAACCTATTCCAACAACTGTCAATTTCCTTCCACAGAGAGACGGAGGGGCACCACTGGTGACCAACAATGGTTTGACGTGGATCCAGAGTGGAATTGAGAACGTTGGCAACGGCTGTAGCTGGCCTATGTTTCTTGGAGAATTTGCCCGTGTGTCCCAGTACCAGGCCTGGATCACCAACATTATTGACAGCAGCGAAACAGGCTTTGTTACCTACAGCTCCTCGGGAGTGGACAGCAACTCCACATTTAAATGTACGAGAGATGTCAGTGTCTTTGACAGTGACTTTGGCAGTGTGAGAAATGGCAGTGACTTTGGCAGTGTCTTTGGCAGTGTGAGAAATGGCAGTGACTTTGGCAGTGTCTTTGGCAGTGTGAGAAATGGCAGTGACTTTGACCGTGACTTTGGCAGTGGTGAAAATGATGGTGACGTTGACAGTGGTGGAAATGTGGTCCATCTCTCCCACTTGACCTACCTCTGTCTTCTAGTTATTTCCCTCTCTGTGCTGGTTTAATAATGAGCCTTCTTTCAATGTGATGTGAGAGTGAAACTACTAGAACTGAAAGGCTGTGATCATCAACAACAGAACCAACTTGTTTTAATGAATTAGAAATGTGTCATGTTGCACCTGTAACCACACCCAACAGTGATGTCACAATGTCCTACCTAGACTACACCTTTACATCACTCCATTAAGGGGAGAAGTGAAAACAAAAAAATAAATTAAACTTTTTAAGGGGGTGTTGGGTTTCTCTTCAAATTTCTATTGTATGGTGTTACAAAGTTAATCATTTTATGAACTTACAGATGATTGGATTGATGTTAAGTTTGGAAATTTGTAAAAGTTTGTGAAATGTATCGTCTTGTACGTTTTTCAGATTTTTGTTCTCATAAATTCATGAAATAAATATGTTGAGTTACTCTTTGAGTTGCTGTTAGCCATATATAACAAATACAGAGGGCATATAAAACACACATATCACCCGATACTTGTATGGCCTGTTAGACATTAATCTAATAAGAGATTCATCTTCATGCATTTTTGCCATAATCCAAAAACAAATTAAATTAGCTGCACTTCTAGTTAAAGAATGTATAGTCATTTAAAATAGACTCTTCTGCCCAATTAGTGCGCATCATTGCATAATTGTTAACCTTTAATAAATAGCAGGGATGGGTGGATCTGCAGTGCACACTATTATTACCAGCTGCAACGCAGGTATTGTTTTTACCTTATGCGTGTGTCATTATGGCAAAATGGGTTCCTGGAGACACTTACTATGGCGGAAAAGTATCACAAAGGTGGTTTTGAAAACTTTACCAGGTGTTTATACGTCTGTGTGTTGACAGGTTGTGTGAGACATGAGAAATATGCCGCCAGCTATTACTTAATACAAAATGAAATAGATTTCATTGATTGTTACTGTGTCATACTGCATGATTAAGTGCCAGACACATCCAAAGTGTTTACTGGCTGTGTTTGAATTATTTACAGGTAAAGAGTAACAGATCTGAAGCTGTGACATAATCCACCTGTAACACATTGCGAGCAGGTAATAGGAAAGGCATTTTGAATGTCATAAGCTGTACACGAACAGCTGCACCTCCAGTCACCAGTCCGTCAAGCTCCTGAAGTTCGCGGATGACACCACCCTCATTGGACTCATCTCTGGTGGGGATGAGTCCGCCTACGGGTGGGAGACTGACCATCTGGTGACCTGGTGCGGGTTGAACAACCTAGAGCTCAATGCTCTAAAGACAGTGGAGATAGTTGTGGATTTCCAGAAGAACGCAGCCCCACCAGCCCCTATCACCCTGTGTGACTCCCCCGTCGACGCGGTGGAGTCCTTCCGCTTCCTGGGCTCCACCATATCCCAGGACCTCAAGTGGGAGCTGAACATCAGCTCCATCACAAAGAGGGCTCAGCAGAGGATGTACTTCCTGAGGCAGCTGAAGAAGTTCAACCTGCCAAAGACAATGATGGTGCACTTCTACACTGCCATCATTGAGTCCATCCTCTGAAAACTGGTAACGATCGTTCTGCAGGGTCATCTACGCCGAGGTTACAAAAGTTACTTCCTCTCGATAGTGCCATCATTGAGTCCATCCTCTGCTCCTCCATCAGCGTCTGGTACGCTGCAGCCACTGCCAAGGACAAGGGCAGACTGCAGCGCATCATTCGCTCTGCCGAGAGGGTGATTGGCTGCAATCTGCCGTCCCTCCAGGACCTGTTCACTTCAAGGACCCTGAAGCAAGCAAGAAAGATTGTAGCCAACCCCTCTCACCCTGGACAAAAGCAGTTCGTGCCCCTCCCATCGGGCAGGAGGCTGAGGTCCATCAGGACCAAGACCTCAGGCCACATAAACAGCTTCTTCCCATCCGCAGTCGGGCCCATTAATAGAGCCCGGGACTCCTACTGACTGTCATCCCCAGGACAAATTCCTACCGGTCACTCCCCTGCATCCCTTCTATTACACCCGACACTTTTACACTACACCTACATCTCACTTGTTTATAGTCCTGTTATCTGTTCGTTGTTTATAGTCCTGTTATCTGTTCGTTTGTGCACTTTATTTTATATTTCACTTTATTTTATATTTCACTTTACTTTATATCTCTCTGTAAATTTTAATGTTTCTACTTGCACTGATTGTTGTTGATTGTTAAATGTTTGCACCTCCCGTCACGCCAAATTCCTTGTATGTTCAACATACCATGGCAATAAACGGTTCTGATTCTGATTCTTAACCACAATGAATGTTCTAGTCCAACTAGTTTTTATTGTGCATCTCCTTTATGATGGGAAATGTTGTTGTTGAGAATCAGGGCTGCCAACTATCACGCATCGGCTGCGAGACTAAAGAAATTGACTCGTTATCTTAGTGGAGCGGCATTGCAAACCTTTTGTTCATTTTTTTTTTTTTTTTTTTTTTTAAAAGGTGCAAAGTTTGGTAGCTTAATATATTTACAAGAAATCTGGAGATTTGGCCATTGAAGATTGGCATCCTGACAACTGTGGTAGTCATTTTCCAAAATGGAGGAGGCGTTGAAATGTTGAGTAATGCCACCCACCCTATACAACAACAAGCTGTAACCAATTGTAATATGAGCCAGTGTGATGTCATATTTGGGTTTTGATCTTTATATTTATATAAAACTTCATAACTTTTTCAGTAAATCCAAGTACAGCTCTTAAGTACAATTTTTAAATACTTGTACTATATTTGATGATGTCCATTTTCTGCTACTTTACATTTGTACTCCACTACACCTCAGAGGGGAATATTGTACTTTCTTCTCAACTACATTTATTTGTTACCTGAAGATTCAGATTATTAATACAAAAATCATAATTTCCTCCATGATTTACAATGCAATATACTGTATATTATTCTGAAATGGGCCAATCAGCGTTATTCAGAGTGATACAAAGCATATTTAAATGCCAGTACTTTTGCACTGTACATTTTTAATGAGTATTTCTTCACTATGAAATTGCTTTGACTGAAGTAGGCTGTAAGATCCGACTACTTCTTCCACCACTGAATAAAAGTAACACAGCCATGAAAATGAACACGTATAAAGTTATTATTAATTAAACCAGCGGCCGTCCATTGGTTTTAAAGGTCCCCATGAGAAGAACAAAGTAAAGGAAATGTAGGACTTATGTGGGAAATTCCACCTCTAATTTAATATTACAGTAACTGTATCCTTCTCTAGTAATTATTAGGCGCTTGTAATTAGTGCAAGCTGCTGACAAACAGGCATCAAGACAAACATGTTTGACTCATGCAGAGCTTCTTAAAGCAGGAATCCTGTTTGTTGGGAAGTCAGTGAGGGGGAAGAACTAATGATGATTTAATGGGAAGTATGATAATATGGGCGGAGCTAAGTATAATGAATAGGGTATTTAACAGCGTGGACAAAGTGAAGGACACACCGCTGAAATGGCTTTCTACCAGTTTCTGTGTGCTTCAACCGTGATGACCATCCTCTTATCCAGAGATGAGAAACTTTTCTTTACAATATTACTCATTTTTTGGTTGATAAAGTGTTGAAGGAGTACAAGACTACCATGCTTCTTAACCGAAGTTGAAGTGAGAGTCTTTAAATATGTATATTTTGTAAGATATCTCCATCTGGCTACTCCTGAAACCATTTCAATATAAAAACATGACACCAACGAGTCACTCTGGAGTTCAACAATGTTCTTCAAAGTGATGAGCATCTTGTCGATATCAAATCGCTTCTTCACAGTTTGCTATACGAGGGTGAAAAGGGTCCTTTTTACCGGGTCAAAATAATAGGTGTAGCCTGACCTTTCATTTTTTCCTTCCAATTACAGAACAAATATGTAATCTACTCGGGTCAACATTTTTTAAATGGTGACTTCTGCCTTCAATAGTTTGTTTTTGGTTCACAAATGCACATCATCATCTGCTTCACCCTGAGGAGGTTTGCGTAACACTTCTTTCTTTGTTTTTGTCTTTGTTCTTCTTTCTTTATCTTTGTTCTTCTTTCTTTGTTTTCAGGATGTCATTCACAGCAGCCAGGTGAGCAACATTACCAGTTCTTCAACATTCACGATGTGTCAGCTATTGTAGGCGACTCGTTGAACAATACTTAGGGGTGTAACAATACATGCATTTGTATTGAACCGTTCAGTACGAGACTTTCAGTTTGGTACGCATTACAAACCGAACAATTTGTTTGAATAATACTGGTGCATTTGGAAAATGCAGAAGCTTAAATTGTGTGAAATATAATGTTCTCTCGGTGGAGCCACTGCTCTCAACATGGCAACACACCCGAGCCCATTTCGCCAGGACATAATTCCTGCTTTGTAAAAGAAAAGAAAAGCCCAAACAGAGAATCAAATGTCCGAAGCACCCGGTGTTGCTCTGACAACAGACGGACGGACGTCACAGACTACACAACGCTACCCGAGTGTAGCGACACATTACCTCTCTACTGAATGAGAGATGAAGAGCCATGTTCTATTGAAAACGTACCGAACCGAACCGTGGCACCACTGTATCGTATTGAACCGAACCAAGAATGTTGTGAACCATTACACCTCCAATAATACTCCATGTTTAACTCTCTTTTGTTCTCCTTTCTCTGTCAGTATGTGGCCGGGCTGTGAAAAACACCAGCATTGTGGGAGGTCGAGATGCGGCCCCAGGAAGTTGGCCCTGGTTGGTCAGTCTAAACTCTTATGGATACCACTTCTGTTCAGGGTCCCTAATTAACAAGCAGTGGGTGCTGACAGCTGCTCACTGTCTGTCTGGGTGAGTAATAACTGCTGCGAGTTTACTCACGTAAACTTTGTGAATAGTTTGTTAGCTGATAACATACTGCAGGTTACTTTAATTTGGTATCAAGTAACAACATTATAACAATCATCATGAGAAACTAAATCATGCACATGCAGACCAGCAGTGTTGCTGAACACTTCCTCACGATAGTCTGGATGCAGAAGGCAAAGCATTTACTAAATGTGTTTTTTTTACTTCTTTGTCTTCTAGAAGGGACCTCCATACCATAACGGTTTCTCTGGGCCGCCTGAACCAGTCAGGTCAAAAGATTAACGAAGTGTCTCGGGGACTTGAAAGGATAGTTTGCCATCCTTCATACAAGTTCTTCGCCAACGAGAACAACATATGTCTGCTGAAGCTGTCGGCCCCGGTGATTTTTACCGACTACATACAGCCGGTCTGCTTAGCCTCGGCAGGGAGCACGTTCCACACCGGGGTTAGCAGCTATGTCACTGGTTTTGGTAAAACTCAAGCTGGTAAGCTCACAGATTGTACACTTTTATCACAAAATGATGCGTACTGTTGTGTATTGTCTCCGTTTGCACGCCACTTTGAATCTTACCTTTTGACATATCTAAATAGGTTCATCTTCCGGAGCCTACATCCTGCAGGAAGTGAAAGTACCAATCGTTGGAAACAAGGAGTGCAAATGCACCTATCCTCTCATCACAGATAACGTGATCTGTGCTGGATTCGGCAAGGCAGGGAAGGCTTCATGTCAGGTGACCTCCACTTTTAGTTGTTATGTAATGCCTTCTTGAGGAATTTATTTTACAGGGAGATGATAGAAAGCAAGGTAAGCTACAGAATAGCATCCTGGGAAATTTGTACTTTGTCTTCCAATTTCAGTAGCAGAGCAGATTTTATATCCGTTCGAATGGGTACTAAAGAATTTGAAAATCTAAAGAAATCTGCAATCTTACATAAATGAGCTGCAAATAATGTCTTCGTCTACCAAAAACACAAATGTGTATTAATTAAAGAATAAAATATTTGGATTGTTAGTTTTATCCAGTTATGTTAGCATTAGCTTACAGTAGTTTTCATAGTTTGTCCGTTGTTTTGTTGCCGATTCTTTGTTGCAACAACTTTAAACATTAACTACCATTTCACAACAAAACATATTTATTTGTTTCCGCTTGCTTCCGGTTGTTGTGCTAAGCTATGCTAAATACGTCATAGAGCTATTCATTGACTGAACAGACAGAGATGAAGGAGGTCAGACTTTAACAGTTACCAAACAGCATGAAGGGATTCATGCTAAATAAAAGGAGAGTGCTTCAGAGACTAGAAGATACCTGAACCTATTCCAACAACTGTCAATTTCCTTCCACAGAGAGACGGAGGGGCACCACTGGTGACCAACAATGGTTTGACGTGGATCCAGAGTGGAATTGAGAACGTTGGCAACGGCTGTAGCTGGCCTATGTTTCTTGGAGAATTTGCCCGTGTGTCCCAGTACCAGGCCTGGATCACCAACATTATTGACAGCAGCGAAACAGGCTTTGTTACCTACAGCTCCTCGGGAGTGGACAGCAACTCCACATTTAAATGTACGAGAGATGTCAGTGTCTTTGACAGTGACTTTGGCAGTGTGAGAAATGGCAGTGTCTTTGGCAGTGTGAGAAATGGCAGTGACTTTGACCGTGACTTTGGCAGTGGTGAAAATGATGGTGACGTTGACAGTGGTGGAAATGTGGTCCATCTCTCCCACTTGACCTACCTCTGTCTTCTAGTTATTTCCCTCTCTGTGCTGGTTTAATAATGAGCCTTCTTTCAATGTGATGTGAGAGTGAAACTACTAGAACTGAAAGGCTGTGATCATCAACAACAGAACCAACTTGTTTTAATGAATTAGAAATGTGTCATGTTGCACCTGTAACCACACCCAACAGTGATGTCACAATGTCCTACCTAGACTACACCTTTACATCACTCCATTAAGGGGAGAAGTGAAAACAAAAAAATAAATTAAACTTTTTAAGGGGGTGTTGGGTTTCTCTTCAAATTTCTATTGTATGGTGTTACAAAGTTAATCATTTTATGAACTTACAGATGATTGGATTGATGTTAAGTTTGGAAATTTGTAAAAGTTTGTGAAATGTATCGTCTTGTACGTTTTTCAGATTTTTGTTCTCATAAATTCATGAAATAAATATGTTGAGTTACTCTTTGAATTGCTGTTTGCCATATATAACAAATACAGAGGGCATATAAAACACACATATCACCCGATACTTGTATGGCCTGTTAGACATTAATCTAATAAGAGATTCATCTTCATGCATTTTTGCCATAATCCAAAAACAAATTAAATTAGCTGCACTTCTAGTTAAAGAATGTATAGTCATTTAAAATAGACTCTTCTGCCCAATTAGTGCGCATCATTGCATAATTGTTAACCTTTAATAAATAGCAGGGATGGGTGGATCTGCAGTGCACACTATTATTACCAGCTGCAACGCAGGTATTGTTTTTACCTTATGCGTGTGTCATTATGGCAAAATGGGTTCCTGGAGACACTTACTATGGCGGAAAAGTATCACAAAGGTGGTTTTGAAAACTTTACCAGGTGTTTATACGTCTGTGTGTTGACAGGTTGTGTGAGACATGAGAAATATGCCGCCAGCTATTACTTAATACAAAATGAAATAGATTTCATTGATTGTTACTGTGTCATACTGCATGATTAAGTGCCAGACACATCCAAAGTGTTTACTGGCTGTGTTTGAATTATTTACAGGTAAAGAGTAACAGATCTGAAGCTGTGACATAATCCACCTGTAACACATTGCGAGCAGGTAATAGGAAAGGCATTTTGAATGTCATAAGCTGTACACGAACAGCTGCACCTCCAGTCACCAGTCCGTCAAGCTCCTGAAGTTCGCGGATGACACCACCCTCATTGGACTCATCTCTGGTGGGGATGAGTCCGCCTACGGGTGGGAGATTGACCATCTGGTGACCTGGTGCGGGTTGAACAACCTAGAGCTCAATGCTCTAAAGACAGTGGAGATAGTTGTGGATTTCCAGAAGAACGCAGCCCCACCAGCCCCTATCACCCTGTGTGACTCCCCCGTCGACGCGGTGGAGTCCTTCCGCTTCCTGGGCTCCACCATATCCCAGGACCTCAAGTGGGAGCTGAACATCAGCTCCATCACAAAGAGGGCTCAGCAGAGGATGTACTTCCTGAGGCAGCTGAAGAAGTTCAACCTGCCAAAGACAATGATGGTGCACTTCTACACTGCCATCATTGAGTCCATCCTCTGAAAACTGGTAACGATCGTTCTGCAGGGTCATCTACGCCGAGGTTACAAAAGTTACTTCCTCTCGATAGTGCCATCATTGAGTCCATCCTCTGCTCCTCCATCAGCGTCTGGTACGCTGCAGCCACTGCCAAGGACAAGGGCAGACTGCAGCGCATCATTCGCTCTGCCGAGAGGGTGATTGGCTGCAATCTGCCGTCCCTCCAGGACCTGTTCACTTCAAGGACCCTGAAGCAAGCAAGAAAGATTGTAGCCAACCCCTCTCACCCTGGACAAAAGCAGTTCGTGCCCCTCCCATCGGGCAGGAGGCTGAGGTCCATCAGGACCAAGACCTCAGGCCACATAAACAGCTTCTTCCCATCCGCAGTCGGGCCCATTAATAGAGCCCGGGACTCCTACTGACTGTCATCCCCAGGACAAATTCCTACCGGTCACTCCCCTGCATCCCTTCTATTACACCCGACACTTTTACACTACACCTACATCTCACTTGTTTATAGTCCTGTTATCTGTTCGTTGTTTATAGTCCTGTTATCTGTTCGTTTGTGCACTTTATTTTATATTTCACTTTATTTTATATTTCACTTTACTTTATATCTCTCTGTAAATTTTAATGTTTCTACTTGCACTGATTGTTGTTGATTGTTAAATGTTTGCACCTCCCGTCACGCCAAATTCCTTGTATGTTCAACATACCATGGCAATAAACGGTTCTGATTCTGATTCTTAACCACAATGAATGTTCTAGTCCAACTAGTTTTTATTGTGCATCTCCTTTATGATGGGAAATGTTGTTGTTGAGAATCAGGGCTGCCAACTATCACGCATCGGCTGCGAGACTAAAGAAATTGACTCGTTATCTTAGTGGAGCGGCATTGCAAACCTTTTGTTCATTTTTTTTTTTTTTTTTTTTTAAAGGTGCAAAGTTTGGTAGCTTAATATATTTACAAGAAATCTGGAGATTTGGCCATTGAAGATTGGCATCCTGACAACTGTGGTCGTCATTTTCCAAAATGGAGGAGGCGTTGAAATGTTGAGTAATGCCACCCACCCTATACAACAACAAGCTGTAACCAATTGTAATATGAGCCAGTGTGATGTCATATTTGGGTTTTGATCTTTATATTTATATAAAACTTCATAACTTTTTCAGTAAATCCAAGTACAGCTCTTAAGTACAATTTTTAAATACTTGTACTATATTTGATGATGTCCATTTTCTGCTACTTTACATTTGTACTCCACTACATCTCAGAGGGGAATATTGTACTTTCTTCTCAACTACATTTATTTGTTACCTGAAGATTCAGATTATTAATACAAAAATCATAATTTCCTCCATGATTTACAATGCAATATACTGTATATTATTCTGAAATGGGCCAATCAGCGTTATTCAGAGTGATACAAAGCATATTTAAATGCCAGTACTTTTGCACTGTACATTTTTAATGAGTATTTCTTCACTATGAAATTGCTTTGACTGAAGTAGGCTGTAAGATCCGACTACTTCTTCCACCACTGAATAAAGTAACACAGCCATGAAAATGAACACGTATAAAGTTATTATTAATTAAACCAGCGGCCGTCCATTGGTTTTGAAGGTCCCCATGAGAAGAACAAAGTAAAGGAAATGTAGGACTTATGTGGGAAATTCCACCTCTAACTTAATATTACAGTAACTGTATCCTTCTCTAGTAATTATTAGGCGCTTGTAATTAGTGCAAGCTGCTGACAAACAGGCATCAAGACAAACATGTTTGACTCATGCAGAGCTTCTTAAAGCAGGAATCCTGTTTGTTGGGAAGTCAGTGAGGGGGAAGAACTAATGATGATTTAATGGGAAGTATGATAATATGGGCGGAGCTAAGTATAATGAATAGGGTATTTAACAGCGTGGACAAAGTGAAGGACACACCGCTGAAATGGCTTTCTACCAGTTTCTGTGTGCTTCAACCGTGATGACCATCCTCTTATCCAGAGGTGAGAAACTTTTCTTTACAATATTACTCATTTTTTGGTTGATAAAGTGTTGAAGGAGTACAAGACTACCATGCTTCTTAACCGAAGTTGAAGTGAGAGTCTTTAAATATGTATATTTTGTAAGATATCTCCATCTGGCTACTCCTGAAACCATTTCAATATAAAAACATGACACCAACGAGTCACTCTGGAGTTCAACAATGTTCTTCAAAGTGATGAGCATCTTGTCGATATCAAATCGCTTCTTCACAGTTTGCTATACGAGGGTGAAAAGGGTCCTTTTTACCGGGTCAAAATAATAGGTGTAGCCTGACCTTTCATTTTTTCCTTCCAATTACAGAACAAATATGTAATCTACTCGGGTCAACATTTTTTAAATGGTGACTTCTGCCTTCAATAGTTTGTTTTTGGTTCACAAATGCACATCATCATCTGCTTCACCCTGAGGAGGTTTGCGTAACACTTCTTTCTTTGTTTTTGTCTTTGTTCTTCTTTCTTTATCTTTGTTCTTCTTTCTTTGTTTTCAGGATGTCATTCACAGCAGCCAGGTGAGCAACATTACCAGTTCTTCAACATTCACGATGTGTCAGCTATTGTAGGCGACTCGTTGAACAATACTTAGGGGTGTAACAATACATGCATTTGTATTGAACCGTTCAGTACGAGACTTTCAGTTTGGTACGCATTACAAACCGAACAATTTGTTTGAATAATACTGGTGCATTTGGAAAATGCAGAAGCTTAAATTGTGTGAAATATAATGTTCTCTCGGTGGAGCCACTGCTCTCAACATGGCAACACACCCGAGCCCATTTCGCCAGGACATAATTCCTGCTTTGTAAAAGAAAAGAAAAGCCCAAACAGAGAATCAAATGTCCGAAGCACCCGGTGTTGCTCTGACAACAGACGGACGGACGTCACAGACTACACAACGCTACCCGAGTGTAGCGACACATTACCTCTCTACTGAATGAGAGATGAAGAGCCATGTTCTATTGAAAACGTACCGAACCGAACCGTGGCACCACTGTATCGTATTGAACCGAACCAAGAATGTTGTGAACCATTACACCTCCAATAATACTCCATGTTTAACTCTCTTTTGTTCTCCTTTCTCTGTCAGTATGTGGCCGGGCTGTGAAAAACACCAGCATTGTGGGAGGTCGAGATGCGGCCCCAGGAAGTTGGCCCTGGTTGGTCAGTCTAAACTCTTATGGATACCACTTCTGTTCAGGGTCCCTAATTAACAAGCAGTGGGTGCTGACAGCTGCTCACTGTCTGTCTGGGTGAGTAATAACTGCTGCGAGTTTACTCACGTAAACTTTGTGAATAGTTTGTTAGCTGATAACATACTGCAGGTTACTTTAATTTGGTATCAAGTAACAACATTATAACAATCATCATGAGAAACTAAATCATGCACATGCAGACCAGCAGTGTTGCTGAACACTTCCTCACGATAGTCTGGATGCAGAAGGCAAAGCATTTACTAAATGTGTTTTTTTTACTTCTTTGTCTTCTAGAAAGGACCTCCATACCATAACGGTTTCTCTGGGCCGCCTGAACCAGTCAGGTCAAAAGATTAACGAAGTGTCTCGGGGACTTGAAAGGATAGTTTGCCATCCTTCATACAAGTTCTTCGCCAACGAGAACAACATATGTCTGCTGAAGCTGTCGGCCCCGGTGATTTTTACCGACTACATACAGCCGGTCTGCTTAGCCTCGGCAGGGAGCACGTTCCACACCGGGGTTAGCAGCTATGTCACTGGTTTTGGTAAAACTCAAGCTGGTAAGCTCACAGATTGTACACTTTTATCACAAAATGATGCGTACTGTTGTGTATTGTCTCCGTTTGCACGCCACTTTGAATCTTACCTTTTGACATATCTAAATAGGTTCATCTTCCGGAGCCTACATCCTGCAGGAAGTGAAAGTACCAATCGTTGGAAACAAGGAGTGCAAATGCACCTATCCTCTCATCACAGATAACGTGATCTGTGCTGGATTCGGCAAGGCAGGGAAGGCTTCATGTCAGGTGACCTCCACTTTTAGTTGTTATGTAATGCCTTCTTGAGGAATTTATTTTACAGGGAGATGATAGAAAGCAAGGTAAGCTACAGAATAGCATCCTGGGAAATTTGTACTTTGTCTTCCAATTTCAGTAGCAGAGCAGATTTTATATCCGTTCGAATGGGTACTAAAGAATTTGAAAATCTAAAGAAATCTGCAATCTTACATAAATGAGCTGCAAATAATGTCTTCGTCTACCAAAAACACAAATGTGTATTAATTAAAGAATAAAATATTTGGATTGTTAGTTTTATCCAGTTATGTTAGCATTAGCTTACAGTAGTTTTCATAGTTTGTCCGTTGTTTTGTTGCCGATTCTTTGTTGCAACAACTTTAAACATTAACTACCATTTCACAACAAAACATATTTATTTGTTTCCGCTTGCTTCCGGTTGTTGTGCTAAGCTATGCTAAATACGTCATAGAGCTATTCATTGACTGAACAGACAGAGATGAAGGAGGTCAGACTTTAACAGTTACCAAACAGCATGAAGGGATTCATGCTAAATAAAAGGAGAGTGCTTCAGAGACTAGAAGATACCTGAACCTATTCCAACAACTGTCAATTTCCTTCCACAGAGAGACGGAGGGGCACCACTGGTGACCAACAATGGTTTGACGTGGATCCAGAGTGGAATTGAGAACGTTGGCAACGGCTGTAGCTGGCCTATGTTTCTTGGAGAATTTGCCCGTGTGTCCCAGTACCAGGCCTGGATCACCAACATTATTGACAGCAGCGAAACAGGCTTTGTTACCTACAGCTCCTCGGGAGTGGACAGCAACTCCACATTTAAATGTACGAGAGATGTCAGTGTCTTTGACAGTGACTTTGGCAGTGTGAGAAATGGCAGTGACTTTGGCAGTGTCTTTGGCAGTGTGAGAAATGGCAGTGACTTTGGCAGTGTCTTTGGCAGTGTGAGAAATGGCAGTGACTTTGACCGTGACTTTGGCAGTGGTGAAAATGATGGTGACGTTGACAGTGGTGGAAATGTGGTCCATCTCTCCCACTTGACCTACCTCTGTCTTCTAGTTATTTCCCTCTCTGTGCTGGTTTAATAATGAGCCTTCTTTCAATGTGATGTGAGAGTGAAACTACTAGAACTGAAAGGCTGTGATCATCAACAACAGAACCAACTTGTTTTAATGAATTAGAAATGTGTCATGTTGCACCTGTAACCACACCCAACAGTGATGTCACAATGTCCTACCTAGACTACACCTTTCCATCACTCCATTAAGGGGAGAAGTGAAAACAAAAAAATAAATTAAACTTTTTAAGGGGGTGTTGGGTTTCTCTTCAAATTTCTATTGTATGGTGTTACAAAGTTAATCATTTTATGAACTTACAGATGATTGGATTGATGTTAAGTTTGGAAATTTGTAAAAGTTTGTGAAATGTATCGTCTTGTACGTTTTTCAGATTTTTGTTCTCATAAATTCATGAAATAAATATGTTGAGTTACTCTTTGAGTTGCTGTTTGCCATATATAACAAATACAGAGGGCATATAAAACACACATATCACCCGATACTTGTATGGCCTGTTAGACATTAATCTAATAAGAGATTCATCTTCATGCATTTTTGCCATAATCCAAAAACAAATTAAATTAGCTGCACTTCTAGTTAAAGAATGTATAGTCATTTAAAATAGACTCTTCTGCCCAATTAGTGCGCATCATTGCATAATTGTTAACCTTTAATAAATAGCAGGGATGGGTGGATCTGCAGTGCACACTATTATTACCAGCTGCAACGCAGGTATTGTTTTTACCTTATGCGTGTGTCATTATGGCAAAATGGGTTCCTGGAGACACTTACTATGGCGGGAAAGTATCACAAAGATGGTTTTGAAAACTTTACCAGGTGTTTATACGTCTGTGTGTTGACAGGTTGTGTGAGACATGAGAAATATGCCGCCAGCTATTACTTAATACAAAATGAAATAGATTTCATTGATTGTTACTGTGTCATACTGCATGATTAAGTGCCAGACACATCCAAAGTGTTTACTGGCTGTGTTTGAATTATTTACAGGTAAAGAGTAACAGATCTGAAGCTGTGACATAATCCACCTGTAACACATTGCGAGCAGGTAATAGGAAAGGCATTTTGAATGTCATAAGCTGTACACGAACAGCTGCACCTCCAGTCACCAGTCCGTCAAGCTCCTGAAGTTCGCGGATGACACCACCCTCATTGGACTCATCTCTGGTGGGGATGAGTCCGCCTACGGGTGGGAGACTGACCATCTGGTGACCTGGTGCGGGTTGAACAACCTAGAGCTCAATGCTCTAAAGACAGTGGAGATAGTTGTGGATTTCCAGAAGAACGCAGCCCCACCAGCCCCTATCACCCTGTGTGACTCCCCCGTCGACGCGGTGGAGTCCTTCCGCTTCCTGGGCTCCACCATATCCCAGGACCTCAAGTGGGAGCTGAACATCAGCTCCATCACAAAGAGGGCTCAGCAGAGGATGTACTTCCTGAGGCAGCTGAAGAAGTTCAACCTGCCAAAGACAATGATGGTGCACTTCTACACTGCCATCATTGAGTCCATCCTCTGAAAACTGGTAACGATCGTTCTGCAGGGTCATCTACGCCGAGGTTACAAAAGTTACTTCCTCTCGATAGTGCCATCATTGAGTCCATCCTCTGCTCCTCCATCAGCGTCTGGTACGCTGCAGCCACTGCCAAGGACAAGGGCAGACTGCAGCGCATCATTCGCTCTGCCGAGAGGGTGATTGGCTGCAATCTGCCGTCCCTCCAGGACCTGTTCACTTCAAGGACCCTGAAGCAAGCAAGAAAGATTGTAGCCAACCCCTCTCACCCTGGACAAAAGCAGTTCGTGCCCCTCCCATCGGGCAGGAGGCTGAGGTCCATCAGGACCAAGACCTCAGGCCACATAAACAGCTTCTTCCCATCCGCAGTCGGGCCCATTAATAGAGCCCGGGACTCCTACTGACTGTCATCCCCAGGACAAATTCCTACCGGTCACTCCCCTGCATCCCTTCTATTACACCCGACACTTTTACACTACACCTACATCTCACTTGTTTATAGTCCTGTTATCTGTTCGTTGTTTATAGTCCTGTTATCTGTTCGTTTGTGCACTTTATTTTATATTTCACTTTATTTTATATTTCACTTTACTTTATATCTCTCTGTAAATTTTAATGTTTCTACTTGCACTGATTGTTGTTGATTGTTAAATGTTTGCACCTCCCGTCACGCCAAATTCCTTGTATGTTCAACATACCATGGCAATAAACGGTTCTGATTCTGATTCTTAACCACAATGAATGTTCTAGTCCAACTAGTTTTTATTGTGCATCTCCTTTATGATGGGAAATGTTGTTGTTGAGAATCAGGGCTGCCAACTATCACGCATCGGCTGCGAGACTAAAGAAATTGACTCGTTATCTTAGTGGAGCGGCATTGCAAACCTTTTGTTCATTTTTTTTTTTTTTTTTTTTTTTAAAAGGTGCAAAGTTTGGTAGCTTAATATATTTACAAGAAATCTGGAGATTTGGCCATTGAAGATTGGCATCCTGACAACTGTGGTAGTCATTTTCCAAAATGGAGGAGGCGTTGAAATGTTGAGTAATGCCACCCACCCTATACAACAACAAGCTGTAACCAATTGTAATATGAGCCAGTGTGATGTCATATTTGGGTTTTGATCTTTATATTTATATAAAACTTCATAACTTTTTCAGTAAATCCAAGTACAGCTCTTAAGTACAATTTTTAAATACTTGTACTATATTTGATGATGTCCATTTTCTGCTACTTTACATTTGTACTCCACTACACCTCAGAGGGGAATATTGTACTTTCTTCTCAACTACATTTATTTGTTACCTGAAGATTCAGATTATTAATACAAAAATCATAATTTCCTCCATGATTTACAATGCAATATACTGTATATTATTCTGAAATGGGCCAATCAGCGTTATTCAGAGTGATACAAAGCATATTTAAATGCCAGTACTTTTGCACTGTACATTTTTAATGAGTATTTCTTCACTATGAAATTGCTTTGACTGAAGTAGGCTGTAAGATCCGACTACTTCTTCCACCACTGAATAAAAGTAACACAGCCATGAAAATGAACACGTATAAAGTTATTATTAATTAAACCAGCGGCCGTCCATTGGTTTTAAAGGTCCCCATGAGAAGAACAAAGTAAAGGAAATGTAGGACTTATGTGGGAAATTCCACCTCTAATTTAATATTACAGTAACTGTATCCTTCTCTAGTAATTATTAGGCGCTTGTAATTAGTGCAAGCTGCTGACAAACAGGCATCAAGACAAACATGTTTGACTCATGCAGAGCTTCTTAAAGCAGGAATCCTGTTTGTTGGGAAGTCAGTGAGGGGGAAGAACTAATGATGATTTAATGGGAAGTATGATAATATGGGCGGAGCTAAGTATAATGAATAGGGTATTTAACAGCGTGGACAAAGTGAAGGACACACCGCTGAAATGGCTTTCTACCAGTTTCTGTGTGCTTCAACCGTGATGACCATCCTCTTATCCAGAGATGAGAAACTTTTCTTTACAATATTACTCATTTTTTGGTTGATAAAGTGTTGAAGGAGTACAAGACTACCATGCTTCTTAACCGAAGTTGAAGTGAGAGTCTTTAAATATGTATATTTTGTAAGATATCTCCATCTGGCTACTCCTGAAACCATTTCAATATAAAAACATGACACCAACGAGTCACTCTGGAGTTCAACAATGTTCTTCAAAGTGATGAGCATCTTGTCGATATCAAATCGCTTCTTCACAGTTTGCTATACGAGGGTGAAAAGGGTCCTTTTTACCGGGTCAAAATAATAGGTGTAGCCTGACCTTTCATTTTTTCCTTCCAATTACAGAACAAATATGTAATCTACTCGGGTCAACATTTTTTAAATGGTGACTTCTGCCTTCAATAGTTTGTTTTTGGTTCACAAATGCACATCATCATCTGCTTCACCCTGAGGAGGTTTGCGTAACACTTCTTTCTTTGTTTTTGTCTTTGTTCTTCTTTCTTTATCTTTGTTCTTCTTTCTTTGTTTTCAGGATGTCATTCACAGCAGCCAGGTGAGCAACATTACCAGTTCTTCAACATTCACGATGTGTCAGCTATTGTAGGCGACTCGTTGAACAATACTTAGGGGTGTAACAATACATGCATTTGTATTGAACCGTTCAGTACGAGACTTTCAGTTTGGTACGCATTACAAACCGAACAATTTGTTTGAATAATACTGGTGCATTTGGAAAATGCAGAAGCTTAAATTGTGTGAAATATAATGTTCTCTCGGTGGAGCCACTGCTCTCAACATGGCAACACACCCGAGCCCATTTCGCCAGGACATAATTCCTGCTTTGTAAAAGAAAAGAAAAGCCCAAACAGAGAATCAAATGTCCGAAGCACCCGGTGTTGCTCTGACAACAGACGGACGGACGTCACAGACTACACAACGCTACCCGAGTGTAGCGACACATTACCTCTCTACTGAATGAGAGATGAAGATCCATGTTCTATTGAAAACGTACCGAACCGAACCGTGGCACCACTGTATCGTATTGAACCGAACCAAGAATGTTGTGAACCATTACACCTCCAATAATACTCCATGTTTAACTCTCTTTTGTTCTCCTTTCTCTGTCAGTATGTGGCCGGGCTGTGAAAAACACCAGCATTGTGGGAGGTCGAGATGCGGCCCCAGGAAGTTGGCCCTGGTTGGTCAGTCTAAACTCTTATGGATACCACTTCTGTTCAGGGTCCCTAATTAACAAGCAGTGGGTGCTGACAGCTGCTCACTGTCTGTCTGGGTGAGTAATAACTGCTGCGAGTTTACTCACGTAAACTTTGTGAATAGTTTGTTAGCTGATAACATACTGCAGGTTACTTTAATTTGGTATCAAGTAACAACATTATAACAATCATCATGAGAAACTAAATCATGCACATGCAGACCAGCAGTGTTGCTGAACACTTCCTCACGATAGTCTGGATGCAGAAGGCAAAGCATTTACTAAATGTGTTTTTTTTACTTCTTTGTCTTCTAGAAAGGACCTCCATACCATAACGGTTTCTCTGGGCCGCCTGAACCAGTCAGGTCAAAAGATTAACGAAGTGTCTCGGGGACTTGAAAGGATAGTTTGCCATCCTTCATACAAGTTCTTCGCCAACGAGAACAACATATGTCTGCTGAAGCTGTCGGCCCCGGTGATTTTTACCGACTACATACAGCCGGTCTGCTTAGCCTCGGCAGGGAGCACGTTCCACACCGGGGTTAGCAGCTATGTCACTGGTTTTGGTAAAACTCAAGCTGGTAAGCTCACAGATTGTACACTTTTATCACAAAATGATGCGTACTGTTGTGTATTGTCTCCGTTTGCACGCCACTTTGAATCTTACCTTTTGACATATCTAAATAGGTTCATCTTCCGGAGCCTACATCCTGCAGGAAGTGAAAGTACCAATCGTTGGAAACAAGGAGTGCAAATGCACCTATCCTCTCATCACAGATAACGTGATCTGTGCTGGATTCGGCAAGGCAGGGAAGGCTTCATGTCAGGTGACCTCCACTTTTAGTTGTTATGTAATGCCTTCTTGAGGAATTTATTTTACAGGGAGATGATAGAAAGCAAGGTAAGCTACAGAATAGCATCCTGGGAAATTTGTACTTTGTCTTCCAATTTCAGTAGCAGAGCAGATTTTATATCCGTTCGAATGGGTACTAAAGAATTTGAAAATCTAAAGAAATCTGCAATCTTACATAAATGAGCTGCAAATAATGTCTTCGTCTACCAAAAACACAAATGTGTATTAATTAAAGAATAAAATATTTGGATTGTTAGTTTTATCCAGTTATGTTAGCATTAGCTTACAGTAGTTTTCATAGTTTGTCCGTTGTTTTGTTGCCGATTCTTTGTTGCAACAACTTTAAACATTAACTACCATTTCACAACAAAACATATTTATTTGTTTCCGCTTGCTTCCGGTTGTTGTGCTAAGCTATGCTAAATACGTCATAGAGCTATTCATTGACTGAACAGACAGAGATGAAGGAGGTCAGACTTTAACAGTTACCAAACAGCATGAAGGGATTCATGCTAAATAAAAGGAGAGTGCTTCAGAGACTAGAAGATACCTGAACCTATTCCAACAACTGTCAATTTCCTTCCACAGAGAGACGGAGGGGCACCACTGGTGACCAACAATGGTTTGACGTGGATCCAGAGTGGAATTGAGAACGTTGGCAACGGCTGTAGCTGGCCTATGTTTCTTGGAGAATTTGCCCGTGTGTCCCAGTACCAGGCCTGGATCACCAACATTATTGACAGCAGCGAAACAGGCTTTGTTACCTACAGCTCCTCGGGAGTGGACAGCAACTCCACATTTAAATGTACGAGAGATGTCAGTGTCTTTGACAGTGACTTTGGCAGTGTGAGAAATGGCAGTGTCTTTGGCAGTGTGAGAAATGGCAGTGACTTTGACCGTGACTTTGGCAGTGGTGAAAATGATGGTGACGTTGACAGTGGTGGAAATGTGGTCCATCTCTCCCACTTGACCTACCTCTGTCTTCTAGTTATTTCCCTCTCTGTGCTGGTTTAATAATGAGCCTTCTTTCAATGTGATGTGAGAGTGAAACTACTAGAACTGAAAGGCTGTGATCATCAACAACAGAACCAACTTGTTTTAATGAATTAGAAATGTGTCATGTTGCACCTGTAACCACACCCAACAGTGATGTCACAATGTCCTACCTAGACTACACCTTTACATCACTCCATTAAGGGGAGAAGTGAAAACAAAAAAATAAATTAAACTTTTTAAGGGGGTGTTGGGTTTCTCTTCAAATTTCTATTGTATGGTGTTACAAAGTTAATCATTTTATGAACTTACAGATGATTGGATTGATGTTAAGTTTGGAAATTTGTAAAAGTTTGTGAAATGTATCGTCTTGTACGTTTTTCAGATTTTTGTTCTCATAAATTCATGAAATAAATATGTTGAGTTACTCTTTGAATTGCTGTTTGCCATATATAACAAATACAGAGGGCATATAAAACACACATATCACCCGATACTTGTATGGCCTGTTAGACATTAATCTAATAAGAGATTCATCTTCATGCATTTTTGCCATAATCCAAAAACAAATTAAATTAGCTGCACTTCTAGTTAAAGAATGTATAGTCATTTAAAATAGACTCTTCTGCCCAATTAGTGCGCATCATTGCATAATTGTTAACCTTTAATAAATAGCAGGGATGGGTGGATCTGCAGTGCACACTATTATTACCAGCTGCAACGCAGGTATTGTTTTTACCTTATGCGTGTGTCATTATGGCAAAATGGGTTCCTGGAGACACTTACTATGGCGGAAAAGTATCACAAAGGTGGTTTTGAAAACTTTACCAGGTGTTTATACGTCTGTGTGTTGACAGGTTGTGTGAGACATGAGAAATATGCCGCCAGCTATTACTTAATACAAAATGAAATAGATTTCATTGATTGTTACTGTGTCATACTGCATGATTAAGTGCCAGACACATCCAAAGTGTTTACTGGCTGTGTTTGAATTATTTACAGGTAAAGAGTAACAGATCTGAAGCTGTGACATAATCCACCTGTAACACATTGCGAGCAGGTAATAGGAAAGGCATTTTGAATGGCATAAGCTGTACACGAACAGCTGCACCTCCAGTCACCAGTCCGTCAAGCTCCTGAAGTTCGCGGATGACACCACCCTCATTGGACTCATCTCTGGTGGGGATGAGTCCGCCTACGGGTGGGAGATTGACCATCTGGTGACCTGGTGCGGGTTGAACAACCTAGAGCTCAATGCTCTAAAGACAGTGGAGATAGTTGTGGATTTCCAGAAGAACGCAGCCCCACCAGCCCCTATCACCCTGTGTGACTCCCCCGTCGACGCGGTGGAGTCCTTCCGCTTCCTGGGCTCCACCATATCCCAGGACCTCAAGTGGGAGCTGAACATCAGCTCCATCACAAAGAGGGCTCAGCAGAGGATGTACTTCCTGAGGCAGCTGAAGAAGTTCAACCTGCCAAAGACAATGATGGTGCACTTCTACACTGCCATCATTGAGTCCATCCTCTGAAAACTGGTAACGATCGTTCTGCAGGGTCATCTACGCCGAGGTTACAAAAGTTACTTCCTCTCGATAGTGCCATCATTGAGTCCATCCTCTGCTCCTCCATCAGCGTCTGGTACGCTGCAGCCACTGCCAAGGACAAGGGCAGACTGCAGCGCATCATTCGCTCTGCCGAGAGGGTGATTGGCTGCAATCTGCCGTCCCTCCAGGACCTGTTCACTTCAAGGACCCTGAAGCAAGCAAGAAAGATTGTAGCCAACCCCTCTCACCCTGGACAAAAGCAGTTCGTGCCCCTCCCATCGGGCAGGAGGCTGAGGTCCATCAGGACCAAGACCTCAGGCCACATAAACAGCTTCTTCCCATCCGCAGTCGGGCCCATTAATAGAGCCCGGGACTCCTACTGACTGTCATCCCCAGGACAAATTCCTACCGGTCACTCCCCTGCATCCCTTCTATTACACCCGACACTTTTACACTACACCTACATCTCACTTGTTTATAGTCCTGTTATCTGTTCGTTGTTTATAGTCCTGTTATCTGTTCGTTTGTGCACTTTATTTTATATTTCACTTTATTTTATATTTCACTTTACTTTATATCTCTCTGTAAATTTTAATGTTTCTACTTGCACTGATTGTTGTTGATTGTTAAATGTTTGCACCTCCCGTCACGCCAAATTCCTTGTATGTTCAACATACCATGGCAATAAACGGTTCTGATTCTGATTCTTAACCACAATGAATGTTCTAGTCCAACTAGTTTTTATTGTGCATCTCCTTTATGATGGGAAATGTTGTTGTTGAGAATCAGGGCTGCCAACTATCACGCATCGGCTGCGAGACTAAAGAAATTGACTCGTTATCTTAGTGGAGCGGCATTGCAAACCTTTTGTTCATTTTTTTTTTTTTTTTTTTTAAAGGTGCAAAGTTTGGTAGCTTAATATATTTACAAGAAATCTGGAGATTTGGCCATTGAAGATTGGCATCCTGACAACTGTGGTCGTCATTTTCCAAAATGGAGGAGGCGTTGAAATGTTGAGTAATGCCACCCACCCTATACAACAACAAGCTGTAACCAATTGTAATATGAGCCAGTGTGATGTCATATTTGGGTTTTGATCTTTATATTTATATAAAACTTCATAACTTTTTCAGTAAATCCAAGTACAGCTCTTAAGTACAATTTTTAAATACTTGTACTATATTTGATGATGTCCATTTTCTGCTACTTTACATTTGTACTCCACTACACCTCAGAGGGGAATATTGTACTTTCTTCTCAACTACATTTATTTGTTACCTGAAGATTCAGATTATTAATACAAAAATCATAATTTCCTCCATGATTTACAATGCAATATACTGTATATTATTCTGAAATGGGCCAATCAGCGTTATTCAGAGTGATACAAAGCATATTTAAATGCCAGTACTTTTGCACTGTACATTTTTAATGAGTATTTCTTCACTATGAAATTGCTTTGACTGAAGTAGGCTGTAAGATCCGACTACTTCTTCCACCACTGAATAAAGTAACACAGCCATGAAAATGAACACGTATAAAGTTATTATTAATTAAACCAGCGGCCGTCCATTGGTTTTGAAGGTCCCCATGAGAAGAACAAAGTAAAGGAAATGTAGGACTTATGTGGGAAATTCCACCTCTAACTTAATATTACAGTAACTGTATCCTTCTCTAGTAATTATTAGGCGCTTGTAATTAGTGCAAGCTGCTGACAAACAGGCATCAAGACAAACATGTTTGACTCATGCAGAGCTTCTTAAAGCAGGAATCCTGTTTGTTGGGAAGTCAGTGAGGGGGAAGAACTAATGATGATTTAATGTAAAGTATGATAATATGGGCGGAGCTAAGTATAATGAATAGGGTATTTAACAGCGTGGACAAAGTGAAGGACACACCGCTGAAATGGCTTTCTACCAGTTTCTGTGTGCTTCAACCGTGATGACCATCCTCTTATCCAGAGGTGAGAAACTTTTCTTTACAATATTACTCATTTTTTGGTTGATAAAGTGTTGAAGGAGTACAAGACTACCATGCTTCTTAACCGAAGTTGAAGTGAGAGTCTTTAAATATGTATATTTTGTAAGATATCTCCATCTGGCTACTCCTGAAACCATTTCAATATAAAAACATGACACCAACGAGTCACTCTGGAGTTCAACAATGTTCTTCAAAGTGATGAGCATCTTGTCGATATCAAATCGCTTCTTCACAGTTTGCTATACGAGGGTGAAAAGGGTCCTTTTTACCGGGTCAAAATAATAGGTGTAGCCTGACCTTTCATTTTTTCCTTCCAATTACAGAACAAATATGTAATCTACTCGGGTCAACATTTTTTAAATGGTGACTTCTGCCTTCAATAGTTTGTTTTTGGTTCACAAATGCACATCATCATCTGCTTCACCCTGAGGAGGTTTGCGTAACACTTCTTTCTTTGTTTTTGTCTTTGTTCTTCTTTCTTTATCTTTGTTCTTCTTTCTTTGTTTTCAGGATGTCATTCACAGCAGCCAGGTGAGCAACATTACCAGTTCTTCAACATTCACGATGTGTCAGCTATTGTAGGCGACTCGTTGAACAATACTTAGGGGTGTAACAATACATGCATTTGTATTGAACCGTTCAGTACGAGACTTTCAGTTTGGTACGCATTACAAACCGAACAATTTGTTTGAATAATACTGGTGCATTTGGAAAATGCAGAAGCTTAAATTGTGTGAAATATAATGTTCTCTCGGTGGAGCCACTGCTCTCAACATGGCAACACACCCGAGCCCATTTCGCCAGGACATAATTCCTGCTTTGTAAAAGAAAAGAAAAGCCCAAACAGAGAATCAAATGTCCGAAGCACCCGGTGTTGCTCTGACAACAGACGGACGGACGTCACAGACTACACAACGCTACCCGAGTGTAGCGACACATTACCTCTCTACTGAATGAGAGATGAAGAGCCATGTTCTATTGAAAACGTACCGAACCGAACCGTGGCACCACTGTATCGTATTGAACCGAACCAAGAATGTTGTGAACCATTACACCTCCAATAATACTCCATGTTTAACTCTCTTTTGTTCTCCTTTCTCTGTCAGTATGTGGCCGGGCTGTGAAAAACACCAGCATTGTGGGAGGTCGAGATGCGGCCCCAGGAAGTTGGCCCTGGTTGGTCAGTCTAAACTCTTATGGATACCACTTCTGTTCAGGGTCCCTAATTAACAAGCAGTGGGTGCTGACAGCTGCTCACTGTCTGTCTGGGTGAGTAATAACTGCTGCGAGTTTACTCACGTAAACTTTGTGAATAGTTTGTTAGCTGATAACATACTGCAGGTTACTTTAATTTGGTATCAAGTAACAACATTATAACAATCATCATGAGAAACTAAATCATGCACATGCAGACCAGCAGTGTTGCTGAACACTTCCTCACGATAGTCTGGATGCAGAAGGCAAAGCATTTACTAAATGTGTTTTTTTTACTTCTTTGTCTTCTAGAAAGGACCTCCATACCATAACGGTTTCTCTGGGCCGCCTGAACCAGTCAGGTCAAAAGATTAACGAAGTGTCTCGGGGACTTGAAAGGATAGTTTGCCATCCTTCATACAAGTTCTTCGCCAACGAGAACAACATATGTCTGCTGAAGCTGTCGGCCCCGGTGATTTTTACCGACTACATACAGCCGGTCTGCTTAGCCTCGGCAGGGAGCACGTTCCACACCGGGGTTAGCAGCTATGTCACTGGTTTTGGTAAAACTCAAGCTGGTAAGCTCACAGATTGTACACTTTTATCACAAAATGATGCGTACTGTTGTGTATTGTCTCCGTTTGCACGCCACTTTGAATCTTACCTTTTGACATATCTAAATAGGTTCATCTTCCGGAGCCTACATCCTGCAGGAAGTGAAAGTACCAATCGTTGGAAACAAGGAGTGCAAATGCACCTATCCTCTCATCACAGATAACGTGATCTGTGCTGGATTCGGCAAGGCAGGGAAGGCTTCATGTCAGGTGACCTCCACTTTTAGTTGTTATGTAATGCCTTCTTGAGGAATTTATTTTACAGGGAGATGATAGAAAGCAAGGTAAGCTACAGAATAGCATCCTGGGAAATTTGTACTTTGTCTTCCAATTTCAGTAGCAGAGCAGATTTTATATCCGTTCGAATGGGTACTAAAGAATTTGAAAATCTAAAGAAATCTGCAATCTTACATAAATGAGCTGCAAATAATGTCTTCGTCTACCAAAAACACAAATGTGTATTAATTAAAGAATAAAATATTTGGATTGTTAGTTTTATCCAGTTATGTTAGCATTAGCTTACAGTAGTTTTCATAGTTTGTCCGTTGTTTTGTTGCCGATTCTTTGTTGCAACAACTTTAAACATTAACTACCATTTCACAACAAAACATATTTATTTGTTTCCGCTTGCTTCCGGTTGTTGTGCTAAGCTATGCTAAATACGTCATAGAGCTATTCATTGACTGAACAGACAGAGATGAAGGAGGTCAGACTTTAACAGTTACCAAACAGCATGAAGGGATTCATGCTAAATAAAAGGAGAGTGCTTCAGAGACTAGAAGATACCTGAACCTATTCCAACAACTGTCAATTTCCTTCCACAGAGAGACGGAGGGGCACCACTGGTGACCAACAATGGTTTGACGTGGATCCAGAGTGGAATTGAGAACGTTGGCAACGGCTGTAGCTGGCCTATGTTTCTTGGAGAATTTGCCCGTGTGTCCCAGTACCAGGCCTGGATCACCAACATTATTGACAGCAGCGAAACAGGCTTTGTTACCTACAGCTCCTCGGGAGTGGACAGCAACTCCACATTTAAATGTACGAGAGATGTCAGTGTCTTTGACAGTGACTTTGGCAGTGTGAGAAATGGCAGTGTCTTTGGCAGTGTGAGAAATGGCAGTGACTTTGGCAGTGTCTTTGGCAGTGTGAGAAATGGCAGTGACTTTGACCGTGACTTTGGCAGTGGTGAAAATGATGGTGACGTTGACAGTGGTGGAAATGTGGTCCATCTCTCCCACTTGACCTACCTCTGTCTTCTAGTTATTTCCCTCTCTGTGCTGGTTTAATAATGAGCCTTCTTTCAATGTGATGTGAGAGTGAAACTACTAGAACTGAAAGGCTGTGATCATCAACAACAGAACCAACTTGTTTTAATGAATTAGAAATGTGTCATGTTGCACCTGTAACCACACCCAACAGTGATGTCACAATGTCCTACCTAGACTACACCTTTACATCACTCCATTAAGGGGAGAAGTGAAAACAAAAAAATAAATTAAACTTTTTAAGGGGGTGTTGGGTTTCTCTTCAAATTTCTATTGTATGGTGTTACAAAGTTAATCATTTTATGAACTTACAGATGATTGGATTGATGTTAAGTTTGGAAATTTGTAAAAGTTTGTGAAATGTATCGTCTTGTACGTTTTTCAGATTTTTGTTCTCATAAATTCATGAAATAAATATGTTGAGTTACTCTTTGAGTTGCTGTTTGCCATATATAACAAATACAGAGGGCATATAAAACACACATATCACCCGATACTTGTATGGCCTGTTAGACATTAATCTAATAAGAGATTCATCTTCATGCATTTTTGCCATAATCCAAAAACAAATTAAATTAGCTGCACTTCTAGTTAAAGAATGTATAGTCATTTAAAATAGACTCTTCTGCCCAATTAGTGCGCATCATTGCATAATTGTTAACCTTTAATAAATAGCAGGGATGGGTGGATCTGCAGTGCACACTATTATTACCAGCTGCAACGCAGGTATTGTTTTTACCTTATGCGTGTGTCATTATGGCAAAATGGGTTCCTGGAGACACTTACTATGGCGGAAAAGTACCACAAAGATGGTTTTGAAAACTTTACCAGGTGTTTATACGTCTGTGTGTTGACAGGTTGTGTGAGACATGAGAAATATGCCGCCAGCTATTACTTAATACAAAATGAAATAGATTTCATTGATTGTTACTGTGTCATACTGCATGATTAAGTGCCAGACACATCCAAAGTGTTTACTGGCTGTGTTTGAATTATTTACAGGTAAAGAGTAACAGATCTGAACCTGTGACATAATCCACCTGTAACACATTGCGAGCAGGTAATAGGAAAGGCATTTTGAATGTCATAAGCTGTACACGAACAGCTGCACCTCCAGTCACCAGTCCGTCAAGCTCCTGAAGTTCGCGGATGACACCACCCTCATTGGACTCATCTCTGGTGGGGATGAGTCCGCCTACGGGTGGGAGACTGACCATCTGGTGACCTGGTGCGGGTTGAACAACCTAGAGCTCAATGCTCTAAAGACAGTGGAGATAGTTGTGGATTTCCAGAAGAACGCAGCCCCACCAGCCCCTATCACCCTGTGTGACTCCCCCGTCGACGCGGTGGAGTCCTTCCGCTTCCTGGGCTCCACCATATCCCAGGACCTCAAGTGGGAGCTGAACATCCGCTCCATCACAAAGAGGGCTCAGCAGAGGATGTACTTCCTGAGGCAGCTGAAGAAGTTCAACCTGCCAAAGACAATGATGGTGCACTTCTACACTGCCATCATTGAGTCCATCCTCTGAAAACTGGTAACGATCGTTCTGCAGGTTCATCTACGCCGAGGTTACAAAAGTTACTTCCTCTCGATAGTGTCGCGGACGACGACAGAAAGACGACAAAGAATCTTTAATCTTAAAATGCTAAATTATAGCTCACAGCATGTAAGACGCATAACAACTGGGGGATCATCTTGACACTTAAACGAATTAATAAGTACAAGACCCCCATTCGGGCTGGGCCGACCCCACCTTCAATGTTTTACGAGCATCAACATTCCTGATTAGCAGATAAGACAAAGAGACGCATCCAGTTGTGAATAAAAGACTTAAAGAATCTGATATGCTGTTTAGCTGACAAATATTTAATGAAATAAACTGTAGCACAATTGTGTGCATGATAACTTATGTTTTGCCAGAATGTGTGCAGCATTTCACAGAAGATATGACGAGACCTCTGCATAAAAACCTCGACTGAGTGTCTTTAGTACAAGCTGAACATTCCCTCGTGAGACGCTCTGGTTTTACTGCTCCGTCATTTGTAATAGCGCTCCTCAGAGAGGATTACTCACACACACACATTCCTCATAACCTGGCAAGGAAAAGTGTGTATTCATGTTTTAATACTCAGGGCTTTTGTGTATTTGTACACATTGCCCTTAAAATGCCTTTCAAGGTTCACAAACTTCCTCTGAAATGAATCCTAATTTGCCCAAATGTAACTTATTTCTCATTTCCTTTCACGTCTTTAACCTTCATTTTCAAATGTTCACACATGAATGCGACTGCTATCCGCAGCGGATCGTTTGACAAACCTGCACTCCAATATGTTCTGGGTGGCTGATCAGAAACCCAACAGCCTCATTGTTCTGCTGCAGCGTTGATGGTGGATTATTATTTCAGTCTCAGTGGTGTAAATTGTGTTTGTGGACTTTTCTCAGAAAAACGCTAAGATTGAAGAAAAAGGCGAGATTCCTCCTCCTCGTGAAACTAAAGCCGATTTATTGTCCAGACGTAGAAGCACTTTGTTTCCTTGTGTAACTCCCTCTTTCTCAGTGATAAATGTTTTTCATTTTCATTATCCTGAAGCTTGTTTTTATTAGCAAGTCAGAGGCTGAGCAGAGAGGCATTATTGAAAGAGTGTCCCTGTTATTGTGTCCATTCTCATTACTTTTGAGCGCCCTTTTTAATGCTTTCTTAATAAATCGTGTCTCTTTTGTTACGTGTGCTTTACAGGACATAATTTGGTCCATCTGTGCCTGATGAAAGAGAAGGATGAGGCTCAAAAATAAAGAAAATGGGTCACAATAAAAATACATACCCGCGATATATCTTTCAACGTGTTACAGAAAGCTTGTTGAAGGTTTTCTTTTCATCGCATTGGTGTAAAGATCAGAGCCTTGAGAAGAGAAGAAGAAAGAACAGTGACCCTGTAAGACAGGCAGACGAGAAAAGCTAATTAAGAGAGAGAACGCGGCGGCTCTTCTTCTTCTGTGGTATTTAACAAAAGAACACATTGAAACGCGGCCATTATTGCTGAGCCAGTAAACAGCAGACAGTTGATCAAACAAGAGAAGAAATCAATAATAGACAATGTTAGTCACACAATGCATGTAAAAAAACATTTTCTGATGAGATATATATATATATATATATATATATATATAAATAATGGACAAATAGTCAACTTATCAGTGCAGAAACAGGACATAGAGATACCAATGACACCTCACTTTGAAGACATTATAAGAAGCAGCATACTGCAGAGCTTGTTGCAGCGGTGTCAGTGCTGACTCACTCTTTATGTGTTGTGACTCATGGTGAAGTTGAGACCCTGCCATTGTTATCGAGCTTCTGTTGAACCTCCTCACCTCGTCACTATTACACAACCTAAAAGAGTCGTCAATCTGTCTGGCTTTTTATACCTAAACCGGTAAAGTGGTAATATGATTACTGGTAGTAGCTTTAACAATAGTAACATTAGTATTTGAAACGTATAGAGTATCATTTTTTACTGAAAACACTTGAACTGTGCCTGTCTGCTGTTTGGTGCCGAGTCATTTTCTCATAGACTTCTATACAACCAGACTTCTTTTGCAGGCTGGCGGCTGCAGCGCTCTCGATCAAATTGTGCAAATAGGGTGCAGGATCGAAAGTACCAAAGTTCCCCTTTAAGCACGTGATATTTGTGGCGACCTGGCCTCGGATAAAAGCGGAAGATGATGGATGGAACTGCTCAGACTGGAAGACAGCTGACCGAAATTTATAACTTGCCAGAAATCCATTTGATGGTCCGAGAGCCGGACCGTCGGTAAATATAACTCAGGCGTTATGACCCCATTCACATTTTCCCATTCCAGATTCACTGCAGCTCTCAACGCTGCTCATTGCCTTTGATGTGCGATTGACAAGTTCATTAATCAGCTGTGGATAGCGGTACGCATCGGGCATTTTCTACCCTGGATGCCCTTCACTTCCCTCTCTGAGCAGACTCGGCTGTTTAGTGCCTTTGTGATTGATCGATCGATTAGAGGATGTAGTCGACTAGTTTTCTTTAGCATGTTTCTTGGCTTTTCGGAATAAGTAGTGGTGTTTATCATGTTGACAGACCGTAGGAATGGCATTCAGATCAAACATGGCCGCTGGGAGGATCCTAAAAGTACATCCGTTAAAGACGAATCTTGTATCATCTTCTGGTCTCGTCTCTGAATAAAACTGACCCATCTTCATACTTCTCACTAAACTACTGCTTTGTTTTGGCTTCAGTGACTCAACATCGGTTTGTCATTTGGTCCAAGTTTTGAACAGACTGCCATGAGATCCACTACCTTACCCCTGTTCGGTTTAAAACAATCGGACACATACGAATGTCATTCAACGAGGACTCATCTTCATCGTGAAGCGGAGCTGCTTCAGGAAGAAGAAGAGGAGAAACTCCCCGAGGGTGGGTCTAAATTCAGCATGAAGAAGAATCGGATGGATATCGTTTAATTCAATATTTCTGTGGAATTTGTTGCATGTTCCTGGAAGATCCGCTTCATGAGAGATTAGACCGCCGGAGGGCCGAGTTAAGCCATTCAGAGGAAATTGGCTTATGTGGATGTTTTATCCGAATCTCTTCTGTTAAATGTGGATAAGTGGCTGTAATAGTGGGCATCAGTTGACCCCATCTGGTTCTCACGAGAACAATATGAAGAGTAGTTTACTGCATCAACAGACGAAGAGGCTTTAAAAGCTTAAATATTATAATGAAACGGATATTAATGAATTTGTCTTTAATTATCTCTCTTGTTGTCTTCTTAAATATATCCTGTGGTTTAAAGTTGAGCTGCTAATATTTTCCTTCATCTCTTCTTCAGTTATTTGTATTTAACTTACTTGTTTAAATTCGAGAAATTTGAGACAAAATGACACAAACTTTCTGTGACATTAAAACATTTGTCTGCTCGTCAAATATGTACATAAATTAAATTGTGATATTGTTTTTGTTCAATTCTAAAAACGTTGTTGTTCGTCGCTGTATAATTATTAACCCTTCAGCCGCTTGGGGGCAGCAGACAAACATCAGGTATATAAAGTTAATACGGTTCACCTCTGAGTAAACATTCGTCTCCATGTAAACATGCGACTCTGCTCAGAGGCAACAGTTTAAAAGTGAAACACAAACCACGTCAGACGCTTTAAACAGAACCTTTTCATCCAGGATTATTCTCTTCTGAAGCTGTGAATTTCACCTTTTCCCCCCCGACACCATTAAACTCCTTCTCAACGGCAGATTTGTCTCATTACAAGCTGCTGACATCATCCCACGTTACAAAGGCTTGACATTTCCGCTTCATTTCACGCTTGTATCTTTATAAATATCACTTTATGTGGGGAATTAAATCCTGGATTAGGGATTTAGTCCTTTTTTTCCTTCCCTCATTCATCCCTCGCCTTCATCCTGTAATCTTCTTCTTCTCCTTCTAAAGACCAGACGGCAGAAATCATCCTGCTCCTCCACAGAAAAGGTTGAGATTTAGCACTTCATAAAAACTGTCAAATCTCGTCTCTTCCTTCGTGTCTTTCATCCTTCAAAGTGGAGTCTTCCTATCATGATACATGAGATACATATCTTCCTCTTGGTCACAACCAGAAGATCAAATACCATCCAGATGGCTGCACGACGAATAGCAAAGTATCAGAAGATATTCATAGTGGACAGGTCCGACAAACAAAACCAGGATTGTGTTGTCCGCCGTGTTAGTTATGTTCAGAAGGCATATTTTACATATTTTTCTCATGCTGATTAGCCGCCCTGTTAATCTCTTGAGGGTAAAGGATCATTTCACCCACCGTGAAGGGAAGACAACACTATTATGTGCTGGTAATATAAACATATCTTCTTATTAAAGAATGACAGAGTTAAAGTTAATCCGGGGGAGGCTCCTCTGGTCGTATAGAAGTCTATGAGATTCTCAGAGTGGAACAAATAGAACTGGGACCACTGCAGAAGAGAACAATAAACATAAAGATGGCAGCAGCTCCGCCTCACTTTGACCCCAGAACATCAACGCTGCCTCATTCATTAGTTTTAGTGTCTGCGGTTACAGACAGAAGCTCTGCGCTCTTGTCGGCTCTGCGGTTGGTTTCCTCGCAGCTCTTTACACATCTAATCACACAGAGTTCCTGTGTTTGTCTGTGGCTCATTAGACAAAGCCGAGCACTTGTGATTGTTTGTGTCATCTGGGAGAGTGTGTGTGTGTGTGTGTGTGTGTGTGTGTTTCGGCTAATGTACGCACTTTGTTTTACGCACACGTCGCTCCTTCCGCTTCATCTTAGAGACACAGTGTTAACATGTTTTGCTGGCGTGCAGAAACGTATTAAAAGTGAAACGATGGATGAAAATCCTGCTGTTTTTAGATCACACCTGTCAAGCTTCATCTTTTTAGAAATATCGAACAAAAGAGTCGAAGGAGAGCGAAAGAAAAAGATAAAATAAATGACCAATGTGCAGTATTAAAAGCCATAAGGTTGTAAATCCCTCCTGCTGTAAAAGCCTCCACCAGTAGGGACCTGGCTGCAGACGTTTGTTCTCATTCAGATATTAAGAATAATAGACCTGCTGAGGGGGCTGCAGCGCCCCCTACTGGCAAGGGGATGCAACTGCAAGGCCCCAAAGTTTACTAAACAAATGTAAAATAAACTTGTCAAGTGTTGGTTGACATCGGAGTTCTGTGCAGCCAGTCAAGTATTTCTACACCTAGCTGGGTGAAGGAACACTTACGGGCCTGGATTTGTGCAACAAGTTGGAGCTAAAGATGCACCGATTGCAAATCTTCTTGGCCGATTCTGATTTCCGATAATTTAAAAGTCTCCACGTCACTCTTTCGCAGTCCAAATATGGTCACTGCCATTCACTGGTTGCAAAAAAACAACATGGCGGCGGCAGTGGTCGCCTTGAATCGGTGAGCTCCTCGGCCCGGCACGGAGCGCGAGGGCCGGTCACCCTAAAGGAAAACCTCATCGCGGCTCATCCTTGTATATCTGACGTCTCATTCTTCATGCATCCGTTCATTTTGATGTTTAATAACAAGTTAAAAATTAGAATTTAGCTAAATTACAACACGAAAAACTGCAGAAAACATTGCTTTTGTCATATTCTTAATATAAAAGGAATCTGGTGCGTTATCAGCAGCTCATTTTATTCACATGTTTCTCCTCATGTTGTGTTTCTGACAGAACACATTTTCTTGTTTTCTGTAAACTCAGGGGTCACTGGTTTTATGCAACAGGAGAAAAAAATAAAGGATTTTTGTGAGAGCGGGAATATAAAATACAATCCGATGTTTTTATAAAATGAATCCCAAAAGAAAAGCATGAAGACAATTTAAGAGAAGCGTTCTGTTCTGAAGTCAAAAGGTACCGCCAAAATAAAAGCCAAAACACAATGTTCCTCTCCTTAAGTGCACACACACACACACACACACACACACACACACACACACACACACACACACACACACACACACACACACACACACACACACACACACACACACACACACACACACACACGTCAGATTGGAGCTCTTATGTTGAGTCCAGTTCCCTGGAGGGAGATTTGCTCTCTGGAGGTTTCAGACTTCAGTGACGTTGACATCTGCTGAGGTTCACCGTGTGTTTGGTGTTCATGTGTCAGAGCGCTTGTTCTTCCCCAGAGGCTGGTCTCTCTCTTTATTCTTTTATTGTAACACACAAACACACACACACACACACACACACACCAGTAATAAAACTAAAAAGCTCTCACACACACATACAGGAGTTTATGGAAATGATTAATGAAGAAGACAGGCAACGACAATTTACTGTGAAATTTCCACGAAAGCAACAAAAGTGAACGAACATCCAAAAGCCAGAGAAACCCGAGCAGGATTTAGAAGAGTGATCACGATGACATCACTCACGATAATGATGGTGGTGAATCTCAATCATCGGGATAATCGGGAATATCGTCACGAGCGACTTGAAAAAGATGTCGAGCTCGCGATCGTGGTGGTGAATTGAAAAATAAGTCTGATTTGCCAGAGTTTGGAGAACAAAACTTTATAGAAACATGTGCGGGAGGCGATGGAAGGGAACGAGACCATCTCGTATTGAAGAGAAAAAGATGAGGCTGCAACATCCAACAGAAGATGAAGGGAGACGACAGCAGAGGAATTTGTTTGGGCTGCAGAGCTGAAATAACCTTTCAGAGGTAGTTACACTAGAGGCGAGAGACGATAGGACGCACCCAGGCTGGGTTGAGAGGAGCGACAATCACAGATGACTTGATTAATGTCCAATTTACTGCAGAGGGATGAGAAGAGAATCACCTCTCCTCTGGGGGAAGAGGAGGTATTCAATGAAGCACTAAAGACGAGCAGAGGGATGCACAGAGCGGAGGAGATGAATTCAAAGCAGAAACGGCAGCTGAAGCATCCTTAAGAAAGGACAGAAGTAACAGCTGATCAACCGACCTGATTGATGAATAACTGGAGAAAGATCTGTTCCTGCTGGAGGAACAACACGGCCTCCTTCTCACTCTGAGAGGTGTTGTTTTATAACAATGCCTCATCCAGCATCTTTGTGTCTTAAGTAGAGTTTTATTCAAAGTGTAATGTGATTATATTGTTCAATAAATTACATTTAAGGGAAGACGGATGCCATTTCTGCTTAAATTACTCAATTATCCGTCTATGGAGACGACGTTAAATCATCATTTTACTGACATATTGCGACTGCAAACGAAATGTGATCGCTTCCTCTTCTAAGACCTTTTAAATGGGTCTAAATGTGAGCGTTTAAAATGTACCCGTGTGACAGGAAGTCCAAGTTGAAGCACTTTAATAAATAGAAGTTCCAGCTGGAGTGGAAGCGCTGAAAGATATCACAGTGGAAGCCGAGGACGTAAAGAGCAGGAAGGAAATATTATACTCAAGAAGTAAATCATATTTTAAGAACTTTTACTAACTTTAAAGTACTTGTTCAGTAACATATTTATGCTACAAAATAAAGTGGAACAACATGAGCCGCAGCTGTCAACAACTGTGCAGTTTAAAGAGCCAAATGTACTGAACGAGACACTCAATCAGTATTTGAGAATATATTTAAGAAAACAAAGCAGAAAACACAACCTCTAAAAGAAACATGACAAAGGAAATGCAGGTTTTGGTGTTTTCATCAGAAGACTAGATGTTTTTATTGTTATTATTATTATCTCAGTCGTTATCCCCTTCAGGCCTTTTTGGTGTCATTTGTAAAAAGCCGCACTCACACAGCGGCGTCTCTGAGGACGGAGGCTGCATTCATATTCACGCAGTCAGGATGCAACAAGTTTAATGAAACCCCATCAACTATATTAATCCCAGAAACCCAAACTTTAGAAACACTCTGAACCCCCCAAACCCGCAGGCGGGATTGAAAAGCGTGTTTTATTCAAACCATCGCTAGAACTACACCGTTTATCACAGCCAGAGGCTGTAAGAAACAGCTTTATCGTCAGGTTTCATCTTTCCGAAGGTTCTCAAACACGTCATGTGTGACGAACCTTTCAGTCAGAAAAAGCACCCAAAAAGAGACAATACTCAGACCTTTAAACCAAAAAAATACCGACAATTAATAAGAACAAAGAGCACCTCGGCGGGTGCGACAAGCAACACTAGCCTCATAAATATCATGAAACATCAGCAAAGCAGACAACACAAGCATGCAGCCACACACACACATACAGCAAAACATAGTGACACTCACCTGTCTGAACGCCATTCTGTTCACCGAGACCACCGCCAAGTCCTCCAGTCCCAGAACCAGTCCACTCAGCCTCTCTGGTCCCAGTAGAACCAGTCCGCCGTGGACTGTATTTAAGAAGTGGACATAGTCATCGTGACGTCACCCATTGGTTTGTGGACTGATGTTATGAAGCCTTGAGTTTGGAGTTTTGGCCGTCGCCATTTTGGCTTTTTTGCAACCAGTGAACGGAAGTGACCATATTTGGACGGCGGAAACGTGACGTAGAGACGCCGTATACGTCTCTGGTAGCGACCTGTCAATCACTGTGTGGACACTAGAGAGAATGCAGGTTTAAGACACTTCCTCGTCGGCCTCACTTTAGACTTCAGTCTACAAATAAATAGACCTCCACAGAAGAATTAGCTGTAAACAAACCTTTATTAAATGGAATGTTATTCTACTGAATCTTAAAATAACTAACATTTAATAGTGGAAAATATTAAATGTAGAAAATAATAAAACATAACACGGAGCTGTGGCTCACTATATTAGCCAATACAATGAACTTTGACTGTGAGCAGAGAGGCTCTGGATGCACCAGTAGCAATGCCGTCATTAACTTTAATCAGCTGCATCAGACCCATTCATACTGGCTCTCACATATACAATATGGTTATTATAGTGCATGATTATACACTGCTTAACATATTGAACATATTGCATTTTAAACCAGAGCTGTAACTAAACCTTAACCGAGATACTAGATTATTATTGTCTTGTTGTGAAAATATGCGCGCGTGTGAGGAGTGCCAGCTGGAGTTTAATTTCGTGCAACGTCAACTTTACGTCACGGCTATTTGTTGACGTCAGACTTTGAGAGGAGAGAACGTTCACCTGGTTGTTGGTCCCGAAGTTCACTCTCATGGAGGTTCTTTTATATTTTTCTTCTTTCGTGTCAAACAGTTCTTCTTCTTCTTCTTCTTCTTCTTCTTCTTCTTCATCTTCTTCCTACTCGGTGAAGTTTAAACGTCCATGATTGATAACAGCTGAGACACGCGAGGGGGGGCGTGGCCCTTGCGTAAAGTACGGGGCATATACGCAACTTGCGTGAGCGTAAAGGGCCGCACTACAGACCATACCATGTTAAGGAGAGAGGGGGGTCACCACGGAACAGGCTACGTTTTACCAAAGCAACAATACATACGATTTTTATTTGTGTTGTTTTTTATAACAAATGGTGAATATTATGGTTCAAAAATAACATTTGGTTATCAGTGCTTATATTTAGGAGGACGTCATTATTGGTGGACAACAATACAACACACGAGGTAAATAATAGACAGGTCTGTTAAGTACACAAGTATTACAAAAATAGATGTAAAAAGCACCAATGGCCAACAACAAAATAAAAATTTTAAAATTTAAATAAATATACAAGGCTTTTTCAATTCCAAACCAGTTTAATTATTCATATATATTCTTCCTTTTTTATTATTTATTTTCACTATAGGAATAGTGCAAGGGAATGAATACTGACTGGATGTACATAGGCAGTGTGCTATATGTGTGCATAGCGTGAATGGGCTTCATATGTCAAATACATGAATCATGTAAATGTATGGAAGAAAAATACTTGTGCACAGAAAAAATTACAGTTACATGAAGAATATTAAATGTACTTCACCTCCCTGATGTTGCTGCAAGTAGCTAACAATCTTTTAACAACTTAAAAGTTCCTGTAAACTTAGGACAAACACTATTTTTCTGACTGCTTTCTTCAACAGGAAGCAGAATCAGCCTCAGGGGGCCAAACATCACTGGACTCTCTGAACAAGTTGAACAAACGGCTTTTGACTGTGGAGCCAAGCTGTGATGCTGAAGGGAGTTTATCCAAACTCACGACTCTGCATGCAGCAGTTACCGAACAATAGCGGTTACTTATCCCGGCTCAACGTATAGATCTATTGGTTCCGGGACCGCTTTAAGCTTCACAAGTCCCCTGCAGAGACTTGTGAAGACATGCAAGACCTTTCTGTGCACTTGTGGATAAAATCCATAAATGCTCCTTTTATTGTGACGTCTTGAACGGCAGCTGCACCTTCAGGAGTGAGAACTGAGGACTAAAAAGCTGCCAGCTGCTTCTGCTTTTGCCCAAAGCCATAACAGAGTGAAAGAAAGCCTGTTCTCCAGCAGAACCACTGATCAATAGCTCATATGCACTTCTGGCAGCGCCAGTTCAGATGCGTATTTGCCCGGGAAGAATGGGCACCACCTCCACCAGCGCACTTTAATCAGACTGAGTTATTGGGATCTGTGGCTCAGAGTGAACTAGTGTGGGACACACACACACACACACACACACACACACACACACACACACACACACACACAGATGCACAATGCGGCCAATCAATCACTTTAATTGATGGAGTGAATAACGGGAGGAATGGGCTCAGAAGTCTCCAGACGCGGATGCAGCAGTGGGGTGTGTTTGCGGGAGATGATGGGCACTGAATTGAATTGGCAAAGATCCATATATACTGTATATATATGTGTGTGTGTGTGTGTGTGTGTGTGTGTGTGTGAGTCAGGGTCACTCTCTCTCCTCCAGCCGCCTGTGATCGTCCCCTTTTCTTTTCCGCCCCTTCAATCTGTTCCTGCCGTTAACTTGTAAGAAGGAACCCACACTGAAGGTCAGAGACGCAGGTCTGTGGTCCAGATGGTCGCTGGTTTGATGACAAATCCGTGCAGGTAAATAAGTAGGATAAACCATCTTTTCTTCTGCCACAGTCAAGGTGTCCTTGAAGGAGGTGCTTCTTCAAGAAAATAAAAGAACACCCCAAACACAGCGCCAGCGGGGCCCTTGTGCTGTTCATGTGAATTCTTACTTTGAATAAATGGCTTTTCAGTGTTTCTGTACACGGATAAAAACACTTTTATTCAACGTTTTTTGCTCCATGATTATACAAAATATACGTCAATTACATATAATATATCAATATAGACACTCAATACTTCTTTTATTATTGACTCTCTCAAATGTTATGTAATTAAACAAATAACACAACATTAACACATTTTATTAATTTTACAGAAAAATTCTGTGAAGTTACAGACTTTCTTATGGTGTAGTGTTGAATTGAGTCCAAGCTACATTAAATAATAATAATAATAAATCAATATTTTACATGAATGGTCTGCTGGTTCAGTGCGCCCCTCAGAAGCACCACCAACAGTTGGATTTTACAGCCAAAAAATGTATTTAAATCATCAGAATTGAAGAGAAATAATTGGTTTTCAGCCTTATTGCTTTGCACCCCACACTTCAAACGTCATAAAGCCAGACGTCCATCCTTCTGAGGCAGAGGACCACAATGCAATGCGACGCCAGGATGCTGTCGAGCATCGAGACTGGAGAAACTCGGCCCACAGCGGCCACTAGGACGTAAAATCCATAGCTGAGTCCCAAACCGCTCAATGGGGAAAGTCGCTCTCGTAAATGTGTGACTTTGTTAATTTAAGTAGAAGAAGAAAAGGCAGGAGAATTGAGTTGACAAAAGAAACCACTGTGGATATAAAATTTAAGCCTTTGCTCAACAAGAGGAAAGTTTTCACACGTATATTGTCTAGGCCCAAAGTCTGTCCCAGTTTCATCTGAGGACACAAAATCGATATCCACACCTCTACCTCCCTCTGTCAGGCTGTCACTTAGCCCCAGCAGGGTTCTGTGGAACGACGCAGCCCCCCGAAAAAGTGGTGATTTAAGAATCAGAGCTGTCATCTGCTCGACTTATCGATCCGTACAAATCTCTTCAGACCAGGAGCTGCTACACCGGCGATTGTCATCTAAAGATTCCGAGGGCAGAAAAGCCACATGAGAGAGTTTTATTAGTAGTTTATACGATGAAAGTTTGACCACAAACCCAAGACTTTCAGTTGAGGAGCAATGTAGAAATGACATATGACCGTCGCCATGTTGGTTTTTCGCAACCAGAAGAGACACGAGAGGGAGGAGCTAAGCACAACCTAACGCTGAATAAGACATTTCTAAGCAACCAAAATGTTACAATTATACTTTCATGAAGTGCAAACACACTGTGAAAGGGTTAAAGTTTGCAAACAACCCCCAGACCGGACAACGCCGTGGTGGCAACATGTCAATCACTGTGTAGCCCCGCCCTAAAGCATCCCCTGCTTTATGGTCTGTTTGACTCTAAATGGACCATAATGTACTAAATGAACATCATGCTGTATTGAAGACTTGAAACTAGAGATTGAGACCATAAACTCATGTTTACAATGTTTACTGAGGTAATAAATCAAGAGAGAAGTAGAGTCATTTTCTCATAGACTTCTATACAACCAGAGGAGTCGCCCCCTGGTGGACACTAGAGAGAATGCAGCTTTAAGGAACTTCAGCACGGTTGAAAAAACAAACTAACACAAAACACAGAGTATAAACTACAGTCATATGACCAGGAACACCACCTGAATTAGCCTCCAAACCCGTCACTACATTTCTAAAAGCTCTAATATTTAGCTGTAAATATGTCTGCAAGCTGCTCCGGGCTGAAGGGAAAAGAACAAAACGGCCTCAGGGACAGACGGTCACAGTGGAAACACTCATCACAGCGTGCATTGGATTATAGATACCTAACTCTACCTTATGTTTGTTTTGTTGATTTGGGTCCAAGCAGAAATAAATATTTTACAATAAATATGGTTTCACCAGTCATGTCTCAAATTGAATTTAGAAAACAATCTGCAGACAAATAGACAAAGTAGTAAAATAAATATCTAAATGTGTATTTTGGATAATTTTTATTTATTTTTTGATAATATTTTAAGTTGTGTTCAGAGAAGTGTCTTCATCTGGAGGAACGTTAGACACAAAGAGGGACGTGGAGCATCACTGGCCTCTAGTGGCCGTCCAGCGTAACTACACGTCCTGCAAACAGGTTTAAAAGATGCTCCAATTAAATAAATACACATCAAGACAAACGGATTCATTCACAAATCAACCACGTAACCCAAATGATGAACAACCATTTTATCAAAACACATGACAAAAAAAAGAAACTTTATTTTAAGAGCGCGCATGACAGCCATTTAAAAATAGCACAGCATCATCCGGTAGTCTTTTATACAAATAATCAGCGTGGTGATATTGACATGATAAACACTGTACAACGTATGGACACACACACACACGAGCAGAGCTGCTGACCTCGATGTGTGACGACATGTACAGATGTTGGGGCTGGTGCATAATTCATCAGTAAAACGTTTACTGAACCTTAAAACTTGTGTCAGTTACACACAGACGGGCTTACAAGTTACACATGAAGTAAGATCTTTTTTCCTTTGTATCCTCTTATAAAAAGTTATAAAAATCAATGCCAAAAAAATAACTGTGGTCAAATGTAACACTATTAAAGTCATTAAAAGCAACTTGAACACAATAAACTGGCATAACAAAAGCCCACAGAAGAACTCTTCATCACAGAACAGGAATTAAACATTTATTTCCACCGTTATATAAAAGACAGGAAAGACGCCGTGTATAAATATTAAACATATTAACAAAGTATATACAGGTTTGAGAGAGAGTTTTTAAATATTTCCTCTCGATTTAGACGGGCAAGGTTGTCTTTTTTTTGGGGAGGCGCCGTCTCACTGAGATAAAACTTCCTCCAAAATGTCCCCGCTGACCAACGGCAGAGACGCCACCTCGAAAAACACCCTGAAAGATATAAAAGAACACATTAATATGACACGTTGAAGGATATTAAGCTGCGTGTGTATTTATTCCACCTTGTTCTCTGAACTTACTTGTGAGAGTATTTGTTCCTGATGGCTTTCAGTTTGTCGTCCGGAGGAGCTGAAAGCATCTCGTGGAGATTTCTGACGACGGGCGCCACGTCTGCCGCCTGGTAGCCGGAGTGGTACTCCAGGATGGGACTCTGCAGCACATTTACACGGGAAGAAACTATTTAGCTTTTAAATTGAAAAAAGAGGACGGTTGTTTCTCTTCATGCGGGACGGAACAGATGCAGCTCAAACCGGTGGACAACAGCAGAGTCAGCAGCTATTCTCTGCTTGTAAAGCAAACAAACGGTCTTTTAGTCCGACAGTCACACGAGCCGAGACATCAAGTTAAAGTTCTTCTAGAGCTTCAGGTCTGTGATGTAAACCGTGAGGCGCTTGAGTCAACGCTGGAGGGAAAGGTCTAAAGTCAGGCCTTTGTTATAAGGACCGTTTCACACGTGCACTGCAGCCACAGACTGCAAGAAGACGTCACCCGCTGGTTTGTGGACTGACGTTTCGAAGCCTCGAGACCAGCGTTTTGGTCGTCGCCATCTTGGATTTTTGCAACCGGTTAACAGACGTTACCATAGTTAAACGGTGGAGGAGTGACGTACGCTAACGAGCGGACAGAAAGTTTGGCAGACGACATCTTAACCCTCTGAACCCCAAGCAGTTTCGGGGGCGTTTTATGTGCAGTAAAACATAGTTACAATGCTATAATTCAGTAGAAATAAGTAGAATTTATTTGATAATTCCTTACATTGGAATCCATATATCAAACATGTGGCTCCATGTATACTATACATATTGAACTCTTTATATTTTTACAGTCAAAGTTTTCACTGAATTGTTGTCACGTGACTGTTGGTCTCAGATGAATCAATCATGGCTTCATAGTTGCTCTGAGGAGCTCAGAATTTAATGTTTTTTACAGAATCCGTTTACTTCAAACGGTTCATTCAGGGCGAGACATTAAATGAGACACTTTAATAAAATGTTGCTGATGAAATATCACAATTGTAAGCCTTGTTTTGGTTGCTTCTTCTGAAGCGCTCATCACGCATGTTGTGTTCCAGGACCGTCGGAAAGATGAAAATCTGACGATAATGACAGTTTTTACAGCTTGTGGTTATGATAAACGGTGTAGTTTTGGCGATTGTTTGACAGAGTAAAGAACAGTGGTGTTGAGTGAACCTACCCATCCCCCCAGGTCTCTGGTGACCAGCGCCAGCAGCAGGCAGGCGGACGCCAGCAGCGAGCCTCTCACCGACACCAGCTCCACCTCCATGAGGCTCATCTCACAGAAGAACCGAGCCAGAGTCAGCGTGTCCATCCCGGCACTCACACACTGCAGAGACACACACACACACAATCAGATGAGCCAAGGACGACCTCACAGAGTGTGTGAAGAGCTCAACACACACACACACACACACACACACACACACACACACACACACACACCTTGGCATAGCGTCGGAGGAAGCGGTAGGGGATGGGGATGTTGATGTCGAAGGACAGCGTCTGCAGGATGTTGGCCTCCATGGAGATGATCTCCTCCCTCTTGTACGCGTCGTCGCAAATGTACAGGAAGTCGTCGACACACGGCGGACTGCGCTCCTGCGGGTACCGCCAAAATAAAGTCAGGGAGACCAATCGACTGTGAGAAAGTGTCTTCATCCGTCTCGTATTGTGTCGTGTTCAGGATTTTGACGGTCTGCTTACTCTATGTTATCTGAAATGAGCTTGTAAACATCTTAATATTCATGTTTCCTGTCTGTGATTTTCAAAATAAAACCCACTTGGTCATGCTTGAGTTATAAAAGAGTAACAAAATAAAATAAGAATACCCAAAATCCTCCAAAAAGACGAATCTACTTTTACGATTCATCGACTAACCAATCTCAAGATTGAATGTGTCATTGGTCATTTAAAAAGGACTCAATGTGCTCAAACTATTGTGTTGCATTGTGTTCTTTACCTCAAACTTGGAGGCGATGAGCATGGTGGTGGAGCCGAGGAGCTGCAGCAGCTCCCTGTGGACGGGCGTCTTGGCGAGGTAGTGGTCGGTCATCTTCACGGCCAGGTACAGGGTCTCATGGTACAGCTCAAAGTTCTCCTGAAACACATCAACAGAGTCAACAAGCGGCACCAAACACCAAAGAGCGACTAAGCAGCAACAACTACGTTCTGTTAAAGGTACAAATAGATGACGTCGCCCACTTCACACCCTTGAAACATAATCTCTATTTTGAGTTCCCAGCAGGCCACCAGGTGGACTCACCTGCACCTCCACCAGCCAGTCGATCAGGATGGCCCTCATCTCTGGGTTGAGGCTGGGCTGCTGGGGCATGTAGTTACAGAGGACAAACTTCTCCTGAGGACGACGACAACAGAGGAGAAGTGAGATAAAAATACAGAAGATAAAACACACACACACACACACACACACACACACCAGTGTTTAGTTTGTCTCACCTCTCTCTGTTTGAGGTAGTCAAAGATGTCCTTTGCGTACTCTGGACACATGTAACAGTCCTCAGCGTTCTCCGAGTCGACGTCGAACTCCGCTGGGATCTACAAGCACGGAGAGAATACGAGTAAATATATAAATAAAAGGCGACAACTCTCCCAGAACACAAGCTTCTTTGATTCCTCCTCACTTGTTGTTTCTGATGGTGTGCCGGCACTTCACAGACAGCAGGGGGCGCAGCAGCCACCAGCTCTTCTACTGGAGCTGCTGCTGCCTCCTCTTCCTTCTCCTCTTCCTCAGCATCGCTCGTCTCTCTCTCAGCGGGCGTCCCCTCAGAGCTCTCTGACGAAGACCTGCAGAGAGAGAGAGAGAGAGAGAGAGAGAGAGAGAGAGACAGAGAGAGAAAGACAGAGAGAGAGAGACAGACAGACAGAGAGAGAGAGACAGAGAAAGACAGAGAGAGAGAGAGAGGTTGAAATTTAAAAACAACAGCCACCTCTGAAGGAGATGAAGATAAAGATCTGAAGCTCGGCTGCGTTACTTTTTCAGGTTGTCGTGGTTCTTCGTGGACACGGAGGGAGCGCTCGTTTTCTTCACCTGCTTCTTCGCCGCCTCCTTCTTCTTCCTCCCCGGGAGGCTGATCTGAACCTTATGAGCCTGTGGAGGGAACAGTCAGAGTGAGGTTTGAGTCACAATAATAAACGCTTAGTGGTTTACAGTGGGAGGGAAAGATGGCGGTGTCTAAAAGCTCCGGTGCCAAATATGTTGATTTTGGAAACGACGTGGTAACGAGGAGGCAAACAAACACGGTGCTCGTTTCACAAGTAGGTGAGACGACAGAGAGCATCAATTCACACCTCAGCGGAGAACCAGAGCACAGGGATGAAGTGTGTGTCACACACACACACACACACACACACACACACGTCTAAGTGGATGATGTAAATAGATAGAATAAAATACATGTAATAATCATGCTATCAGGAAACACAGAAGACAATAACAAAAAGCAAATGTTGACTTACTCTTCAGTACTAAATATGACTTTAAATATGACTAGACTGGTTACAGATATAAGCACCAGGGAGACAAACGCTCCCTTTAATCCGTGCTGCAGACATCCATTAAGGGTTGCCAGGTGGCCATCGGCAACTATTTGGAGAACTTGGCAACAACAATCCAAGACTTTTTCAAAGAGTTTGAAACTAAATCTGAAAAGTGAGAGATCAAGCAACCAGCGACTTGCTGGGTTCATTCTAAAGGGATCTGTGAGGAACAGGACCGCTGCTCCAGAGATAGTTTGTAGATCAGGAAGGTGGACACGATGACCGATAACACTCAGGATTTAAATTCTGTCGAGCTCCAGATAAAACACAAGATAATCTGGTTTGGTATCTGTGATACATCGTGTATTCTAAGTGGACGTTATAACCGCATAGTAGCTCAATAACTCTAAATATAAAAAGGTGATTTTGAGTCACGTGAGCATTTCCTAAACCAGATGAGCATTAACGGAGTGTTTGCATGAAGCAGACGTTATTATATCTACGCAGTGTGGACGTTATCAAACATTCCCACTTGTTATAGATGTGCAGCTGGATTCAAGAGAATGAATGAGACTTATTATTTGTGCCCCGATCCTTCAATCAAACCTCTTCCTCCTACAGGTTACTGATCTTGAATCTGGGTGCTGAACTTACATTAGTGATGTCGATGAAGGCGGTCCTCTTCTTCGGGGCTCCGTGTGGAGGAGAGGAGGACCGCTTCACCTGGGGGCCTTCCTCCTGCAACACACAACCAGGAAGCTCAACACACACACACACACACACGGCATTAAATCACAGATCACGTGCATGCAAATTGCAACAAAAGAAAGAAAGTTGCATGCTTTTATAGCAAGTTAATCCATGCAACTTCGAGGACCAGATTGCTGCAACGTCTGCTTTGTTTACAGCCTCTCCTCCTATCATCTTGTACTTTGTCAAGTAAGACATGCAACACAGAGGCTCATAAATCAACACACAAAGCAGATAACACCTATGTTAAATAGAAACATGGACTAAAGACAAGAGAATGCTGCATTATTAGACACTAAAAAACATCCAATATCAGAGGAACAACACATAAGAGCATGCAGAGTATGTGAAATACATAAAATCAGTCAAAACAACAATAAAAGACATGCATGCAGGTACAGACAGACACGTGACAACAGACAGATCCTCTGCATGAAAGCTGGATATTTTAACGAACATGGGTGCATATCTATATATATTTTTATATATTATTTTTACCTGGTTCTCACTGAGTTTGGGCATCTTGCTCCCGGCAGTCACTGCGGGTTTCTTCCCCCTCAGTAGAGGCATGACTGGCTCCTTTATTCACCGACACACACACAATAACCCTGCAGCGGCTGCACTTTGATCTGCTAAATACATATGAAGATTTTAAAAAATGGCGGGTCGGTGTTAAAAACCGAAATAGGGTGCAGTGTCGCTGTGGTGTTAAACGGGTTTAAACACTTTTAAATAGCTGTAAATAAGAAGAGTAACGTTAGTTAAACACAACATTTTGCATCTTTGTGTGTTTTCTGCACAAGAACTGGCTCTGCATGGACAATATCAGGTTCAAATTAAAGTTTTTCTTACCGTGTTTTATTATTCCTGCTTGTTTGTTTCAGTTCCGGAAGGAAAAACACAGAATAAAGCTCGTTTAAATGTTGTAAATAGTCCAAATCCGCCGTGTTTGTGTTGCTTCGTTGACTAAAAGAGCTCAAACAAAAAGGAACTTGAGCTGCGGATCCGAATCTGCTGCGCCGCGTTCCCATTGGCTGGAATTTGAGCCGGGCGGACCAATCAGGAAGTCGCTTGGGATGCCGTTGCCAGGATGGAAGCGTTGGTTTTACTGTAACGGCTCCGCGCGGTGCATGTCTTGAATTAAAAGCAGTTTAATAGCGCATTTTTTTTTAAACAATAGCTGATTATAAACGGTACATTTAAGTTATGTTTATATTTTGTTTTGTTTTGTGATTGAAAAAGTTGAGTAGTATCCATTAAAAATGTAGTTTTCACATAACCCCGCCCAGCTACAGCGCTTCCTTGTACATAAATCCAACGAACCTTGGAAGGAGGTAGCGTGTAGGATTTTCAAACATCCTGACAACAAATGACAGTTCAAATGGGAGGTAGTTTATTAATGTTTTCCTCATGACCATGAACTGATGGTTATTATTTCAGGACAGACATATATTAGACATCATCACACACATTTTTCCACTTTTATTGTAATATCTATGCATTTGTAATGGTGCATTTGAGTCAAATACAAAATAGTAAAGTAATAATTATAGACACACACACAATTTCCATGAAGTAATTCAAATTAAATCATAAAAGGGCTGAAGCCAATGTTCATAATCTGCAAAGTCATTGTAATTAAGGTATCCAGATGCAATATGTGTTCTTGAACAGAAAATGTGGCGTTTTACAGCTTAAATTACATGATATTGATCAATCATGACATCTGCACATTCCATCTCTTGATGAAGACCATGGCAGCTCCAAAAAGCTCCAGTTGTTTTATGCTTGTGAAACGCAGGTCTGTCATGCAATGATTTCCCTTTAGGCAGTCACACACCGACCGAAATGACCCTTAAAATCTATTTAAATTATGATGTTGAAGAACGAGCTCACTGACACGGAGAGAAGTATTTCCTGAAAGAGCCCACTGGGGAGCGCACAACACAGAGTTACTGCAGCAACAGTTTGGATAATAGAGGGTCATTACGTCACATTTGAGGACGGACACCGGGGGGGTGCTGGCAGCTATAACATCCATCCAGCTGCTTGCAGTTTGGGAGATTCACCTCTGATTCTTGTCTGAATCATCATCTAATGTTCCCTTTAAAAAAATGCACGTCACATCTCATTAAAGTCCAAAACTCTGAATTCGGGGTTGTCGTGGACGAAGTGCATCATCAAAATGACACAGGCCTGTTGTGCATCAAACTTGGAAAAAAAAACATAAAAAGTGCCATATTTAAAATTCTCTTTGGCTGAGGTAGTGGTCTAAATCTGTGTTGCTTCACCTCCTCTTCCTCCCCTCGTGACCATCTCTTCATCATGTTGACCTCGTGAACAGAAGAAAAGAATAAAACAGGCAGAATAACTTTCTGCAAACGTCGTTTTATGTTGTCAGTGCAAATGAACACTCGCACACAAACACCATCTCTCTCTCACACGAACAGGAAGTGGGTAAAGTCGTCTGTCAAACCTGTTTCCGTGTCAACTCATTTGCACCGGAGAGACCAAACAGTGAGCCACCGTTAATAACTGGTAAGTTTGATGTTTCCTGTGTCTTATTTCCATATATTTTGTGGTACAGTTACGTAACTTTTGGCTTTAATCTTGTCCAGTTGGCCCTTGAGATGCAATTCTGCCTTCTGCCAGGTATAGTAAATCACAGAGTAGTTCATAATCCTGAATGTGCAAGTTTATTTGCCTCTTTTTTTAGTCAGGAATCCTTGAAATATTGTCCTTTTTATCTACTTTTGTTGGCGTTAAATCTTTGGTCTTATCTGTGCAGTTGTTCTCGTGCTGACAAAGATTAACTTGAAATATTGAAAACAAAAGATGACAGTGTGAAGACGTTTTCGATAATTCATGAGGAAAGGTTGACTCTAAAACTTGTAGAGGGCTCAAGTAGAAACACTGAAATAAGTGTGGAAGAAAAGGCACATTTGGCAAGGCGCTGGTTATTGGATGTTACAGGAGGTTAAGCACCGTCACAATCAGCAGACTGCACGGTTTTACAAGAAAACGCATGAATAAAGTAGCATGCTCATGTTATGAACATCAGGATGTCCAGATCAGACTGCCAAGAGAAAACATTCTTTGTTTAATCGGTAATTTGTTCCACATCTGCGCTTCAGTCTCGTCCTCCCCTTGAAGGCCGGATAATATTGTGACGTGTGTCACTGTTAGTATGAAGTTTAAAGAAACTCAAACTGCATTTGGTTAAAAATGCTTTGAACCTGATTTGGGTGACATTTTTGTTATATGTACATATTTTATACATCAAATTATTCTTGGATATGTTCAAATCAAACTGTAGTGACCGTTGCTTCCCAATTAAAAAGTCACTACGGTTGATGTCATGCTTGTTCTGACGCGCGCCATAAATAACAAAGTCCAGTTTCGAATATAGGCATTTTATTTCTCTCATAATCAGAGTTCACCACTTTCTCTTCAGTTATCCATTTTCTCCTCATACCAATAAATCATAACATTTGCATTCGTTAAATCTTCACGGTCAAAAACTGTTTGCTTCTACCTATTAGCAACAACCTGTGTCCAATGACCCCACTGATTATATTACCTGTGGCCTGATTCACACCGGCACTACGCCCCCATGTGGTGGGAGGTTGTACAAAAACAAAACAACAAAATGGCTCTTACACAAACCATCATTTTAGCTAGCGTTAGCCGTTGCCCATTCTTTGTGCTAAGCTAAGCTAAGCTAAGCGGCAGTTGTTGGCAGAAGCTTAATATCGACCGTGGTATCGATCTTCTCATCAAACTCTCACCAAGAAAGCAAATAAGAGAATTTCCACTATTTCCACTACAAGTTCAACTATTCCAAAACTATTAAACTATTAGAGAACAAATAGTTATTTGTACATACATTATCAACTCAATTAGTTTCTATGTTACTTCATATTTATAGCTGTTTGCACTAACACACTTTTAAACCAGAAGTTGCTTCTAAGCCAGTCCCACGCTTCCCTTCTTCATCGTGTTGAAATGAACACAGATGCCGTCACAGATAAACAACATAACCCATTTCATGTAACATTTGCTTTGCTCTATTTCTGTGTTTCTAAACTCAAAAGAGACGATCATCAAACACAGCTCTATCTCCATTAACTACAGATGCAAACAGAGTTTAGAGAAAACGTCAGGTGGACGCCAAGTAATTCCTGCTTGTCACATTCTGGCTGCAGCGGTACAGCTCATATGGTGACAGGCTGTGGTCGAGGCCTCCATCTTACTCTCAAAAGGGGACTTTCTGTTCTGACAGCGACATGTTTTCTTCTCCTCTTCACATCCGTCCTGATTACTTTCTCTTTTGCCGTTTCTTATACATACATTTTAACATTCCCTCAGTTTGATTTCTTCTCTAATCTGAAACAGGCGAGGACTTGAGGGATATTTGAGACTAAACCAATATTTATGTAAAATGTCATCTCTTTGATCAAGACTTTTGCTCAGTCAGTCAGCTAAATATAATCCCTAAAATCAGATCATGTTTGTCTTCTTCCGATTATATAAGGTACCCTGTACATGCTTTATTGTTTCTCAGCTGGATTACTGTAATGCACTTAACGTTGGCATGCAGCCGCACAAATTATATCGTACAAGCCAACGTAAACTGGCTGCCAGCTATGTTCCGTATTGATTTTAACATTTGACCGATCACTTTTAAAGCGTTAAATGGCCTCGCTCCAAAACATATCAAGGCTTTATTGACCCCTTACGTGCCTCAGTGTTCCCTTAGATCGGCCTTTGCAATTAGAGCCTCCCGACTGCCTATTGAATTCAGACACGCCACATCATTAGCATCATTTATGAGCCCACTGTTGTCTGTTTTGTATTCTTTTGTTCTTGTTTTTTTCTGGAAAGCACTTAACTGTTAATCAAAGTGCTATTACTGTATTTATATAGGCAAGGGAAACGCTGCATCAATTAGGGAGACTATTTACATCCGGGCTGCTTTGACTGAACAAGTTGGCAAGCAATACCCTAATAAAAGTATAATAAAAATAATGAACTAATTATAGGGACGAGGCAGCGGTTCAAACCATCATTGGAGTCTTGTTTGTGCTTGTGGCTTATCCTGGCCTTCACTGTATTCTTCTCCCAAAAAGAAAAGAGCCTCCAGGAAAGGCAATATTTCCGTTGCTTTTATTAAGATTATTGCTTTTGTCCTCACAGGATCCGATGCCGGCAGTGAGTGCTGATCAAAAGGTGGAGGAGCCGTCTCCTGAAGGTCTCAGGAGAAGCCACCTAAACATTGGGGTTCTTGAGGAGTTTGCCCAAAATATGTCCGAGAACATAATCCAGTCATTTAAAAGCCAAATGGAGACGCTGGAACCTGAGGTGGACCGCCGGGCGTCCAGCTTTAATCAGAACCAGGAGATGTTAGCCGAAGAGTTAGCCTCAGCAGTCATTGAGGTCGCTCTGAGGGAAGTGTTTTGCAGTCAAAACGTAGCGGATCATCTGGAGGGCTCCCAGAGTTCAGCTGGGGTAAAGATGGATGGCGGACGGGCTAAAAATCTGCCCTTTATGGACGACTTTTACAGCGGACGATCCATAGAGATGAATCCAGGCAAAGAAATCCAGACCTCCAAAGACACCCAGCACTGTCACCCATCTCTGTCCCAGCCGGGGCTCCCCATCTTGGGATCCCTCGACTACCCCGACGCCCCTCCGACCACGCCTCTCCTCCCTGAGCTCGAGAGGAGCCGACACAGTTTCGCCAGGAAGCTAAAAGGAGGCCTGGCGAATGTTTACCTGCCGTCAACTCCTCCACCGACCCCAAAGGACGAAGAGGACGAAGAGGACGAAGAGGACGGGGCCGCCGGCGACCACCAGGTGGAGTTAATGGAGCACCTGATGCGCTCGCTGTCCACGGATGATTTGGCACGGGACTATTTAGAAGTAGGATCTCGCTGTGGAGCCAAGATGGAGGCTTTTGCTGAGGCTCTTTCATGCCACATCATTGATTTGGTCTTAAGTGACAATTACAGACAGCAGATAGCCGACGATAAAGATCTTCATCTACTGGCCCACCAACTGGCTGAAACCATCATCACCTCCTCCCTCGATGAAGCTAAAACGCTCGTCTAGTATCTTATTGTGTTTAATGGGATCATATTTGTGATGACTGGCAAGAAAAATAATAATAAACCAACACGTCACCTCCAGTCGGCCTGACATTCTCATTAAAATGTGGTTTTCTGTAATATTTTGTTACAATGGCTGCTTTCTTTTTACATTTAACGTCTCAATAAAGTTTCGGTTAAAGCTCATCCAGATGAAGAAGAGTTTCATCGTGAATTATTACTTTTTTATTGCAAAAACTGACCAGAGTTCCAACAAAAAAAAAAAAGAACTTGGCACTTGTAATGACACGTTTATTGTGGAAACTGGATATCTTAGAAGCTGGATGAGGAACCTGAGGTAATGGTTTTATTCCAAGATGGACAAAAAGTACTTTGGCAGTAAAACTGTAATAGTTTTAGATCCAACTGAAATAACTGAATGTCCTGGAGATGGTGTTACAGGAGGAGTATCTTGAGCGTGACGTTGACCTGAGTAATTACATTTGGGTAAAAAAAGGCTATTTTACTTTGAACATGCATGCCAGTTAGTTGACGCTTTATTTATATATGTGGAATGTAGATAACTTTATCTTGATTTTGATTTATTAATTGATCCCATATGTTTTCAATACCGAGAATAAATACTGTATTTTTTAACATTTATTGACTTGTCTTTTCCATCATGAACCGACATCGAACACCCGTCACATTTTGTTTTTAGTTTCACTGAGATAACTTTTATAAACACAAATCTGACAAGGGATGAAATTGCATGTTAGATGTTACTCCACGAGTAAGAGGAGCCCTGCAGCGCCTCTTAATCGAGCGCGATGCTGGGAAGTGACTTTATAGATTCAGAGATTCATTCATCCCCTGGACTGAGCTGAATAGTGGCAAGTCTGGCTCGAAAGAAACTCATTCTCATACTCACTTATTGAGTTCAGATCAAGGAGAAGAGGCAGCCGTGGTGCTCAACCACAACAGTGATGTGATCCTGCAGAAGAAGAAAGAAAACTTTTCTTCTTCTATTAAATAAAGTCTGCCGCTGACACAACAGTCAGTAAATGCCAGATTTAATGAAAGAGAAGCTTAAGTGAACCTTGAACAAGCGTTTTATTGTTCTTAGTCATCCGTTATTGCGCACATAAACTCAAAAACACTTCTTTAGATTGAAGAGAATGGGTTTACAGTCTAATGTTTGCATGCGTGCGTTACATGCAAACACAAAAGCAACAGAGTGACGCATGGATGACAGATTTTTGCAGGCCAACATCTGGAACTTCCCTCGACAAAAAGCCAATTGAATTTTTCCATTATCTTTTGGATTGTTGCACATAAGCTCTGTGGCAAACAAATCTTCACAAATGAACATCCCTTTTATGATTTAGCGTGAATGAACACCGGATGGAAAAAGCTAACGTTAGGCTACAAACAAACTGTACCACGGTTAAATGAGTAAACACGACAAGGCTGTGAAGGGGGTCTAGTTGGCGGCGTGACGTTTAGTCGTCTCATTTAGCCACTTGTTTGCAACCTCACAAGAGAGGAAGAACAAAACTTAAACAAAACCTAAAAATCTCTTAAGCTTGTTTTAACCAAAGACTTTATTTTAGGCATCTTACCAAAAAACGATCGACTTCTAGACGAGGGAACCAGAAGTGCAAAACTACCGACTCATTCCTTGGTTTTTGGAGTCATTCCTGCAGCACTTTATATATTTATCTATTTTTTTTATCTTTTGTTGCGACAATTGCAAGCTAACAGAAATAGGGCGTTCACGTTACAAAGTGCGTTGCTGCACCACTGGACTGGTCTCATTTAAATTAAATCTCATGCAAAGTTGGTCTGAACCCGGCCCGGGATCATGAACACGCTGATGTTAGCATTAGCAACATTAGCGTGGCTTGTTAATCTTGTTAACATTTATTGTTAGTCTTTGCAGGTAAAAATAGCCGCGTTAAAAAAGTTTACAAATGTCTAAATCTAAAGCATTCCGACTGCTGTTTGAGACTTAAATGCCACAAAACTTCACCGTTAATTTGAACCACACATGCAGACGATCAGAGCCCAACACACACACGTTGACCGGTCGGCAGTGTGTGTGTGTGTGAGAGTCCCTTGGCTCCGATACATAATATGTCATGGAATGCTTAGTCTGAACTTTTAACTCCCACTGCTGATCACCATTATATTTTCTCACCACGGGACACTAACCGACTTCACACACACAAGCTGCAAGGCTGGGTGGACAGCTGAGGACACACACACACACACACACACACACACACACACACACACACACGCATCTGGAGAAATGCTTGTTGTGTTGTCAGGTGGTTGGTTGCCAGAAAGAGAGGGAGACTGAGGGAGGAGGCGTGATGACACACATAGGATGTATAGTAGGGGGGTTTCTACATACTATAATGGGAAATTCATAGCAGAGATACTTCATCTCTTTGTCTGCTCTAGCGGAGGGTAAGCCCACCTAAATTAAACGTATTCACCCTTTACGTGAGCCAAACAGTGCTTGTCCACCAGATGTAAAGAGTATATCTACACTAACTCCATACATCACCATGATAAGTATTTATCACGGAGCTGGGGAGGACTTAAAGGGTAACTTAGGTATTGTTCAACCTAGAAACTATGTTTTTGTGTCGAAGTGACTAATGGGGACAGGAATTTTTGAAATTGGTCCAGTATTGAAGGAGACGACAGCCAATAAACTGGCTGTAATGTGATCGTATCGGGCAACTCCTCTCCGTCGATGTACGGCCACTAAAACAGCTTGTTTTCACCACTGAAGGGCTCGGATTGATATTCTAGGTTTCACTCAAATATGCTGCATTAATTCCATCTGGAGGCGCCCTTTACTTTGACATTTTCCAGGTTTCACTTCATTCCTCTGACATATGAGGTCGCCAGGTTATTTGTTAAAAAAGCTGTTGTGTTGAACAAGATCCTCAAATATGAAATATTAAGTTACAGCTACCCCAAAGAAACAAGAACAAAGTTAACAAAAAGTTCACAGTTTGAACCTTTAAAACACTCACTGTATGCTATATATTGTGATATTTAAAGCAGGTTTAATGGCTCTTTTGTTTCGTGCAACTAACCTAACAAAGCTGTTAAAGTGAATTTGTTAGCAAACAGCTGGCAAGTTACATATCCAAAAGACACATAACAACATTAGCACGAACTTAAAGTGCCGTTTCTGGTCACTTGATGAATATAACTCTAATTTTAACTCTTCTTGTATCTCTGTTTTTGGTCTCCACCAACTCCAAAGCGAAACATCTGGCTACTTAGCCGTTAAATGCTCTACTATGTTCACCAGCTAGTTGGTTACTTTGTCTGTCTGCTGTTTGGTGCTCGGCAGGGAGTAAAGTTGTGGGCCAAAAACAGTGCTGATCTCTGGGAAGTGAGATTCAAAAACACAGGTACAATTACTGCTCGTCGCCATACCGGCCGCCAAATCTTGGAGATGGTAACTTTGTAGAAACTTGCCTGTGGCTACAGGGCTGCAGGCTCCAGTGCTTTGACGGTTTGGCAAAGCGATGCCCTTCTTTCAAATTGCATTGACGTGCCCTTGAGCAATGTGTTTAAAACAGATGTTCTATTGCAGCGTCCAGTTTTGAATGGCGTCATTGCCCAGAAAACAATCGTGTGCGGTGGCCTCAAGTTTCCTACAAAATATTACAGCCAGAGAAACTGACAAACAAAAATCTGGAAACGCTATAAGATGTGTGTCTGATACTTATTTGGCTACAAGAGCAGCATTTTAAGGCTGCTGAGTGCATCTATGGGTCTATCCTATGAGGGAACCATTGGCTACCGGCTCCAAATTCATAAATCTGAGTGGGATTAGCAAACCTGCAGAGTGAAGAAAGCAGGCTCGACCTTCTTATTTTACTAATAAATTACAAAGAGGCTGTGCTTTATTTTTCTAGCTTAGTCACTAGTATTAAAGAAGAAAGATTACGTTTTGTTATGTTTCTACAGAATGTACATTCCTTGAATAGTGGCTAAAGAGTCAGCAACAATAACAACATTTACCATTTTCTCCATCTTATTTAGCATGCTAATATTTTTATATTTCACAGAATATAATATATATTTTCACAATTAGAGGTGAAAACTTGTCGTAGTTTATGACCTTGAGGTGTTGAAATATCCCCCAGAGAAAGACCTTGTACAGATGCAGCCGAATCTGTCAACTTCAAACCCAAAATGATGTCAAATCCATCATAACAACCGTCCACGGAAAGTATTTGGATCTCTTTTCATCTGCTGTGGATTGATTTAGCCATCTGGTTTTTTAAATATTTATTTCAGTTCAAATTGTATTCAGTCTCACCTGCAGACCACTGTGTTGTACTGGGGATGTCAAGTCCCAGTCAGGTGGAACAGATGGATTCAACATCTGGTGCAGGCCCCAAGTGGATTTCACTTGACTCAAGACCATTGTTCTGGACCACACCGGCTTTCATGGATCATAAAGCGCTTGAGAATCTCAGGGCATGTGAGCTGGTGTTCAGAAAAAGCTCTAGGGTCAAAAACGTGTCACGTATTCTAAAAAGCTTGGTGTTGAACTAGACTTGATTTTCTCAAAAGTCTCGCTCTAGACTTGCTTTCAACCCCCTTTTGAATCTAAGCAAAAGTCTGAGCAGTAGAAAAAGTCTGACAGCCTGTAGCTGTCTGAGTGGAAGCGAACCAAGCTCATCTGCCTCCCATCCTCGATCAACATCTCTGACCGCTGGGCACACAGACCGCTTTACAGCTGTTTGTGGTGATGTAAAGGCAACAAAAGAAAGGCTGTTGTTTAGACCAGTGGTTCCCAAAGTGGGTGCCTTGAAGAAGGGCCGAGAGTGCCACAAGATTTATCACATAATCCTTTAGTCGTTGCGTGTCTTCAAAACCAACAAAAAACAACAAAACTAAAGTCGGACTACTTGACTAACGGCTTAACGTTCTAGTTTTTGGCTGCTTGTGGAAGACTGATATCCATCAGAATCAGAATCAGTTCATGTGAAACCAAAATTTGAAAGAAATACATTTAATATATTTACATACTGATTTGTAGCTGTTGATCAGTTAAATATTCATCCGTAAATCAGCATCTGTAAGACGTTCTGCGTGTTCTCAACGTGTCCGTTTCCTCCAAAACAGTCCAAAGACATGCAGGTTAGGTTATGTGTTGACTCGTAATGACCCGTAATGTGAGCGTGAAGGGTTGCCTGTCTGCGTCAGCCCTGTGATGTCATATCCAGCTTGTGGTGCAATGACAAAGAAAGAAAAAAAGACCTTCCTTTGAAGGGGTGCCATGGTCGAAAGAAAGTTGGGGAACTGCTGGTTTAGAGCTGAACTGTAAACACAGTGGGGGAAAAAATGACTGTTCACTGTTCCGTTTGGTGGAGATTTAAGACAGGAAGGAGGCTTTACGGGACACACAGCAATACGCTGTCTGCACCTATAAAATCTATGTAGTCATCTCTCCATGAGGTCTTATCTCATCCCACAACAAAGTCAGCAGCCTGTGTGCAGCTCCGGCACTGTAACGCTGTAAAATAAACCACAAGCACCGGAGAGAGCAGCTCGGAACAGAGAGAGAGAGAGAAGAGAGAGAGAGAGGAGAAGAGAGAGAGAGAGAGAGCGAGAGAGAGAGAGAGAGAGAGAGAGAGGAGAAGAGAGAGAGAGAGAGAGAGAGAGAGAGGAGGAGAGAGAGAGAGAGAGAGGAGAAGAGAGAGAGAGAGAGAGAGAGAGGAGAAGAGAGAGAGAGAGAGAGAGAGAGGGAACTGGAAATCTAGAAATCCAAAGAGGAAGACATAAACCATGAAGACCAAAAGAAAAGCGAGTACATGGTCGCTGCACGACAGGTGAGGTTGAGACACATTCAACTCTGTATTGTCTGTTTGTTGAAATGTAATTATAATAATACATATTAGTATTTAACAATCATAATGTTATGTTAATGATAATTGTGTACTTCATTTTTTTTTTTTTTTATGTTTTGGCAACATCATCAACGGCACATTAAATTGAATTAAATTGCACTTTGCTATATTTTCTTCTTTATTAAAAATATCAAATCGCAACAAAAAGCTGTTTCATTGATTCATCTGAGTATTATTCGACCTATTAATTTATATAAAGTGTGAGAAAACTGTGAAAATGCACAAATGAAATACTCTCATTTAAGAAGATAAAATGAGTATTTTTATTGTCCTTTTTTTGCTTAAATTTCCAGAAGTGTTGCAAATTCATTTTGTGTCACCTTTTTTTAAATTCCACTCTTGACTTGAAGTCCTGAGGTGACTCGAGTCAAACGAAGAGAGAGAGAGAGAGAGAGAGGAGAAGAGAGAGAGAGGAGAAGAGAGAGAGAGAGAGAGAGAGAGAGGAGAAGAGAGAGAGAGGAGAAGAGAGAGAGAGAGGAGAAGAGAGAGAGAGAGAAGAGAGAGAGAGAGAGAGAGAGAGAGAGAGAGAGAGAGAGAGAGAGAGAGAGAGAGAGAGAGAGAGAGAGAGAGAGAGAGAGAGAGAGAGAGAGAGAGAGAGAGAGAGAGAGAGAGAGAGAGAGAGAGCGCCCTCTGCCAGCTCACCCTGAAACTGAGGCTCAGGACAAGAGTCAGTCCAAACTGTTTAAAGAGAAGAACAGACATCACATATATGATGACCAATTTAACCTTTAACAAAGTCCTCAGGAGATGTTTCTACTTTGCAATTACATATTCTGAAAGAAGACAAAGAAATCTCTATTCATCAACAAAAATAAATATAACTTGAGAGATATTAACTGTCTTTTTTAGTCACTTTCCAATGGGACAAATAATGAACAAAACATATTAATGTCCCTTTAAATGATCTATCTGCTGTTGCTTTTCTTGCAATGTTCTGCTTTGGCAACGTGTGGCATTAGTGCCCCACGAGAGAGCACTGTTGAAACTTAAAGTGTGTGGGGGGGGGGGAGGGAGAAAGGGAGAGAAAGAGAGAGAGAGAGAGAGAGCGAGAGAGAGAGAGAGAGAGAGCGCTCCAGGGTGATGAAGAGGTTAAGCCAGCCCCCTCTTGCTGCTCTCTCCCGCCGGTTGCAGCCCATCAGTCCACCGCTGCCTCCCTCAGCAGCTTTACGCAGAAGTTCAACCTCCGCTTTACGCAGCAGCTGAGGACAGATCCGAACTTTTTAAACTTCCAGGTCGTGCGTCTCCTCTCCGGCCCGCTCGCGCCTCCTCCCCTCGTCCTCACGAGAAGCCCCATCGTCGGCAGCAGCGGACGCATGGAGATCTAACTGTGCTCCACTTTTTTTTTTCTCGCTCGTTTTTGGCTGCTCCGTCGGATCTTTTTTTTGTTGTTGTGGTCTGCTCATGCGTCCGGGAATGCCATGGCCACTCCGAGCGCACAGCAGCAGGATTATTTCAGATCGGTGAGCAGCGAGTCCACCACCTACATGATGGTCCCGGCCGGCGGGCCGGGCGGGCCGAGCGGGACGAGGCGCCGGGAGGCGCCGTCCAAGATGTGGGTGGCGATGGTGGTGATCGTGGTGGTGGTGCTGCAGATCGCCTCCACCACGGGGCTCTTCCTCTACCTGAACATGTCCATATCGCAGGTAAGAGCTGTCTGTTAAAGAGGGCCGTAACCCTGCATAGAATGCGCTCTTTTGCGCACTGATTTAGTGAGAAATACATGCTTTGCGTGAGGGAAGTTTTCATGTGTGGAAACTTCGTCCCCGCGCTCTCACGCGGACAACAGCTCAGCGTGACTGGATTTGTGAAACAATGCAATCCGGAGTTTACGAGCACAAAAGACGAGAGGGAATGAGCCGGCAGCGTTTATCCAACTAAACGGGTCTAAGCCGCGTGCTTAAGTGAACATATTGGAGCCATTTGGGTAGAAAGTAGTGCTGGTTGACTTTAAGTAGGTTGCAGATGTTGTGTGCAGAGGTGAACTATGCAGGTCAGTGATGGAGGTGGGATAACACCCTCCTGGGGTTCTATTCAAGCCTTTTTTATCCACTTTCTAAATACAACAAGTCCTCTGCTGCAACGTTTGCACAGCTGAGGTTTGATTGCTGCACTCTATAAATCAGAGCTGCTGTCGCCGCGGGAGAATCTCTGTGGCACTGCAGATGTGCACGTGAGTGTTGTCCCATTAGGGGGGGAAACACGAAATTAAATCAGCAGCTTCCACAGCTTTGGTTCAGTGCAGCGAGGCAGAAGTCCACTTTAACATCACTGTGCTCATCCTCATCCTCTGTTATGGATTTAAGGAACAGTTACTGTGATTTAAAGGCACACACACACACACACACACACACACACACACACACACACACACACAGTTGAACGACTAGGTTGAGGTCAACAGCAAGAGGTGCTGCATATGGTTCCCGATGCTTCGCTGGAAGTGCACATGTTGGATCTTTTTGACAAATCGACGGTGGATGGAGCTTGAAAGCGATGCTCGGGTCCCAGCGAGAGGCCAGTTTAATAAAGTGTAACGCTACTCCTCTCCTGCTCAGGGAGAGGGAGCCGGTTGTGCCTCTTCTCCACATGAGTGCATCAAAATCTGAGCATCTCTTCAACAGTCTTCTCACAGATCGTGTGGCGGCTGGAAAAGGCGAACGTTTTTCCCATTTAAGGATAAGGAAGACAAATGATACTCGAGGTTGTCTTTCAGAGGCTTTTGCATCAATCAAAACAGCGGGTGTTGTGTTGACATTCAAAGCTTTCTAAGCTGCTGCTTTTACCAGAAAGGGAGTGAGCCATCAGGGGCTCGGTGTGATGGAACATTTGTGCATTGAAAGCATCACATTTTTGGACATTTTGGCGAGACCATCAATAGATGCTTTTGTGTTAAGAAGATAGAAATACAGGTTGCATATACATGACTCACTGCCATAAATAGCAAACTGTAACAGAAAGTTTTCTTAACTAATGAAAGGATTTATGCATGTTAAGTTGAGCAATAGCAAGTTAACATCTGTCTCGGATGTGAGTGCGAACACATAGAGGATGAAAACTGATTTTAAATCATATATTAGACCTTTTTGCATCAGAAATTCTAAATTTCTTTTTGTACACGACTGTCCTGCCACGAGAGGAACTTGCCTGCTTCCAATTTACTTACAGTCATGAAAGCAACAATCCTGTGGATCACAGCGGAGCCAGCTATAGAAATGTATTGTACATGCTTTGTTGCATTAGATCATGAGTGAATACATAGATGTATTAGGGAGGTCAAAAGGCTAAGTTACAGCTCCATCTCTGGGTTTGAGTTCTTTTTCGACGCGTCAAAGCCGGCAGGAAATCGCATCAGGAATAGTTTAGGGATGACACTGGAGGGAGAACGAAGGGGAAAACACGGAGCTGTATCGTCTGCATGGCGAGGATTTGGGAATCCCCCGGTTCTCAAGCGAAGGCCAGCTATTTTTAAATCTGGAAACAGGCCCCTGTTCTTTGAATCGCAGTGGAGTCACCACCCCTAACGCCGGAGCGGTGGAGACAAAAAAGATGCTTGGAACAAATGAACGGGGCACAATGAGGAACGCTCCGGTGTTGCCTCGGCTGCTGCTGCATTCACAAACAAAACAAGCAAACACATGTAGCCTCAATACAGAAGCTCAGGCTGGATGTTTCCCACTGGTTCTCGTGTCTGGATGAGGCTGTTTGTGCAAACTGGTTATTTCGATGTGAAATTGAGAAATGCTTCTGCATTTCTAACTCCAGAGGCGAAATTAAACCCAGTAGTTGAGTCACATCTCACAGTTGGCTAGCAGAGACAGTGAACTCAAGACCGATGTCCCGTTTGGAGGAATAATAGACCTTTTCATTGGCGTTCTGTTGCGAGGACAACTGCTTTGGTCCAAGTTTAACTTCCTGTTCGCTGAAGCATTAACAAACACTGCAACAGGAAATACAAAAGGAGCCCATTCAGATGGTTTATGTTCTCGAGGTAAGAGCAGGAAAACTTAGCAGTTAGCTGCAATGATAGAACAGGAGTAGAATGGACAAAAGACAATGGTGATTGTTGTTAGCTGTCATGGTGACAACCCATGTAAGTGGGGCCATAAAGTGTGATCGCAGCTGGCTGGGAGGAGAGCGGCCCATTGTTTGGCTCATTGTAACCGGTGTAGCATTAAAGCATGGTGGAATTAGCTTACTAGTCAGCTGTCCACGAGCTACTTAGCGAGCTTGCTAATTCCACCGTGCTTTAATGCTACACCGGTTACTGAAAATGAGCCAAAACAAAGTTGTCAATCATCGTTTTAGTCGTTAGCGCAAATCCTCACCTCAGGGAGTCCGCGATTTGCCGTAAGTCTGTTTAGTTTATACACAAGTTAGCCCGCTACGACGCTCCCAATGACAACGAACGAATTAATCAGTAAAATATACATTAGTTGCAGCCCGTCTGTCTGTTATGTATCTTTGTGTCTTTGTCAAGACTGAAGAGATGAAACTATATCAGCTGTGTTTCAGTTGCAATATGTTGCATCTTTTAATCTGCATTAAAATGAGGGTTTTCTGTGTGTGTGTGTGTGTGTGTGTGTGTGTGTGTGTGATTGGCATTCCATTCCTCACACTTCACTGGTCCACTTTATTATTGTTTGGGTTCACAGACAGGCTGACTCACCCCTACATGCAACAATACACCCGGTGTGTGTGTCTGTGTGTGTGTGTGTGTGTGTGGTCTGACTCACACAGAAGAAGTTTGAGCTTACTGTGGATGTTTCTTAGGGTGTGTGGTCCGTTTAGCCACCCCCAAAAAGTCTATTTTTTGGTCTTTTCTATCTGTGTTTGTGTGATTTAAGTGTGTTTTTACGTGTGTGATCGTATGCTGTTATCTTTGTGATAACATGAAAACCTCCAGACATATAATAAATTTGTCAGGTCCACAAAGAAACAGATTTTACTTTGGATCAGGTGTTAGAGTTCGGCTGAAGTTACAACACTATGAAGTAGGCTAGATTAGGTAACCAGCCTTATTAGAGCGCCTCAGTTCTTTGACAACGAAATAATTACATTTTGAACGCTTATTGTCAACAAGACTGAACTCTCGTGGATCATTTCTGCACAGTTTTTCAGTGGGAGCCGGTACATTTGCAAGTGATCCAAGCAAAGTCGCTATAGATAAAAGGCAGCGCTGCAGTTGATTCATCTAACAGCCGATCAACAGAAAATTAAGCTGCAACTTTTTTGCGAATCAAAAACTCGTTTAAGTCACTAAACACAGTAGTTGATTCTTAAATATGAAGATTTTATGCTTTTCTTTGCTGTACAGGATAGTAAACTACACATCTTGGGGTTTTAGACTGTTGGTCGCACATAAGACATTTGAAGACGTCATGTTGGGATGATTTATAAACAAAATGATTAATAGACTAATCAATAAAGCAATTAGCCGATTCATTGATAGTCAAAATTTACAGTTATTTACAGCTAGAGATCCAGCAGACATTTGCCCTCCAAAGGTGGCATTTGTCATCACACCGTCCCCGGTTCAAAACCTGCATTCTCTCTCGTGTCCACCAGGGGGCGACTCCTCTGGTTGCATAGAAGTCTATGAGAAAATGACTCTACTTCTCTCTTGATTTATTACCTCAGTAAACATTGTAAACATGAGTTTCTGGTCTCAATCTCTAGTTTCAAGTCTTCTTCAATACAGCATGATGTTCATTTAGTACATTATGGTCCATTTAGAGTCAAACAGACCATAAAGCAGGGGATGCTTTAGGGCGGGGCTACACAGTGATTGACAGGTCTCTACCACTTTCACAGTGTGTTTTCACTTCATGAACGTTAACTAACATGTTGGTCGCCTAGAAATGTCTTCCTTCAGTTGTACTTAGCTCCACCCTCTGGTGTCACTTGTGGTTGCTAAAAACCAAGATGGCGACGGCCAAAATGCCAAACTTAAGGCTTCAAAAACAGCACTCCACAAAAACCAATGGGTGACATCACAGTGAATAAGTCTACTTCCTATATACAGTCTATGGTCACCCTCCGTATTTCATCTTTAACTCTACATGTAACTGTCAAATCAAGACAGAAATCCCCTTTATTTAAGAGTTAAAAGTAGAAAAAAAACAATCCGTGTACGTGTTGATGTCTGCAAACAAATGTTGCTTTGATTCCTCTGTGGGATTTCCCTTTATAAAGATCGCGCCTGACGAAGAGCCGGACAGGAAACACGAGGAGAGAGATGAAATGCAACAAATTTCCCTCAGCTAGAATCGATCCATCACTCTCTAACCACCGGGGGCCTCATATTACTTGAATTGCCTCACATGACCTCTGCTGCTTTTCATGTGTTTATTGTGACACAACATCATAAGAAAAGCTCCCTGCTGACCTAAACGTCTGCACACAGGCAAAGATACCTGCTAGAAAATGGTCATCTCCATCCACGCACACACACAGTCATTTCTCAGTCCTCCCTCCTTGTGTGGCCTCGGCTGTTCTTGCCAAGAAATGTCTGCCGCTACCTCCTATAGAACAGTATAGGCCTGTTGCTGTATATTTATCCCAGCGTTTCACACTGGATCAGGTTTTATTGGTGGAGGTGAAGGTCGGCGTTACTATTAGAGGATCAATGGATGTCATATAGCAAGAGTGGCTACGTGTGCTGGGGGGGGGGGGGGGGGTCATGCAACACGTGTGCATTACGGGGGGGGGGGGGTGTCTTTCAGTGTGTTCATCATCAGATACCAATTTAGACTCAAATCATATCCTACACTACAAATATTTAGATTTCATTTAAAGCTTCTAATATAAACCTCCATCACCAGACTCCGTTGCCAAAATACACATCTTTCGGCCTTCTCTCTTCATCACACCTTCCTTCTTTCCTTCTCTCTCCCTGTCTTTCCCCCCCCTGCAGTCTCTGGTGTTATGGTTCAAGTCCAAATCGGAGAATCGAGTTACAGTTTTAGGGCTCTTGGGGGAGGGAGGATGGATTTTTCAGGAGTGACACACAAGCAGTTCTTTTCTTTTGCTTTTTATGGAGGTAGGAGTGGAGGAGTTATTCTTTGGCAGTGGATGTGTGCGTGTGTGTGCATCTAAACAGGGCCTGGGCCGCTCTCCAAAGTTACGCGAGGTGTTTATATGGGTGTAACACACAAAAAGAACAAGGCATGGTTAATGGAGGACGGTGAAAGACATGTATTTGGCCTTATTTCGCCTTCATGGCTCAACGAAGACGACGAGGCCAAAACTGACGTCAACTAAGTAATCCCAGAGTAACAGACATGTTGGCTCGAGCAGTGGCGGACACACTTTATTAAAAATGACAAACCTTTGCGATCCAATTTACAATAGGTCATTATTTTTACTGCCATTTCCACCAAAAACTGCTTTGTTTTATGCATGTTTTATTGAAAACACAAACACATGTTAACTGCTTTATAAATGAGACTAAATAAATGCATTCAGGTGGATTAACAGGCTCTTGTTTCTTTCCTCTGATCAGTGAAACAAACTGAATGTACGCTATTGTTTCATATTAGAGTCAACGTTATAAGAAGGCTACAACTATCAGAGCAATACGGCTCAAAGGTGTTCTGCAGATGTAAAAGATAAAACTCTGAAGTCAGTCTTTGGGAGTCACACATTCGGACAATCTCCGTAGTTTTGTTGCTAAAACAATAATACAGTTGGAAAAAAACAATAACAAAACCTGCTCGGCAGAACCAGTCTTAAGGTCGGCTCTTCATATTTGGGCGTGACGTGCAGAAGTTGCTTGTAAACACTCGTCATAGCAGAAACACACGCACAGACCTGTTGTTTCTGCAGCTGCTGTGCTAACGTGCTAACAGACTGTTCACTCGTTGTTGGTGCGGTTCAAAGAAAGGTTGTGATTGGCCTGTCTGAATGCAGGATATGTAGGTTTGTTAGACGTCGTTCTAGCGACGCCAGAAGGGGAACCTAGAGCATCAGAGTTTGGATCTTAGGAGCACTGACGGTGAAGCGTCGGTATTTGACGAGTTGGGAGTGATGATGTGTTGCGGAATCCCCTTAAGTTTGGTGGGCGAAGCTCTCCGATTGTCTGATACATGTCAGACAATGTCATGTAAACCAACAAAAAGAGACGTCCTGATTCGATTTCCTGCTAAAAAAAGCTCTTCTTCCTTCATGATGTTGTGTCTTTGATGATGAGAAAGACGGTCGTGATGATGATGATGATGAGAAATGGAGATGAGGTTCTTTAATTAGACTTCTAGACTTTTAAATCCTAAACTGGATCCTACATTTCTTTAGCTTTTTCCAAACATTTGAAAGCTCCTGTTGGAGCCAAACAAGACATAACCCAAATGTTTTCACAAGCTGAGAAGTACTCCTCGTGATGGGTGAACTGTGTGAAATTGAGAGTAAATGGTGAATCAGAATACTTATAGATTTAAACTCTGATGAACTCTTCTGTGGCTCCTATTTTTTGCAAACTCGTGTCGTTCAGCGGAGCAGGATTTAAACCCTTAGTTCTATATTTCAAATTCCCCAAAGTCTCCGAAAAGACCAAATATGTCAGCTTCAATTCCAAGTAAATGTGTGAAATCCAGTATATTTTCACTTGAATACATGTTACAGCTGTTGGCATCTTGGGTTTGAATAATAGTTATGTGAAGTGTTATGATACGATACTGTGTTTTCTAAAAGATAAACATATTTAAGGGGAAAGTCGAGAACTTAAGAAGTTAAAGTTTTAACTAAACATGTCTTTTCCACCATTTGTGCTAAGCTAAGCTAACTGGCTGCTGTGCTAGTGTTACAGACACGTAAGCAGTATCAATCTATTCAACTAAGTCTCTGCAAGAAGGGAAAATAGGGTATTTCCCGAAATCTTGAACTATTCCTTTAATACGACTCTTAGAAAACCAACAGTAAGATCTCAGGAAACAAGATTATCTTTAACATTTTAGCAAAATATCTTCACATTTTAAATGAGAAGTCATTTTAAATGCAGCACCCAAGACAAGCAGAAATTAATTTAGCTCTAAAAATCCTTGCAGCTATTATGTGTTTGAGCCTTAATCTGCAACCTTTGGGCGCATCATCTTTGCTCCCAATCTTTCCTGTTTCTCTCCGTTAAGTAATCTCTAACCCCCCCCCCCCCCCCCCCCGAGACAAGATTTCTAGCAAATGAGGTAATAAAAGTTAGCAAACATGGTGTTTCCTCACCACAAAGTGTCTCATAAGTGGTGGAAGATAGAGAGTTGCAACAGAGAGATCATTTGTAAGTAAAATAATAAATAAACGAGGACTGGAGAGGAGTCTGTTGCTGTGCATTAAGTCAAAAGATGGACGGCAGATCCACACACACACACACACACACACACACACACACGACCTTGGTTCAGCAGCTTGACACGTGAAAACAGGATATTTGTGTTTCCGCGTTGGAATCCTCATTATAATGTGGCTACAGCTGTGTGTGTGTGTGTGTGTGTGTGTGTGTGTGTGTGTGTGTGTGTGTGTGTGTGTGTGTGTGTGCCAACAGCTGGTACTGTGTTATCACTCTTGTTTGCTCAGTCAACATGGCTATAAAGCGCTGATTAACTATTTTGGGGCGCTAATGGACCTCTGCTACATGCGGTGACTGATATCGGTGCTGCCGAACCTTCTGTGCACATGTTAGCACCTGTTTTCACTTCTTTAGATATCTTTGTAGCGTGTTGACTGCTGAGTCAGCTGAATGTATGTGCTCTGCCTATTCGTATGTGCTCTGCCTATTCGTGTCAGCTTCTGTTAGTCACCGTCTCCGGCTGATGACACCCAGTAGTGAAGTAATGAACTGTACATCTGAAAGCTTTCTGTTTTGAATCTTCTGGATTTTTTATTTTATTTTTTTTCTGCTCACGCTCAAAAAACCAAAAGCGCTGTGATGAAATGGTGAAAGACGAGTACAACCGGTAAGATAAACTCCTATTAACGGGATAAAGCGTTAAAAATGTAACGTAAAGACGTCAGAGTCAGTCTCAGCTCTAGAAAGAAAGTTACGGTTCAGAAATCAAGACTTGGAATGACAGTGAGACGAAAAGGAGGAAAGAGATGCAACTATTATTGAGCTGAACATAAAACCACAGGAAGTAGAGATGTCTTAGTTCAGTGAAACCTGTTGCACCAGTCTCACAATACTTGTGTTATTCCAACAACTTTATCAGAATCATAATAAAAAGAATTTAAATAAAAACAGCTGATATCATACTTTCTCCTCAGTAAGAAGCAACAAACAGTGTGGTCTGTATGAACCTGAAATTGAGTTTGTCGGTTTATTCAACAAAAACAGACCTTGGAGCCGACGCATGATTCAGTTTCGGTAAATAAGCCTCAATGATTGCATATTGGGTGGTGTTACCAGGAAACAGATGGTTAAAGATATAATGTACATAAATTGGAGCATGGATCTTCTATGTGTTGACCCCCGACAGTGTAATGTCCTTCCTCATCTCAGATCTCCCCTGTAGGAGCCCCATGTGGCTCCCATCATATGGAAACCAAATCCTCCCAACTCTCTGTGTGTATCGTATCAAAGGAGAGGCAAGCTGCGTTGCCCTGTTGGAACTTGTCCAATCGGTCCAAAGAGAGACGTTTGGTTTGGGTAACGGGGGGGGGGGGGGTGACAAGCGGAAAAAAGGGGGAGATGAAGATATTTGAAAGGGAAAGTACAGAAAATTGGTATTTGATGTTTTTCTCAAGGTTGCTTTGTGATTTTAACATAGTTTGCCAGAGTTTCTGAGGACCAAAAGCCAACATAATTGTCATACAATATTGCAAAGATTAAAAACTATCCATCAAAAGCTATTGAAATTCCTTCAGATTTAGCAGCTCCAAGACAAAACACACACACACACACACACACACACACAAACACACGCCTAATGTGCTAAATATGCACCTCCTGTAACACCTGGATAATGAATATACAGTTAATTGTTAGTAAAGAACAGGCTTGTGCCATCATTGTGCTGTGATGATAATGCTACACGGTGGTTACAGAAAAAGTAAAAGAAAAGACGTACATGTGTGTGTGTGTGTGTGTGTGTGTGTGTGTGTGTGATTAGCCAGTGGTTGATTGGATGGAAAGTTCTAGTCGGTCTAACGTGATCTGATCCTGGGAATGGGCACACATCTCTGTCCTGGGCACAAGAAGGAGGGCTTGTTAGTGTCAGTTGAAAATCTGTCCAATCCAAGTACACACACACACACACACACACACACACACACACACACACACACACACTTGTTCTCTCTCCGATATCAGCATTGGACTCTCAGTAACAGAACCCTCCTGTCAGCTCTCATTTCTGTACCAATTAAACAACCGGTGAACTCTTTTCTCCCTCCAACATTATCTTCTCCATCTTTCCACCCACTCATGTCCCACTTCCACAGCCCCCTCCATGAACCGCAGTGTTCGCCGTCCTTTTGTCTCACTCCCGTCTCATCGACTGTCAAGAACAACCTTTTTTTTGGGGGGGGGGGCTTTTAATGAAAGCATACCCGAAGCCTATCACCACTTGCTTTTGTATAGATCCAAAAAAGCCACAGAACAACATTATGGCTGATGTTTCACTTCCTCAGCTCTCCGCTGAGCTCCAGACTGCTGCTAGTTTTTTGGCTTAGCGACTCACCACATAACACTGAGTCGTTAGAGGCTTGTTAGGGTCTTGGGCGATCGCAGGTCATCCGTGACTCAGTGCACCAAACCCTGAGCAGGGATTTGGCTTCGTGTGCAGCTGCTGAATGGAAAACCTTAATAAAAAAGAAAAGCTCTGGGAAAAGGAGGGAGGACTTAGAAATAACGTGAGTTTTTTGCTCAAAGTTTGGTCTGTTAAAAGTTGGAGGTTAAGCAACTTTAAGAGTGCAGACGTTGGCGTCGTTGCTAAATCACGGCGCCGTAACTTTAGCCGTAACATTTCAGCTCTCGGAAATTAAAAGTTGTCATCGTTGTTGAAAAGAAGGCAATCATCGGCCTCTAGAATTCAAGGCGTGTTAAGTTAAAGCTCAGTTGTAGCTGGCAAGGATCTAAATCAGTGCTGTCAGATATAGTTTTGATTTTGGGCCATAAACAGAAAAATAGGCCGAACAATAGTGAATGAAAAGTTTTCAACCAGTTAAACCGCAAGAAAATCTGTGTTTATAGACCAGCGCTATCAAACGTTTGACTTCACAGGAGTTTAACACAGCGCATTGCCTAAGTGCCAACTTAAAATATTACAATGGTGTTTGTAATTAGAGGTACAACAGGCCAAATACTGGTTTCTGTTCGTGGCCTGGAGGCCCTCTGAGAAGATTAGGATGCAAATGTAAATCTGTAAGTCTTATATTTCCTGTTTCGAGAGGTCAAGACGGAGGTGATTTCACTAAAACGCAGGAGTTTGACAAACCCCAGATCCAAATCACACAGTCTATCCAGAGGAAATAAATGCCAACATACTGTACTTGTTTGCACTAAAAGACAGAAGTCCAGCTACTGCACACTGATGTCTTGGCCTCTTGTGGAGGAGATAAACATCTTGTATGAAAGGTTATGAAAACATGTGTCTGATGGAGTATTGAGTTTCTCTGCTGTCCAAAAAGGTCTCAGATCTCAGGCTTTGTTGCTTCCAAAATATTATGACTAGAGAGGGATAGTTGAGACAAATCGAGATTGTGACCACGAGAGGTTGAAAAGGCTATTTTTAAGTCACAATGGTTTATTTTAGTTGAGGACAAAGACTTCTCGGACAGAATGTTTAAAAAAAAAGCTTTAGATTCTCAGAAAGGCGAAAGGTATGTTTTTGGCAGATAACAGAATAAGTAGCAAAGAATCCCATCGGGGAGATCGCAGACAGGTTTTTCCTTTTTAGGAGTTGGCAAAAAAAAGTGCGAGCTGGCAGCGAATGCAGCGCTCATGAGACGTTCAAGATGTTTCTCAACACGCTGCACAAAATGCGTGATGATGGCTTTGATTAAATAAAAATTTAAAAAAGGGGCCGACACGTGTCGCGTCAACAGATAGCAGCCGCCGAAAGTGCTTTGAGCCGCGTTAAATGCTGCAAATCAATTGTTTTTTTACCGAATGAAGCTTGACCGATTCAAGTCACGACTGAAATGAGCAACACATTTTTAGATAATGAAGGAAACGAAGGGGATCCGTTCAATTTCATTCTCCACAAAGGGAGTTAACTCATTCTTCCTGACCCGTCCGAATCGTCCGAGACTGTTAAAAGGATTCGGAGCCTCGTGATCGGTCACGGTGACGGCTCACGATAACCTTTGACCTCGCTGTCAAGCTGTCGTCGAAGTCTCGCTTGATGAAGTGTGGTCATTTTGAGAGTTACCTGCATTATTGCCATTTCTAATAAATGTTTAAACTAATTATAGTTTACCTTGGTAGACTCTCTAAAATGCATTGGTAAGCACTTGTTCAACCCTTTTTTTTTTACATTTCTAAAAATAATTCTAACCTTTGTCTTGGAAATAACCATTCAACGGGCATTCTGGTGGGAACGTCTGGGCCCCACCAGAGAACACACAGATCAGCTACAGTCTCTGAGAACAATAACACTTGTAAAGGCCTCACTTGAGTCATACCCGCTCGCCGGCTCCGCACAAAGACAACCACATTTAACTGACACTTTTGTTGCCCACCCATGCTGGACCTGCCCACCCACCAGCACCCAGAGGACCCCACAGCAGCCTGCCGACCTAAACCGCTTCAACTGCATTGTGTGTTCTTTGGTCGAACATTCACCTTCGTTTTCACCCTGTAAGTTTCCCAAATGTGATCATCCAGTGGTGGAACATATCATCTGAAGTTAAAGTGTTATTGCAAGAGGCAGACTTGCTAAGTGGCTCATTGGACGAAGCTAAAACCTGTTGTTAATCCTATCAGAGCGACAGCTAAATACCTGAAGGATACCTAAATGGACCACTAATGATCTCCAGCTGTTTTGACTTGTTTAGATTCGGTTGGCACGGAGCGACCATTAGCATCAATTCACAGCTGGCATAGAAGTCCACACGTCAAGACAGATTACATCGATGTCAACGGGACCTGATGGATCAGGAAAAGCAGCTTTCTTTGGTCTGAATTTGTTTCTCTTCCTAGAAGCCACCACGTGCCAATCAGATTGTTCTTCTTGTGACCGGTTAATATTTACCAGGTGTCACTGATAAAGTATTTTTAAATGGACGACACAAAGGCCTGACAGGGAAAGCCAGGTGTAAACACCACTGTTTGTTCTTGATAACAGCCTGGGTGTGTTTACTTATATTACTTTTTACTTGGTGCACTATTTGCCGGTTGTCCCTTATGCGTTTTAAGTTACACGTCAAATTTGGGGCTCCATTTGGTAAACTTGGAAATGATTGAGCTGCACCATTAGTTTTGCAGCAGCTCATCTATCCTTCTTTTAAATCGTTCTTTGTCTCTCTCACATCAACCTAGTCCCCCGGAGCGTTTCTTTTCCTCGGTATGTGCGCACAGGTGACTGAGACTAACTGGAAAGTCCTGACCTCTTCTTGCTCTTGTCTTTTTCTTTTCCCTCTTCCCCGTTCAGAGCCAGATGACAAGAACCAGAAACTTAACCCTTGGAACGAGAGCGAAAGTTTTACGGCAACTCTTTAGTTTCTCAGTGCCACTAACTTAGATAAGGCAGCTCACACTCCGATAATCAGAGCTTACAGTAAACTCTTCAGATAAGTTTTTACAACTTTGTTTCAACCGAAACAGCAGCATTCTCAATCGTCTCTACGGGCAACAAGGAAGTTAAAAGAGAAAGGAAGAAATGACCGGAATATCAGCAGGCAGGTCCGCCCTTTCTTCAAACCTTATTTAAACTGGACGGAATCCAAAACAGCAAAAACTGACAAAGAGAGGTCATAGTTCCACACGCGAAGGCTGGGAGTGGTACGCTGCTGCCCTGATGCTGTGGGATCATTAACGCTGCCTCCTGCAATCATTTGCATTGATGCAAACACACAATCGTGCAAAGACAAACACGTAGCGTGCACAGATTTGCGGTGAAGCTCGCAGGTAAAAACAAACATAAAGAAAACCCGTGGGATCACTTGCAGCGTTCCTCGCCACAAAGGAAAGCTAGTTTAAACACACGCGCACAAACAAACACACTGAACAGGACGCAAAGACAGGGAAACTGTCTGCAAGTAATCCCATTAATGCCTCTAAGCAGAAGCAGACTGTCCTTTAGACTGATTTCATAATGGATTGGGTGAAAGCATGTGCGGGCCATATGTCTTTTTAGAAGTATGTAGAAAAATCACTACCTGCAGCTCATTACCGAATACTTTCTAATGTGTACACAATTGCGGTTTGTTTGCGGTGATTTAAAGCTGGGGGAAGGCAGTATATTGTTGGTGTCACTGGGAAACAATTCTATAATAACCCTTCAGTTTATTGTAACTTAAGCGGTCTAAAAAATAGACTTCTGCTCCTCCTTTTGGCGTCGTTTTGAAGCTTTGGAAAATCTAGGGTGTGGTTGGGAGACTTTGGCCAATCGCAGGTAATTTCAGAGAGAGGGCGTTCTCCGATTGGCTGTTCTACAAATGCACCTCCCTTCAGATGGTGAAAGCCAGATTCAACGACGGAATATCCTGCAAAAAAAAGTCGCTATTCCAGCATTGGCAACAATTACCTACACTGCAAAGCAACCAAAAAAAAGAGGTAGAAGGAGAGTCTGACAATAAACGCGTGTCAATATCTAAAAATAACAAAAATAAACTGCCTCCGCCAACTTTAAAGTGCTCCAAAAGAAAACTTTGAAGACTTAAGAAGCCAGACCATGTGAAATTGTGAAATAATCAGACTTGTTCGTGGTCCTGCTTCAGTTTTCCCCTACAGCTGTTTCACTTTATACGTGGGCTGGTCAGATTTGGGTAAGGTTCTCTGAACATGCATGTCTTTGTTTTGATTTTGTGATACAAATCAGTTCCTAAGTGGATCTATTCTCTTGTCCTTCCCACAACCAACAGGGGCTTTACCTCCGGCTACAGCTGCGACCGCTGCTTACATGCACAGCAATACAACGGCGATTGCTTAATTGCAGAGAGACATATGGACGCACCGTCTGTCCCCTTAAAAAGCTGCAACAAGAGCAGCTCTTTGAAAGTCGTGTGTGAGCGATTATCATCATCATTAATGTCCAAAAAGGGCAGAAATCAAAGTTCAAAGACGGGATTTTTGAGCGAGGCTATCGTGAGGACACAAAGGGCAGTGGCGACGTGATGTGATCGGAATCTAATGGCGAACACGATATCTTAATTATCCTCTCATTTTGGAATGACGCCTCTAAACGTCATCTAAAGCTGCACCGATGCTTGTTTGTCAGGCTCTGAATCACGAGCTTGTTGTTTTAACTGTTTCGCTTTCTATTCAACTCACGAGTAGAATGTGTTTTCGTGAAAGCATCGTCTTGACCTCAACAAAGCCGACTCATCTCTGCGCGTTAAGGCACCTGCGGACCAAACACGCATTCCCAGATGACTGCCGTTTCAAGGAAAGACAAGTGAGCCATTGAGAAGAGGGGGACGGGGGGAGAGGAGGTAGAGTTTGGAAGTTGAGGATTCGTTTTTGTTTTTTTGATCACCTTTAGGCTCCGGACGTCCTCGTGTTTCACGATGAACGGCGATTTGAGGATCAATTTCCAAAGCCTGTTTATTCACAGTACCAATTATTTACACACCAGACTGCAGTCCTGTCACGAGCAATCAACAGTGAGGCGGATTGAGACGTAAACCCAAAGCGCACGCTGTTATTAGGTGCACTTTTCTACTTTTCTTTTGGATAATGTCTCTGTCTTTATCTATAATGTGGTTCCTTGAGGCAAACTGATGATGGCATGTGAGGTCGGGCCGGGACGCATGTGGTTCTATGAAACCGTGTAAAAAGCAGTGGCTTCTGATCCCTAATCTTCTGATTGTTCCTTTGGCTAAGATCCTAAAAATACTCCCCTGAAAGCTGTTTGGGTATGTGTGCTGGGCTCTGGTTGGTTAATCAAAATGGCCTTTGTTTCATTTCGTACCCAGTACATACCTTTGTGAGTGGTTGGCAATCAAAACAAACTATCAAAACAAACTATGTAACGATTAACAAAGCTTGATACAGGAGAACAACTTGGAGGAAAAAAGAGCTGTACGTGCAGAATGTTGACGTTTCATATATAACGTTGAACGCAATACCATATGATTAACGTTACATATATTTTGTTAGGTTTAGGCAACACAAGTTGTTGGTTAAGGTTAGAAAAAAGATTTTGTTTTGCGTTATCACAACAACCTGACGTAACAACGCGACAACCTGACATAACGCAACAACCTGACGTAACAACCTGACGTAACAACCTGACGTAACAACGCGACGCAACAACGCGACGCAACAACGCGACGCAACAACGCAACTCAACAACGCGACAACCTGACACAACAACGTGACAACCTGACATAACAACCTGACGTAACAACGCAACAACCTGACGTAACAACGCAACAAACTGACGTAACACGATAACAAGCTGCCGTAACAACCTGACGTAACAACATAACAACCTGACGTAACAACGCAACAACCTGACGTAACAATGTTGTCAACATTTTTTTTTCTCCTGGTGCCTGGGCTGCTACCACTACAAGGTGCTTTGGAGAGCGCAGACATTTATTAAGTTCAGAACTCCAAATTGAGAGTAAATAAGTTTTTTCCCCACATTAAAACATAGTCAAAGTCAAGTCTTTTCCCGTTGCCTTCTATTAGTGTACTGCTCTCCTCCTCCGGACTCTGAAGGCTGTGAATTACTCAGCAGGGTGTAGCTCAACATGATGGAGCTGGTTCCACCACGCCGTACTCTCACTATGTTTTATTTCACTTCTGCACTTGTGTATCCCCCTGCCTCTGTGTTTGGGTAAAGAGATTTATGTGCAGTGCCACTGCTAGCGAGGTCTGTTATTTCACCCCCCCAAAAAAAAACACTCTCTTGTCTGTTTCATCACAAAAGCAGAGAAAGTACACTGAAATACAGCCAACTCTCTCCTTCTCTTTCCCTCAGTGTTCGCTGTTCATCCCCCAACACACACACACACACACACACACACACACACACACACACACACACTCATCAAAACCTCTCGTCTGCTGGATTTGAGTTACGTGGCCAACTTCTCCTCTTCCTAATCCCTTCAAATGAGAGTTCTGGACTGCCAAGGAACTCCCAGACCAGCACACACAAAATTGCAGCCGGGTTTCCAAGTAGCCCTCTGAGATATTCTTTTCAGGGTTCGGTGTCCAGCGAGGGGCCAGACAAACACACACTCTACTGCACCTACACACTGAGGGGCAGGCCACACACACACATAATACATATGTGCACACACTCACACATGGGAGGGAACAGTGGAGCATTGTTCACTGCTTCCTGAGAGAGCTGGCATCGGGATCACAGGAGCTCCGTCAGCCCCGGACCCTCCAGTTCAGTATGGACAGCAGTGAGAGACCATGTCCTCCGGCTCAGAGGTGCATGGACCGCTCCAACATGTATGCATTTTTTTGGTGTACTGCAGTATTTATGTGCAACCCATTGGTTTTGCGTACGCCGACATGAAGAAACAACTTTTCTTCGGGAAGACATTACGTTACGTGGTTGTTTTTAAACCTTGACAGCGATCTTTCCCAGAAAACGTGCAAGTTATATATATGTAGTAAACGATTTAGAAGATTAACTGTTGTGAAAGACAATAAAAATAAAAATGTTGTAGTTTAGGTACGAGGCCGGATGTAGACCACTATCGACGTACATCAAGCTGTTTCACCTCAAAGACCACCAACATGGCCGCCTTATAGCGTCAGACATTAAATCACCTGAGAGTAAACCAGATATGTTCAGGAATTTACAGACACACTCTTCTTTCTTTTCCTGACATCTGAGCCAAAATCAGGCACTCGACAAAGATTTACAACCAGAGAGTTACATCAGAGCTCGTTGTGTTGCTGGATGTTTTTAGCATGTGTTAGCCCGCAACGGACTTATTGCTCAAGTCATCGGTGTCAGCACGCCGATAAGATACGGCGCTCGGGGGACGAGTTCCACGGAGTTATTTACCCAAAAAAAAGGAAGTATTTTATTTCAAAAGAAAAACAACTGTAAAGCAGATTATGGGCTACTATAAGATTACGTTTCCTCTGAAGACCTTTGTTTGGGAATGAAAAGTTATCGATTAACTCTTTGTCAGAAAGAAGACGTTATGGTTTTACAATTCTAACAGCCGGTCAGCAAATCACTACCTGCTGTCAGCTCATTGTGGGTCGTTGAATCATCGGGTTGTAACTTGTTCCTGAAACGATCGATGACGGGGGACAAAAATGCAATTTTGCAAAAGAGTCAGGACATGGCAAGGTTCCGTCGAAAGCAGCACTCAGGAGAGGAGGGGAGGGTCTTCTTCGGACCGTGTGGAGCCGTTCCAGTCGCATGCTCCCGGGGCACGATAATGATGAAGAGTCCCCCCCCGTCTCTGGAGGCCTGCGTGTCTCTACTGGCCTACTCAGTCTCTCACAGTTTCCTCTCAGCTTTCCAACAGTTCTACTTAACCAAAAACACAATGCGTAAAAGGAAATAACTGATATTATCATCATGCAAACGTCAGTTCTTTGGCCTTAAAGGGAGAATTGGATATTGTTACGAGCATTAACATAACGCAATAGTGTCGGGGTGCAACAGATCGGATCGGCACAAAAGAAAAAAGGGAGCAAATACGACTTTTAGAGATCCCCTGATCACGCTTTTTAACCGCCGATACTAATTGCCGATCATTGATGATCCACATTGGCAGATAAAGATCGTTTTTGTTTTGTTTCGTTACAGCAGCTGATCTACAAGGCTGCTAACTTTTTATTTTTCAGCCACTGTCCCAAAAATCATTTCCACCGCTCTGAAGTCAGGAAACCATCAAAAAATGTCAATGTTATCCTTTTACTTTGTTACACTCATCTAATTTATAATGTTTTTTGTATTAAAACACAAGTTTCAAATGATTAGGAAATAAAAATATTGTTTTTTCATTGATAACATTTTTTCTTTTGTAGTTTTATGATAGTGTCAGGTCATAATTCCTTCTCTAATATCCAGTTATGTTGTGCTGTTAACGTTCCTCCTGTAAATTCAAACTGATTTGCTGTTCTCATGTGACATTATCAGGGATCGGCGGCTAGAAAGCATAAATGCCGATGTCCTGATCACATATTTTTACTGAATATGGGCCGATAACAACCGTCTGTAAAACTTTATTTCACGCTGTGATAGTTTAACTGTAATTTATGTGCGGTTCACATGTGTGCCGAACCGCAAAGGGGGGGGATCCACATGCATCCCGGATCGACAACGATCCGTCACACCACTAGTCTAGTGACGAGGCTAACTGTACTGTACAAGAACCAGGACGGCTCCAGGCTGTTGGGGTGTGCATTACTATTGAGTGCAGAAACAACCGAGAGAGGCTAGACTAATGCAGTAGATTTCATAGACTAATTTCATAGACTTCTTGTGTAGAAGTCTATGAAAAAATGTTCATTTAGTAAATTATGGCCCATTTTGAGTCAAATAGACCATAAATCAGAGTATGCTTTAAGGTGGGGCTACTGTGATTGACAGGTAGCTGCCGCTACAAGATCTGGCGACGGTCAAAATCAAAGATTATGAAATCTTCAAACTCAATGAATAAAATAGTCAAACCGATTTATCGATTATCAAAGTAGTTGCCGACTAATTTAATACTTGACAACGATGAATTTATTGTTGCAGCTCTAGAAATGATGCATGTGTCTTATTTGCGTGTCATTTATTGTTATTTGTCCCCTTAGAAACTTTCAGAAATGAAAAGATCGCTCACAAACATTACTTCGGGAGAAGTTTTCTTTGTGCAGCTTAAAACCCTGAGAAAAGAAAGCGTATCAACGTGATGATAATGCTTCTCTGCATAGCTCGGTTTAGCCTCTGGCCTCGTCTTCATATACTAATAGAGCAGAAAGTTGTCTCCTAATCTTGTTTTTTAGCTGAGTGCAGTGGTGTGTATGGGCTTTTATCTCCTCACTAACATGGACGAGACACTCCCTACCGGCCCTGTCCAAACATAATGGACAGACATACACACTCATTCCCGTATGAAGTCTAACCTTCTATTCTCACGTACAAAACACACTCCTCAATAACAACCAATCCTTCAACCAGAACAACCAAAGCAGGGAGTGTGTTTTGGCAGAGGCTCCGGGGTAGAAACGAAGGCCTACTTTCGCTCCATTTGTTGCTGATTGAACGGGCTCAGTATCCACTCATTCATGTGCGAAACCTCCCCAACACCTCTGCCAGTGGAAGCTGTCATCACAAGCGACCTCACAATAGACGAACTGTCTCTGCTCAGACGCCGCCGTCAGCAGTTTTGGTTGGGAAGCGTCCCGATTGTATGCAGATGATCCATTACTGTTGCTTTCTGGATGTGTGAGTCCTGGTGACTTTAAGTTGGTTAATGCAACTTTTGTCTGTCAAGTCTGTCCACTCCGAGATTGGATCTTGCTCTCGTTGGGATCCAGCCAGACCACATGCCAGGGTGGCCTGGCTCGCATTGAGTTTGGATGCGGTGTGGACCACAGACTGTATGAAATACAGACGTGGTCTCGATGATGTCACCCCTATAGTGATTGGAAAGTCGTTTACTTACGTTAACGTTACTTTTACTGCCAATCTTTATGAGCTGATATTCAGTAAGAATCCCAACGAGGGACTTTTGTTGTGAAGAATGAACAGGAAATGAAATGTGTTTATTTGCTCCTTTGACCGAAATACATCCGATGACTAAAAGGTGGAACCACGGTCTAGGTGTTTGCATGCAAATATTTTCAGATACTTTACTTGAGTACTTGTATGCTACTTTATACTTTCACTCCACTGTATTTAACACGTTACATTTCCCAATAAAAGAAAATCTGATGCATTATTATAGATTAAACCAGCAAAACGATGGCAGTAAAAAATAGTCCAATATTATATGTTAAATAATGATAATATATCACTATGATAGGGGCTCATGATATTTTTACTTTTTCTTGATTACACCTTTGAATGCAGGACTTTTAACTGCACTGGAAGGTTTTTCATATGACATATTGGTGCTATAACTTTAGTCAAGTATCTAAAAACCTCTTCCACCGCCGGGTCTTGGACAACAAAAAGCAGTGCTCGCAATATTCTACCGAGGCAAAACGTATAATTGTGTTTAAAAGCTTCAAAATGGAGCTGAAATAGAGAAGATCGTTCCAGTCACACTCGTAAAAACAAAAAAAAGCTTTAGATTTGTAATGTTTGCTCAAATTAAATTTACGATCCCAGGTGCAGACATTTCTCTGCCAACAGGAAGAAATAAATCTGAAACATGAAAAAAATTTCAGACCGTTTTGTCTCTCGTGTCTTGTTCGAAAGGATAAAATTGAGTTTTCTAGTTCTTAACCGTCACGCTGCATTATTTCTACATTTTTTGGAGCAAGTAAAAAGTTCCCTCTCAGCTTCACGTGCTTGGCATACGTGACATTATTTGACAAAGTTGACCTCAACCTGGCTAGAAGCCGGAATGTGCACCGACTAGAACAATTACATGTGTATCCAATTAGACTCATTGTGGGTTTTTTTGTCCCCGCAAAGACTCGTGAAGCCATTAAAGACATGAGTCATCCCTTTTCAGGACCGGGCAACAAGTTGAGACCGTTTTCTTTTTCTTCCCGTAAGCGCCCTGTCCTTTCTCGCTTGGTTTGATCGTTTCATACAAGCACAGACGCCGCTATCTTCACTGGAAAAAGGGAAATCCACTCACGCATAAACATTGACAGTATCGCAAAGAGAGGAGTGATGGGGAAGAAAGAAAAGACAAAAGCAGCAGGTTTCATTAGTAAAAGGGTGAAGGAGCGGGGAATCAAGTGGAAATAAATTAATATAAAATAAATAACGGGTGAAGGACTGCAGCTCTAATCTCTCCCTCCTCATCGGTGCTTGTTATAGAGTCATTAGCAGGGCTTTCAGACCGTGACGCTTACAACCTCCCTGAAGGGTACCGAGCCTCACGAAGCCTCCCGCTGCACATCAGTTCCCAAAGAAGTCTTAGTCGAGGTCGCTGCCGAACAGGAAACGCAGCAAAAAAAAAAGGGGAAACAAAGAACTTATTAGGTGTCTCGATATGGACGCAGTACGCCAGCGTACGGCCAGGAGAACCTGAGCATGCCCTCAGCGTTACATAAGGAGTTGTGTTACAAGCTGCCTGAGCCAGCAGTCCCGTGTGCCAAAACATTTGCTCTCAGCTTCTTTCACTCCCAATTTTTTTCCACCATGTGTGTTCTCTCCCTTTCATTTTCTTTTTTTACGAGTCACCACAAGACAAATGTTTCCCCCCCTACAGTCAGACTTACACAGCAGTGAAAAAGCATGTTTTGGGGGGGGGGATATGTGCACACAAAACCCCGAAATACATAGTAAAATGTGTACATGAAAACGAGAAAAACAGAACAAGCTGCGAGAAAGCAAACGAGAAAAACATGGGAGGAACTCATCGAAGAGGCTCCCACACTGAAGGTCCAGCGTGTTGTATTGGAGACGTGCATGAATTAAGACCAATCAAAGACCAAGATCAACAACACTTATATTAATATTTGCAGGATTTGCATTTGAAGTCCCTTTGAAGTTTGGTGCTCACTCGAGGGTTGTTGTTACCGGGATGGTTTCTTATCTCAAGGTGCTCCATTCAGCAATCAATTTGCTCATCTACAGACTTTTTTCACTTTAATTCATGTTTTGTGCCGCGATTGTCCTTAAGAGCCACCGTACTAATGCAAAATTGATAACAGAAGTTGACGAGGAGGTGCATACGTACTTTTAACTCACTGTATATATTATTTACCGTCACTATAATGTCTTTGGAGACTGTGGTCTAAAACAATGAATATAAAGTATGTTTGAAATGCCAAAATGACCAAAAACACGATGAACGTCTTGCATAGATATGGTCTTTTTTTGCTACAAGTCAGTAAAAACTTTGTCGATCTTCGTTTCCCTGTGTGTTGGCTCTGTAGGTGCGTAGCCAGGGAGTGACGGAGGAACTGAAGTGCCTGAGTTTACTGAACGCTCTGGATAAGGACCAGGACATCCCCGACCAGCTGGCCCAGCTCTTCGGAGAGCCCTGCATCAAACTGGCCGAAGGCATCAAAGCGTACATCTCCAAGGTAAGAGGAGAAAGTAAAACACAACACAATATGGTCCTTTGAAATACACATGACACCAACACTTCAACACTGAACGAGTAATGAGGCATCCCATGCATCTTATTGTTAGTCTAGATCAAATAAATCTATCGGACGGCAAGATGGTTTTGCTGGAGGTGTTTTTGTAAATGGAAAGCAGCAAACAATCAGAACCATAGTAAACTACATCATGATACATCAATAATAGGGGCGAAACAAAACAAATGTTATGAAGGGAAGAAAGTGAATTAAATTAAATTAAAACCACTCCTACATGCTGAAACATCTACTTACATCTCGATAGCGCTAACTGACAAAAACCAGACTATAATCTGGAATTCCTAAATGATATATTTTGGATATGAAGTGAAGTGTGCGTAGCCGACTCTGCTGACCCCGGGTTAAAGAACAGATGGAGGTTGGTTTCAGAGCGCAGGAATCCGCCCGGTTACAGTGAGCTCAGAAACATGTGTGTGGACCGATGCAGAACTGAACCTCTGGGTGGGACTAATTGGGCGTATTTGTCATCGTTACGATGGAACCTTCAGCGGTGAGGTCGTAACACTCATCATATAAATAAACGGGGCACATGTGTTGAATCACACAAACCGAGATATAAAAGATACAGTCCAAAGATTTTTGATCAAAAACAGCAGATGTTCTGCTTTTGATCAAAAATTCAGTTTTATTCAATAAAAGTTCATTTCTCACTCATCCAATAGTGACGTTATGGCCCGTTTCATCTGGTCAGTCATGTTATTTGTAGCTCTAGGTGCATCTTTAAACAAAAGTGAAACATTTAGGACAGTGAGTATAATAATCATATCAATGTATGCGTGTGTTGGAGTTGGATTGAGTGGAAGAGTATTAGAAATGTGAGAGTAAGACAGCTTCTCAGTTTGTACCCGTTGACCATCCAGCGTTTTCCTAAACCTGACGACGTGGATTTGGTACTCAAACCTTAAACTAAGTATTTCACGATCTTTTCTTAAACCTAACTAAGTATTTCACGATCTTTTCCTGAACCTAACTAAGTATTTCACGATCTTTTCCTAAACCTAACTAAGTATTTCACGATCTTTTCATGAACCTAACTAAGTATTTCACGATCTTTTCCTGAACCTAACTAAGTATTTCACGATCTTTTCCTAAACCTAACTAAGTATTTCACGATCTTTTCCTGAACCTAACTAAGTATTTCACGATCTTTTCCTAAACCTAACTAAGTATTTCACAATCTTTTCCAAAACCTAACTAAGTATTTTCCAATCTTGGCCTAAACCCAACTAAGCAGTTTTGTTTCCTAAACCTACCCAAGTTTATTTTTTTTTAAACAGACTGTATGCATGTAACGAGCAAAAATTGACACGTGTTAGACTTTTGTAGGAAAACGCAATTTGAGTAACGCAATTTGAAAACGCAATTTGAGTAACTTTTCGTAAGATATCATCATGTTGGAGGATTCATTGGCTCTGCTACAGACACCAAACCATCAGCATCATTGGGGTTATTTTCTTGATGTTTGTGGAGAGGTAGTTGGTAATGTAGTGGTATGTGCAAGTATAAACACAACTTTCTGATTTAGGCTGTCAACTGTATATCACAAAACAAATCAATAATGAACTGGTGACCTCAGAGCTGAAAAAAATAATAAGTCAGTCACGGAGCCTGTTTTCCTACATGTTTACATTTATGTGCTCTAACTTGTGTGTTTTATGAGTCAGTGCTTGAGACAGTTATTTTCGCCCCTGGGTGTTTTTTAGGCACACACACAGAGTTTTGAATACACACTTCCAGCTGAGCTGTTGTATGCGGGGCCAAGTGTTTGGGTTGAACCCGTTTTGTTTTCACCAGCGTTATATGTAGAACTGATGCTTCATGAACCTGTGCCAGAGCTCAGTCAAAAACAGTTCACACTAGAAAAGTGCACTCGGCGTAGATCTCCGCCAGGTGTGTCTGCAACAGACACTGTTGTAAAGTTGTAAACCAGGCGGCAACATCTGGTTCTGAAAAGTGAAACCAAGTAGAAAGTGTCTTAAAGCTGCATTCTCTCTAGTGTCCACCAGGGCGCGACTCCTCTGGTTGTATAGAAGTCTATGAGAAAATGACTCTACTTCTCTCTTGATTTATTACCTCAGTAAACATTGTAAACATGAGTTTATGGTCTCAATCTCTAGTTTCAAGTCTTCTTCAATACAGCATGATGTTCATTTAGTAAATTATGGTCCATTTAGAGTCAAACAGACCATAAAGCAGGGGATGCTTTAGGGCGGGGCTACTGTGATTGACAGGTCTCTATCATTGCATTGTCCGGTCTGGGAGTTACTCTTCTTAGAACTTTAACCCTTTTAGAGTGTGTTTTTAGTTTATGAAAGTTAATTGTAACATTGTTGGTTACACGATCATTCACAGCAGCGACCGCCGTTTGATCCACTTGAAGTGAAAACTTTTTTTTTTTTTTTTATTTACTTCATAATTGAATGGAAACATGGATTTTGTGTCTCGTCTCTCCCTCCTCAGCCCCCTTAAAACTACAAACCTCTGGGTCAAGAATGATAGTTTTGTTTTGAGTTAACTGTTTTGGTGCAGCTGTAGCTCAGGTGGTTGCGCAGCCATCAAGCGTGTGTCAAGCTCTACTTAAGCGAGACACCGAACCACCAGTTTGCTCCTGATTGACATGTTGTGGGGTGAAAACGTGCAAATGTAACGTCTTTGTGCTTAAACACTTAAGCCCCGGGGCACCTCTCCATCTGTTCAGGTTTATAAACACCTGGTATTACTTGGCATCGACCAGTGGGATCTGATCAGACAAGCGATTTGCTTTCCACCAAGACGGGAGTTTGTATCCCTCATTGCACATGAAGTGTTTTTACACACAAGAATTAAATCACCCAGAAAAAGGTCTAGACGTGGGTCAATCACAATAAATACCCAAAGACTGCTGCAGTAAGTAAACGCATTCCTATCCGTGCATATGTTGAATCAGCATGGAAATACAGAGGACTCCAGGAAGCTGTGGTTGGAGAGTCACTCCGTTGATACAAGTCATCTTCTTGCAGACATAGCCAAGAGGACTTCTGCCGCTTAGTCTGAATGCTGACAGCAGTAAATCTTCAGCCCCCTCATTTCCTACAACCCCCCCCCCCCCCCCCCCCCCCAACACACAAACCACCACGTTTGCCTTAGTTAAAGCCTCTCTTGTCCTTTAACTCTCTTTCTCTGCTCTACTTGTATGATACAATCGGAGAGCGCTGCTGCATGCCCCTGTGCTCCTCAGTGGACGGGAACAGGAATGTCTGGTTTGTGTAAATGCTGGTGACACACCATCCAAACAAATTCACATCCAATTACATGTTTCCCCCCTCAAACATTCACATATCCTGGTATTATCAAGCTAATCCCATGCATTTCCATGTCAGCACTTTGTTTTTATTCTATTTTTCCAACGGACCTATCGGCTCCAGTAGAGCGTCTTGGTGGCTCACAGTACAACGCTGTGGGTCACGCTCATGTTGTACAACAACACTGAATTGTTTTCTTCATCAGCTTGCGTCAAGGGATTAAGAAAGAAATTGTTGAGTCAAAAAGTCAAAATGGTGGTGAGATCGAGCTGGCAGACCAAGAAGGCACCGTCTCTTTCCTTAGAAAGTGCTTCAGTGAGAGTACCGGAGATCACACCAATCTTCTTTTTGTTTAACATCTCCTACAGATGGAACTGCACAAGTTCTATAATGTTTAACTCTGCATAACCGACGAGAATCAGGGCCTTAGTTGAACCAACTTTTAGGGCAAAGGACACTGTGTATTGTTCATTAACTGGAGGCCGGTGAGACCTACCGTAAGTCTTTATTGCAGCCGGCCACTGATAAGCTGGCTGCCGGTATGTGCAATAGTGTTACCTCTCACAGTGAGTTTTTGCTAAACGATTTATTCGCGTCTTGTAACTCGCATCGTCTGGAAAAGCTAACACCACAGCTAAACGCCACAGGCCTGACAGGTTTGACATTTTGAGGAATACGTTCGTCTTGATTTCTTGAGGGGTGCGCGAGAAGATTGGTGCCACTCATGTCTGTCCATTTAGTTTGAAGTTGGAGGCAGTTAGCAGCATGAAAGCTCTCTCCAAAGCTGGAAAAGATCCACCTACCTGCAATATGGTTTATCTCATTTGGTGTTGGAAAGAGCCAGATCGTCCTGTAACATTCTATCCTAAGCTGAGGCTAAGCTAACCATCTCCTAGCCCCCCCTTCCCAGTAGCCTCCCATGTATTAGCTTACATTTGGGTCACAGAGGTAACCAACGGTTTCTCTAAAAAGATCATCAATCAGCGTTGTTTGAAAACCCCCCCGTGAACGTAGAGTAGAGGGTCACCGGGATGAAAGACGCAACATTCCCAAGTCTAACCGAAGCCACTTGCAGAGGCGTGTTGCTGCAGCTTGTTGGTCTCTTAAAGAATCCCAGCTGCTGCAGCTAACAGGTGCCGGCAGGATGCGCAGATCACGGCCCCTTACTGCAAAAGCGAGTCTACCATACTACCCACATAAACACAATAAAACTTCAGTAATAAGTTTAAGAAATCTCTCACAAAACAGTCCATCAAGTCCAAAACAGCAGCTTGGATTTGGTTTCTTTGATAAACTTGTGTGTGTGTGACAACAGTTCGTTATAAAACAACAATGGCGGCTCCTGAAGAGGTTATGTCAGATATCGTTGAAAGAAGAACAAAGAACGGAGGAGATGTTTTCGCTCTTCTCCCGACCGGCTTCGGCAAAAGATTGATTGACAGATGGTTCATCAATCACCTGCGAAGTATTTGGGGGTTTTTAAGCGCCTGCCATTTTCCTCAACTTTTTCCATCAACAGCTTCTCTGATATATAACGGGTTGTTTTTTTTCAGAAACTGAGAATGATGACGAGATGAGTGTTGACAATGTGATGGAGAGAAAAGAATGGAAAACTAATGAAGACAGATGAAGTAAAAGAGGAGCATCGGTGGAGTTGATCTCCTGGAGATTATTATTAATGCATGCTGGCTCTGCATGGAGATTCCTCTGTGCACACAAACTGTACTCAGTGAGTGAGCGATGACGTAATGACGTGACAAATGTGTGTGAGAGAGACGGTGATGACAACTGTGGTGTTGGCATGAGATGATGAGGATGATGATGGTGAGGATGATAAAGTAGACCGTGAGTGATCGATGGGAGTGCAGAACGAAGCCGACCTGAATGAGTCATAAGAAACAGTTGATGAAAGAAAGAACAGAGGAAGGAGGAAGAGAGAAGGAAAGAGAAGCCCAGGAATAAATAAAAGAGATGAGAGATGTGGAGGAAATAATCAGAATGAGGTTTTAATTAAACACAAATGAGCGGATGAAATAGAAAGGAAAGAAAAACTCAGGGGCGGGTCTTAGCAATGTTTGTTGAACAGCGAGTCCAAAAGGAATAAAATGAACTGGTGGAATCGCGTGTTTGAGCTTATTAATCATCACAGCAACACATCAGAAACATTTTTGAAACCGTTCCCCTTCAGGAAGGTTTCAGACCATTTAATTAACGCATAGAAATCCTTAAATACTTCATCCATCACGGTGCGCAGTTAGTCTCTCTTCTCACCACACAAACACTCGTCCTTGCATCACTTTGTGGTTCTGCTGTCTGCTCGAGAGAATCTAACCCAGTAGACAAACTGGGAATAAGTCGATGCGACTTTAAGGAAAGAGATTACGGTTTGTTCACCAAAGAATAGAAATACAATGGACATAAAATGTTTAATGTGATGAACTCTCTCAGCACGGGTTCACCCTTTCAAGTCCGTCTTAAAACAATGATGCGTCCATATGTACTTTGAAAGAGTCCCGAGCGACAAAGAGGAATTTCGTACTAAAACCACTGCAGCGCGAGGCCGACGTGGCCTCGTATAAGCAAAAAACAACAACACACATGGTGGAAAAATGAAGAAGAAGTTTAAAGCTAATTCACTACAAATCATAAGCATTTAAATAGATTTGAAGCCCTTTGTTTGACTTTATTTAATGTTATTACAAACTTGCAGACAGTTGAGTTATATTTAATTTGTCATGGTGAACAATTAGACTTATTTTTACCTTATAGCAGACGTCCTTTTAAAGACTTTTCCTGCATCACATTCAGGTCTCAAAATCCCAGTCGACAAGTTTGCCATTTTTGAAAAGGGTTATCTGACCTAAGAGAGAAAAGACACGATGCCGCACTTCACAATGACTTTCTATAAGGTGAACATCAGTTTATAAACACATAGCATGCTTTGTTAAATGGTCGGCAATGAAGTCAAGTATAAAGGATTTCAAGTTAGTGGCATTAACTCTTGAAAACAACCCGTATGGGGAAAAATAAAATAAAAGTTTCCTTCTGTTTGGGTCTTGCCGTCTGGAGGTCTTTTGATCTTCTAGCATGTTTGACATATACGAGCACATGAATCACATGCACAGTTATTGCAGGTTTTAACGTTGGCCGCCAGGTTGTTGTTTTTTTGCTGGCATCACGAGTAGTTGTCCAGCAGATTAAATTATATTTGACGGCCAAAATGTCCCTGTTTTACAAAAAAGAAAAAGCCACATAAATAAATTCATTCACAGCATATTATACAGCCTAATGTTGTGTTTGTTGGACAACTTTGATATAAACTCATATTATACAAATGTTTAGTTTTGCCTCCACTGCGATTGTATACATTTTGACAAATTGGACTACCTCATCACGGTCCGATAGTTGATGTTTTTTAATATTCAAAGCTTCTATTGAAGTTTTTCAAATGAAATTTACGTACCAAATATTTCATGCATAACGTTTTTTTGGACCAAAGTGAAAATGTTTTTTAAAGGCTTAACTCCAACAAATATGGATTGAAGCGCAATATTTCGTTCGATAAAAACATACTAGTGAATTTGGGAAAGTATGATATATATCTTTTGGGGGTTTTGGACTGACGAGACAGTTACAGAGACCACACAACACTATTTTGAATTTGACAAATGTTGAATTCGGACCCACCAGCCTATTATTTGTTTCATTATTATTGTTTATGTCAAATGTAGGTTATTAAGTGGCTTTTTAAAACATGTCAGGCAGTTGTTCTAAATGGCCAGAATCCTGGAATATTAACAGGAATATTGGCCTTAAAAAAGTTCACAAAATGTATTTTTAAATCGAGCGTAAACCCTGAGATATTAAATTGTCTTAGATGCAACGCATTGATTTTAACGCGAGACAAGCAAAGAAAGCAGCAGGAGAGAGGAAGGAAGACAGGGTAGCACGGGGAGATTTAGGATGGCAGATTTTCTAAGTCTTAAGCTCTCCGCCCCCTGTGGGGACCAGAGTTAACTCTCCGTCTTCCACCCCGCTGCCTGTCGGTTCAAGAGACGGCGCTCTAACATCTGCACGTGCTGAGACTGCCAATACATCAGCTCTCATCTTCCAGTCACGGTGACGGATAACGCTCAGAGACCGGGTCAGGAGTTAACACGTCCACGGCAGGAATCTCATATCATCGCCCGATCAAACGTTCTCTCCCAGGTCTCAGCTCTGTGTGTGTGTGTGTATGTGTGTCTTTACCATCAGTCCTACAGACCACCGCATGTATTTGGCTTCATACGTTCGTCTGACTGAAATTATGTTTGTTTTGATTTTTCTATTTTTGTTTTTGGCAGAGATGGCGGTCAGTACCCTTTGATTTTTTTCCAAGAATTTCTTTGCATTTTTTTAAATTTATTTTTATCCCGTTTTACCACATGTACTGCAGACAACAGCCTGTGTCCAAATGGCTTGATGCTTTAATGAACTGCAGCTATTGTGTTTGAAGAAGAGTGATCTTCCCCTTTCCTCCGGTACAGGTCATTTAGGGAGGAACCAAAACCATACCCATTTTTAAATCTCTGGATTTCAAAATCAAAGTCTGTCTTTCACCAGCTGAATCTGATAAAACATAAAAGTGAGAACAATTTGGTTAAAAAGTTCATTCTCAGCTTTGGATACAGCGAATAAATCTCCCCCTAAGGTCCATTTAAAAAGCTGTTCAGGAGCTTTTGACTGTATCACAAGAGCTTCATCTTTATCACCTTTATCAGTATTTAAAGTGCTCAGTATTTTAAAACTATGATGCTTGACTAAAAGATAGTACAACTTTACAATTTTCTTGTATGATTTACAGAATCTAATAACAATAATAATAATTAAAGATGAAGAAGAAGTCGTCTTATCTGTACTTTAGCCTTTTGACCCGACACTAAGGTATTTCTAATCAAAAGGTTGCTTTCTCTAAAGCTCACACAGATGCATTGTGGGTGCCATATCTTTAAAATCTGCTCTGTGTCGAAGCAGTGATGTTACAGCAAATATTTGGCTTTTGACTGCTGATGTAAAGCAGCTGTTTTGACGTTACCCGTGAGGGTGTGGACGGACACTCAGCGGGCTTCAAAGAAAGCAGTGGACCATGGAAGTCCGTGTGAAGCGAAATGATGCAACGCAATGACGGGAGGCATTTGGGATGTGCGGGGGTCTGTTATCGAGGGTTGTTTCTGAGTGGACTTTGTCATGTGAAAGATTAGAAATCAGCGCTAAAATATTATTTTATTGAGGAAGCGCTCAGAGAATTACCTCCAGATAAAAGAAAGTAAATGTAGTGCACTGAAATGACCCTCGGACAAGCACTGAACTGTACATCGTTAATTCACAAAGCTCCGATAGAAGTCGAGAGAGGCGTGATTCTGTAATGTATGATCAAGCGTAATAAAAAACAAAGTTAGAGGCTGAAAGAAAAGTCTTAATTGAACAACCCTTGCAAGAATCGGCATCAGTAAGAGTAGTCTTTTAAAATCAATGATTAATTGTTCAGCGATAAAACAGCAGCTTTCATTTATAAATTGCCCGCAGTTGTTTTCTAGAAAACTAGTTTGACTGTGTGAAGCTCATAATGGTGTCGTTCCTTCTCCATCGAACTACAGGAAAGAGTGGAAAGGACACATTTTAACATCAATAACCGATGCTTGTTTCCAGCTTGTTTCTTGATACCGACGCAACCTTTAGCTTCTCCATGAGACGCATCAGGCTTTCAACTAACTTCCAAGTCATTATTAGACGCTCAGAGCTAACTGACCGTAGCATCGCGAGAAAGTCTGCGTAGGTTGGTTGGGAGTGGAGGATGGACGAGTCAAAACAAACAGACTTTCACCCAGGAGACCGCCGTTCATGTCCCGTGTGAAACCAAGTCAACGGTGACTAATTTTTCCTTAGTTTTGTTCCGTAAGTTACATACTTTGGCAACGCCAGTTCCTAAGCCTGAACCAGTACTTTTGTTGCGTCAGTAAACCCCCAAAAAACTTAGTTAACCTACGTTGAAAATTAAAAAGGGATATATATGCATGTAACAAGCAGAATCTGTTCGTTTCCCGTGAACACACAAAATTCCTTTTGACATTGACAAAGATATGCATGTCGGAAACGGACACGTCCAAAACTGAGAACCTGTCGCCAATAAACCAGCGGCGCCTTCGCGGCCATCAATGTGTCAGGATACTCTCCTATTTCCCAAAGTCAACACACTGCAAAGCTGCTGAAAAGCAGTTACCGTATCACACTCGCTCTTACAGTAGCTCGACTATTGAAGGGCTGTCCTTCCATTCTTTGGACATCTCTTTACAACCGAGTGTCTCCACAAAGAATCACACAAAAGCACTCTTTTAAGTTTTTTGTTTACCAGAGATGTGCTCAAAGGTTTCTTTGAAATAAGTTAATCAGCATGAAAAAAGCGTAAAAGAATGACAAACTGAGACCAAAACGACCGGTTATAAGAGAGTGGCAGGGATAGTGCAGCATGTGCTATGGGCGTCGATTAAAGTACATTCGAAGTTGCATTGCTCCACAACGAGACCAGTATCGACACACATAGGAAATCAAGGATCAGGCAGCTGAAAAAGGGCTGGAAAAAGGTCCCGGTTGTGGTTTTGGGGCATACTATGTACGAGACAGACTAAATGTAGGTGTGACCATAATTCATCAAAAGGTCACCACTCGATGCGGTTATCCGTAGCGCCGAACACGTGCCAGAGGAACAAGTCGGCCTCTTATTCTGCTCTACAAAAGTTAATGTCAGTCATTGTGGTCACACAGGGAGGGGCGGCAGTGTTGTTTGGTGACTTCCAGCTGATACACAAACACAAAAGACCTCCGTGTCCAGTGTTGACCACCCTCCCAATCCTCATTCATCCCTCAGGCCGAGTTCCTGTCAAGCAAGCGCCCCTCCAAAAAAAAAAAAAAAGCATACTTTCTGTAGCTTCTTTAGCATCAGCCGCTTGTCTAACCTGAAACACAAGAAGCCTCTGTGCTCTCACGATACATGTATTAAACGCCAGACTCTCATGATCTTCAGGGGATTTCCAGAGAGCAGAAAACTCCCATGAGAGGAACAACGTTGGTCGCCCGTTCTAAGTCTTATTCATACACGCAGCACATTCCCGGGGTGTTTTGCAAAACTGTTATAATAAAGCGAACATTCAGCATTCCTGCAGTACGTGTGCGGCTTTAACTCGCACTAAGTCCTGCGTAAAGCCCGAAGTGACTTCGCTTCTCCACATCAACACGTCCCCCCCCGCTCCAAATAATGTACTGCTGGTCTGGAGCGAGCGCTGGAACCAGCAGAAGCCAGACGCTGCCCGGCAGTCGGATTTATGACGCTCATGCTGGCCTTCGCACTTTCATCTTTATCTCACATACGAATTGCGAAACATTTTGCCTTTCCTTACGACACACCTGTTCACCGATACATGAGTGCAATATCTTATAGAAGACAACCCTTGAGTGATGTGGTGAGTTCTTGGCGTCTTGAAAAAGAGTTATTATTGGTTTGTTTGCCGACCGTATGATCTTCCAAACTGGCTGTAGTTACACTTGTCTTTTGCAACTTTTGTCAAAAAAAAGATCTTAATATAACTGGTGTGCTGTGTTCTATTCATCACTAACCATACAATCCTCTCTGTTGTACCAATAACCCAGATGTTCTACATGTCCCTCGGGCCGTTACCCTCACTTCCCCACATTTGATTAAATCTGCCATCACGCGCTATTCCTTCTATCTATCCTTTTATCTCCTACGTCACCGCCTTTCATTTTCAATTTATGTTCCCCTCCAACCGTTGCAAAGTTGTTGTAGGTTTTTATTCCTCTTCTGGGGGGGAAATATCTTAAAATATCCAGCACACAAGATTAAAAATATTTGGAGAACAAATGTGTTCAAAAGTGTCGGAGAGAGGGTGAAAACCAGAGCGAGGGAAGAAGAGGTGAGGATGGAGAAGAAGGGGAGATGACAGTATTTTATTGCTCTTGATACATGTGTGACCACTTTTAACACACTCAGGTTTCGTTTCGTATTAATATTTCCCACAAATTTGTGCCGTTGACGTGCAGCAAACGCTGATCTTTGAGGGGACGGAGAGCCAGAAATTTGGGGTTCTGTTGTTTATTAGCCCCGTCTACTTTTATTTCACCTCCTCTGTCCGAGTACGAGAGTTAAACTTAGGTTACAACGGGCAGCGCCGCTGCAATAAACCCTTATAAGGATGCAGAACCTCGTGGGATCAGCATATTTGTACAAGAGGCATTCACAGACCAAATATTGTTGCACTGGTACATTTGGCTTTTTTTGTTTTTTACTTCCAGCCTCAGCTGAAAACTCAACAGTGGTTCTTTTGGTATAAACAAGCCCAACATTGTCTCCATTATAACATGGCTTTTAAAAAAATGTGACATTTCGGCTGCGTCTGATGAAGTCACGGCTCCATTACCTCAATCAAGGATGACTTTGTGTACAAAGGCTTTTATTGAGTCGTCTTCTGGGGAAAGAATAAAATCCACACAGTACACTTCTGTGAATCCTTAAAGTCTTTCTGTCTAATATCATCTCTCGGCCATCGGCTCGGCTTTTCATCTCTTTCTTTTATTATTGATGGAGCGAGATACTGGCACAAACACGACCGTGAAATAAAAGAGTTGAATAAACACAGGACTCTGATGAAGTCACCGCGCTGTAAGCACAGCGGCTGAAACTGATAAACGGCTTCGTTTTCGACAGTCTAAACAAAACGCGTTTGAGGCTCTCCACCCTGCAGACTCACCAGATTTGTTCTTTATGTAAAGTACATTTCTAAATAAAAGGGCTGCACTTTTCTCTTCTTTTGGTGCTTTAGAGATGATTTAGTGTAAAGTGCAGCTCGGCCAGTCCGGGCCGAACTGAGACGTAGCGTTTGTTTCGATCCGCCAGATGCAGCAGACGGGTGGAGTCATTGGATAATACACAGTGTTAAGATAAGAGAAGTCATTAGATATACTTTGCAGATCAACCAGTTTTGTTGCGTTAAAATAACTTTTATCTTGAACACCATCTTTTTTTATTTTAGTTTTCTGATTTTACTGCATTTTTCTTACTTAATTGTTTTTTTTATGTTGTAATTTTTTTAAATATTTGTGATAACATTTTAACTAAAATTATCTAACTTTTATCGTAATTCTATTTTATTAGTATTACTTTTTATTTATTTTTATTCTTCCGTTTTAGTACATATGACACCAATACTTACAAAAAAAGCAAACGATATGGGAAAAGAAATTAAAAAATAGTGCACCACACATGGAGCCTCTGTTGTCACCCTGACTAATACAAAAGAGTCAGGACATAAATCACGTGTCGATTTCTCGTCGGCAGACGGCTCTTTGAAAACAATAAATCAACGTCAGACGATTTGCTCGCTCGATCACGTTATATTTAGGAGAGGCTGCCGTTGGTTTCATTACCATTGTGTGCAACACACACACACACACACACACACACACACACACAGGACTTTAAGACAGAAGCACTCAGGGAAAAGTTGCCAACACGTACCATCCAGGAAGTGACTTAAATAAAGCGTCTGCTGCTCGTTTAAGTACTTGAAGAGCTGACGGGTCATAAGACCACGTGCTCCTTTAGGTCCTTAGTTTTGACCTGTGCTCTGCAGGCCGTTAACACGAGAGCACGCTCGACTTCTCTACAGCGTAGCTTGCATCGTGTTCATAAATAAATCCAATTAACTACAAGCAACACTAATTAAATGTTTAAAATATACAAGAATCTATTGTACACGTAGACAGGACTGGGAGGGTTGTATTAAAATATGTATTCTGATATCATCGCTCATTACATGTTAAGAAATGTAGTAAGCAGCCAAATCAAGTGTGACAATATTAAAGTAACTTGATTACTTTCTGTTTTTTTGCCCCCATGCAGTACCTGTGAGTGAGTAGGAGTATGAGATGAAGAAGTAGTAGTAGTCTTCCTCCTTTTGAGTTTTTAGCGACAGCAGAGAAAACATGTGGGCAGAATTTAGAGTGCTGGTTTGTTTTGTTAAGTACGTAAGTGAATCTACGTCTCGGGCTGCAAACATTAAAGCTGTGCACATTTAAATGTGGGGGGACGACTTCGTTGAGCTGTTCACACTCGACATGTATTCCACAGCTGGAAGGCGTAGCGTGCACGGTGCCGTGTGTGACGTCGTTCCCCTTCTTCCTGCTTCACACACTAAATAATGGCAACGTTTCCTCCCGGTGAAAGCTTCTCTTTCCACCGACGTTAGAGGCTTTTGATGGGAGACGTGTTGTAACGTGTTCGTGCACGGTAAAAGATGTAGAACCTGCGGTAACAGACACATTGAACAGATGTAGCTGTTGCAGAAAGGCACAGAGAAACTTTGCAGAAAGCCAGTTCTCTGAATCTGTGAAGACGTGTTTACACGGTAAAGCTTCTGCACTTTTTCACGTGTACGTTAGGGCTATAGCCTGTGTTTTTGTGGTGAGTCAGCATAAACCGACATGGTCAGAGTTCTTCCCAGGAACAATAAAACAGATTGAGAAGATATCACGGATGATGGCGTTTACGTGCACGAATGAGGCAAGCATCTATGCTTTCTGTTTTATGTTTTTTATGCAGGTGTGAACAGACGTTTACCCGATTACAACGCCCACTTCTTCACAGGATTATCAACAAGCTGATATGAAATGCAGAACTTTTTGAGCAATTCAGCAGGATTTGATGTCAGTGGTACACGCGTGCCGTTTATTTTGATTACGACTCCATCGGCAGTTTGATTGTGAACTTAAAAGTAGCAACAACAAAAAAATCTCCCCCGCCAAAAAAAGCTAACGTACGTCACCCTCTGAGTTTGCATTCTGCGGTCCCAGAGAACGCAGCTGACATTTAGGTATTACATGTCTGTCTTTGTCTTTTTTATGACTCACACATACACATATTTGTATTGGTGTAAGTATTTGCTCGTGTGAAACGAAACTCAAAAAACGGAGACCGAAGCTGTAAAACGACGCCACCGCTGGCCTACTTTCATGTTTGTGTCCTGAGGAGCAACAAGAAACCGCGTTGTTAAAGATAAGATAAGATAAACTTTATTAGTCCCACAGCGGGGACATTGTGCAGGATTACAGACAAGAGACATCAGTAGACAACAAAACAAGAAAATAAAAATAGATTAAAGGTGACAGAGACAGAAAGAGGGAGGAGACGGAGAGGATTAATGCAACAGTCAACTGTGTAGAAACTCCTCCACTGTGGGTTTAATGTTTGTGAACAGTACAGAAAGAAACACAAACAAACAGGAAGGTGAACTCGAGACCAGACTCGAAACAACCCGAAGTCCGGTCTGTGTGAAACTAGACTCTGAATAAAAAGCAATAAAGGTTTGACATCCATATGTTGTTTGTCGTGTGTGCTTCCTCGGCGGTACACAGCGTTCTGGTCTGGCAGGAAAGTCCCTCAGCGAACAGGTCTGTTATCAGTGACTGGCATCGAGGAGGCCCACTGGTGCGTTACCTGTCGTAAAACCTTTACTCGCTGCTTCTAGACTATTAACCGCTAATGAGGAGAGCGAGTTTATATGTCGGGCAATTAGAGTTCCAGAGTGGCTTAAAATGAGTGAAACAGGAGGGGAAAGGTGCAAAAAGAACATTATTTTGCATTATAGGAGTATGATAGAGAAGCATCAACGGGATGCTAAATCAGAAGTGCTAAATATGCTAAGAAGCCTTCAGCTGTGATTTGTGGCGTCGTCACTCTGGAGCTGTTGCCCATTTTTTCACGTACTCTTAAACAAAACTCCTTCCGTTTTACGAGGCCTGAGAAGAAGAACTGCACATTCCTTCTTCCTCCAAATCTACAAACCGATCTGGCTTCAAACAAAGTCTGAGTTACTAATTAATCATCGAGCCAGCGCCAAGGAGCAACGTTAGCCATCAGACGCACAAACACGCAGGTATTTCCTCTCAATCTTTAGTGTTTCTGCACTACACTCCCCCCAAAAAAAAGACATTTTCACGCACACTAAATCTGAACACACACACACTGCCGGTCCAGGCCTGTCAGGGTCGAGCAGCATATTAAAGTATTGGGTTGCAGCTCCTGCTAATCTGCAGAAGAAACGCTCCTTCATGTGCATACTTGTCCCTCTTTTCCTTTCAGTCCTCTCTTTCAGTCCTCCTGTCCACTCTGACTCTCCTCTCTGTTTCCCGAAACCTTTTTTTTTTTCCTCACTTTTAATCCTCATTCCTCCTCTTCTCTCGTTTCCTCATAATTGTCCATCATCTTTCGCTCTCTGGGAGTTTTTTTTTTTCCACCAACTTCTGACTTTTGGCGCTGCATTCTCACGCACTCTGAAGTCAAAATGGCAAGAAAAAGATATTTTAAAGTTTGGACACAAAAGGCAAAATACTAATAATTTAACTTGATGCATTCATGACGTTTGACGTACAATCCTTTGATTTAAATTGTTTTATTTCATTTATATAGTACTCAGAAAAGAGAACAAGTTTTGCACCAAAAAGATGCACATATAAGCTTACACACAGAGACATAAATGTGCATCGATGTGGAGATAAATAAAGCAAGATTCAAATAGAAAGACATTTAAACACAATTAAAAGCCAGAGAATAAAAGTGTCTCAGCTCGTCTTGCATATTGTGCAGTACCAAGACAGAGTTGCATTGTGGGAGGTGTAGGATCTGGTGTTTTTTGGAGCTCGGCCCACGAGGACTAAAAGTCAGGTCATCACAGCCTCTGCTGGGTTCAACTTTTATGAATTAGTCTCTTTAAAGTCTCCTGGAGTGCAGCTTTAGAGCTGCAGCACCTGCTGTGACGTCTGTACTCTGGAGAGGAGGCTGTACAAGTGGACGAGACGAGCCAAGAAGGATTTACTCACAGCAACCTCTCATTTACCCCCTCATGTCTCTGTTATTTCTGCTTTTTTTTACGTTTGGCTGCAGACAAAGTGTGAGGAAATCAGACTATTTCTGTCCGTCTGTTCTAAACAGGGAGACAGAGGAGAGTTCAGGGTTTATTGGTTGTTGGTGTTTTTGCAGCTGGAGAGGTTTTGAAGACTTGTGGCTTTACAGGCTGTCATAAGCCCTTAGAGAGAGAGACACACACACACACACACACACACACACACTGCCCTGGTGGCCGTACACACACACACACATAAAGGTCACGCTGGCAGTGAACTTGTCCCATCACAGGCTGCAGGACGATACCCTGGAAACAAAAAGCTGCCCACTTAACGAGGCTCTTTCAGAGTAAAACCAAGACGAAAACACATGAATATGACTTAATCCCAATGTGCTCTCTGCCACCAGGAAGTGACCCTCTAGCGAGGTCAGTCTTACAGTATTTATTGTTTAAAAAAAAACGTTTAGCACAAAGCATTTCAGTGAGTTAGAGACGGTTAGAGAGTTGAAACCCGACTCATCGGATCCACTTAAGTATCTGTAACGATGTGGTCGTTTCCAAAGCCGAGGGATCCTGATAGCGAAAGCACGGTCACCTTTTAGTTTTCAGCCTGGACTTTGGAACAGATCCACCTGAGGATCTCAGGCTGCTAGCTGGAGGCCAGTGAAGAGAAGCCAGGATCGGGGGGGATGTGAGAAGCCTCGCTGCTGCGTTCTGAACTAGCTGGAGGCGAAAGAGTGACTTTCTAGTTGATGCCAGAGAGGAGGGAGGGACGTCAGCAGTCCGTCAAACCGCAAACAAACATTCTGGAGAGCAAGAAGTGTCGGAGAAACACGTTTCAGGGGCACCTAAGTCACCAGAGGTCATGTTGGTGCCCCTCAGGCATGCATGCCATGCGGTCCTGCTTGTGACCTTTTAACCCATATTCTCTCTTTAAAAGAGACATCCCCTTAAACAAAAGGTGAATGTGATAACTAGAAGTTGCCTGCAGAGTTGCTCCTTATATAACCGCTGGAGTGAGATATCTGGCTCACTTTGTTAGGTTCAAGGAACCTCTAGACTGTGGGGAAACCGCATGTAATCCAGCCTCTTACACAAAGAGAACCGGTTTCAATTATAAACAAAGCATTTAATACCTCTCATGCTTTACAGTTACACCGAATATGACCTGCTCACCCCAAAAAGCGTTACCACCCACCCAGTGGTACAGGAGCAAGAGGCCGGAATTTCTTTCTCTCCCGCCTTACATAGTTCAAAAAAACATCCCATAATGTCCGTAGTTCCTATTGGCTAAATCCAGTTGGCTCCTCCTCCTCGCAGGACCCTCGCACGGGTATGACCTGTAATTGCCTGTCTAGAAATCTATCTGTCCCTTACTCCCAACATACTATTCTTTACAGTTTAAAACATTCAATGACTGTCTTTTATGGCTTAACACTTCTATGGTAAACATTCTATATAAAGATAAAGATTTGCAACTTTTGGCAAAAACCTTCACAAGTTTCACAAGCAAATATAAAGGTGCTACTAAGATACACTTCTAACTACAAATTACTAAAACACTAAAACCTAAAACACTTCTACAATTATGAATCTTCTAATTATGTATTCCAAGACACTTCTAATTATGATTTCTTATTTATGAATCATTAAACACTTCTATTATAATTTCTTAAAACAGTTCTAAACCCAAATTTCCAACAACTTTACAGAATATATGCCCGGGGAGCCGTCTGGGTTGTCCCAGAAGCCACGGCAGCATCTAAAGAAGACAGATTTACTTCGACTCCGGCTCCTTTGTTGCAGCCGAATGCTGCTCACGGCAGGCGAGAGAAATACTGACGACGTGGCTCCACAAAAAAACAACACATGGCGCTGGAATCCACTTGATTGAGGGACAGAAAAATTGAGAAAAAGTTAAATTTGCTGTCGATTGGGATCATTGTTTTTCTTTAGTTTCATGCCGTTTCTGCAAGCTTTCCTTCCTCCGAATGTAAACAAGATGACTCGACAATAAAACCACTAGAAAGTGGTACCGTTGTCTTTTTGTTTCATGTATTCTGTCTCTATGACGTTTATGATTCTCTCCTGGTTTATAATGTATTTTTTTTATCTCTCAACTGTAATGTCTGTAGGATGTTTTATTCTAAGCGGAGTGCAGATGTGTGCAGAATTACTGCCAAAGCTAAATTCCCCCCTTGGGGACAATACAGTGTCTTAATATATCTCATGCTACTGTTAAATACAGAGAAGAAGAATGTATAGAGATCCTTTCTCACGATCACAACCAAATTATCTTGTTACATGGTTATCCTGACATATCAATGAATATTTTGACATGAGAAAACAAGTCTTTTTTCTATTTTCTTATATAAATAAATGTTAAATTACTTCAGATTACTCTCCATGTAAATATAGAAAAGGTTTTGCTTTCATGGATCTTTATGGTACAAATAATCCCTTTCTAATAGCGAGGATCAGCTGTTATAATCTAGACATTCGTGTCTTTCCGTGTAAATTTCGTGAACGAAAACTAAATATCTTCGTCAATGACTAAATCAACATGCGATATCGTTGCAGTTTAACAAACAAAAACATTTTCCAAAATCTCTTTGTTTTCATTGGCAATGAAGAGGAAATGTAATATTAGATTTTTATATTTTAATATAGCAGTTTTGTTCAATATTTTGGCTAAAGTTGTTGCTAATGTTCAATATAATCTGGTGACTAAAAGAAGAAAGACATGTTTTCATTGACTAAAGCCACACTAAAATTACTTCTAGTTTTTTTGAGGAAGTAAACTAAATCTTGACTAAAAAAACAACAACATGAGGTCGACGAAATGTTATTAAAAAAAAAAAACTAGCAGGAACATTTGACGACGGACAATGACTAAATTAGGAAAAACAAAATCGGACAAATTTAACTCTAGTTTAATTTACATCACGCTGTCGTCATCAACAAACTGAAGCCTTCATCATGTGGGATTATCTCAAGATGTCAGTAACTGACCTTTCACTTAAAGTACAGAATAATGACTTCAAGCTGGAATCATCCCAACAAGCCAAGAAGTTAAACGCTGCTACCAAATGTATCTCACATGAACCACCTGTGGAGCCAAGAATGTACCGTTTCTAACGAGTTACACCTGATTACAGGCGTGTGTTTAGGTCTACGTTGTTTCTGGTGTTTTGAATATGAAAAATGAAGACTTAATTGGGCACAGCCAGAGTTTTATCTGTACTTGGGTTGCGCCATGTTGAGTTATCTTGTTTCCACGTCTCCATGGACGTCTCCTGCTGGAAATAAATTCTCAAATCGTCTCATTCATTTTCCCTAATCTAGTGTCTTTAAGATTCATTTCAAGCAGGTTTTTTACGACTTTTACTGCGAGCGTGTAAATATCCGACCGCATATGATGCAAACCAGATGCAAACATGCGAGTAAGAAAACACTGTAAGTGGACGATAACTCTGCGTGACGCCGGTGTTCACCTCTAAATGTACGGCCGGTCAGAAGCCTCTCAGGAGGCCGTAGAAAGCTTCCACCGCTGTGCAGAACATGAATTATGCACGAAGCCTCGGCGGAGTTCACTCTTTAGCCATCCCACAGTTTCCCATGTGAGCGTTTAAGCTTCTACAAGACAGCAGACGGGAACTCCTATGGAAAACATGTCGCCCCGAAACACAGGCCTGAGAGCGCTCAAGCGGCTTTTTTTTACATTTCTTTTTACTTTTCTTGTTCAACCACAGCCACATGCCGGGCTAGAAAATCTGTGGGTAATTTCCCCTCTTTTCTTTAAGTGTGCGTGGTTCATTTTCTGCTTTCGGGACATTGAGGAACGCAAGGCGGAGACGGGCACGACACGCCCGGTGCTTTGCTGTATTGGGTTCCCCTTAAAGTAAAGAGGGTATACACTGCATTCACACACACACACACACACACACGCCAAACCCCAGAGCCATCACGTCCAATTAGCCGCGCTGCGTCGAGCGTTCAGTTTGGGGAGAAAACGGGCTCGCTGCCAAGCGTAACACCACGGTTAGAGCTGGATGACCGTTTTAAAAAACACCGGTGGAATTCATCATATTCAAGGTTTTGTGGCTTTTCAGCACATTAATCAGGGAGATTTATACCACAGGGGGGGTAGTGCCTTGCTTAAGGGACTTTAGACAGCCCACATGACCAGTAACAGGTGATTAAACCTGTGAGCTTTTGCTCGGAAGTCGGTCGGACGCGGGCGAAAAGATAGAAATGTGAAAAAGAGGAGAAAATAGAGACAGGATGTTAGAAAAAGAAAATTCTTATAACTGAAAATACATTCAAAGGAGCGACTGAGGTTTGATTTACAAAGTGAGAAAGACAAAAACAAGGTCAACAGAAAGCGCTCACATGTGTGTGTGTGTGTGTGTGTGTGTGTGTGTGTGTGTGTGTGTCTCCATCTGGTGAAGATGAAACAGTTGAAATGATGATGTATCGCTGTTGGCGAGAAAAGAGGGAGAGGTCTAATTTTGGGGATAATTACTGTGCTGATGAAAGGAGGAGGAGGAAGAGGAGGAAGACGTGGCCCGTCTTCTAACTTCAAACCAGACTTAATCAGAACCTTGTTTGGAGAGCGATATGGCACAGTCAGACAGCAAAAAACACCACAAGGGCCTTCACAGTACTACCATATACACTACAGTGACAGAGTGGTGTTGACAGATGCTGTTTTCCCACAATGCAATGCATGACAGAGAGGGAGGAGCTAGTTATCTGTGAAGATTTCTATATCCAGTAAAAGCAGAATTAAGACGCCGTGAGGAACTTTACATAATATGGAAGTTATGATATAAATAGTCTCCTCTAACAATAAGATATAAAACATAAGAAACAGATTTATTAGCGCTTCATATCTGCTTCTCCATCGTATAACTCTACAGCTGCTCTGTCCTCTCAGCACATATAAGATATCTACAGGATTGTGTGTTTTTTATCCAAATCAACAGGTGGTCAAAGTGACTCGAGTTAAGAACAGAATAAATCACAGCCAGTGTTTACACAGCAGAGAAACCATCGCAGGTTAATAATTAACTCCACACTCGTTTGTTCTCCTCTCACATCGTTGTTGACCTGCTGGTTTTCTTTCAGGTGACGGAGAACATCATCTCCAAACAAACCTTCATAGGTGAGGAACTCTCTCTCTCTCTCACACACACACCACAATCCAACAACCGCCATTTTTATTCTAACACTTTCCTCTCCCCCCCCCCCCCTCAGAGGCCAGAACCATGCCTCGCCCCTTCAACACCTCGGGGTCAAAGTTCATGACCTCGGTGGCCCAGAGGCCGTCGGCCCACTTGACCCTCAGAGACAGCAGCTCTCAAGGTGAGGCCGTGTTTCTCTAAATGAAGAGTGAAAAAGGGATTATCACGTTCGTTATATATTTTTATTGCCTGTTTGTGTTATTGAGGTGTCGAGGTCAGAGGTTCATTAGGTCTGTGGCTGCTGGAGTGCAGCCGTTTCTATTGTGTGCTCAGCAATAAAAGCATAAATCCAAATAAGAACAAAGACTTTCATATATTTCTATTTAAATGCTGGACGGAGGCGCGCTACATACAGCATGCTGCTTTATAAGAGCGAGAGACACACAATATATATAGTAACACTTATACGAGCTATTTAGACTGCGTCACTCTTATCTGCGTATGTCACTTCCTGTTCTCCGTCCTGGAGTAAAATGTACTTCAGCTGATTCTGTGAGGCGTATCGGACGTTTAACAGATATTTCTGTCGTCGCACAAGAATAATGGAGCGTATGCGTGTTGTAAAGTTGGAATGTGGTTTTCGTGTGTGTGTGTGTGTGTGTGTGTGTGTGTGTGTGTGTGTGTGTGTGTGTGTGTGTGTGTGTGTGTGTTCAGACGTTTGTGTTGCTGCATCTGAAACTGGCGTGCAAGCTGAAGGGTGTTGACAATCTGGCAGAGACCGACTGATGTTATTTCCAATGAGTTGACAAAGGGCAAAAATGGTGTCACGTGTGTGTGTGTGTGGGGGGGGGGGGGTGTGTGGAGGGAAGAAGGAAGAGAGGCTGAGGTTCACACACACTCAGCCTGGATTTCTAATTAGGAAGCAGGACAGAAAGAGACTTTGATGTGTCTTAAGAAATACGTTATCCTACGAATGTGAAGGAAACAATAGTGTTGGGGAAGTTAGTGCATTTACACACACACACACACACACACACACACACACACACACACACACACACAAAGTAGAGAGACAGGAAATGATGCAAACATGCACAGGAGGAGAGATGCTTGTTGAAATATGTAAAGCCCGATGCAGACGAGCTGGTCTCTCGTTTACTTGTATAAATATATATTTTCCTCACCAGCAGGGTTCTCTCCCTACCCGATCCCCACGCCGGGTCTCCACCAGTCCTGTCGCCACGTAGTCCGCACGTGGGCCAATCAGAGCTTCGGAGCTCACCTGCACAACATGACGCTGTCCAATGGGAAGCTGCGAGTGCCTCAGGACGGGCGGTACTACCTGTACTCACAGGTGAGCGGTTTACTTCAGAGGAAAACCTCCGTTTGTTCTTGCTTCTGTGGAGATATGGAGCAAACTTGTTGCTCTTTCTTGCCAACTACTTGTTTGATATTTGCAATTCAGCTCAAATGACAAACGAGAAGGAGAAAGAAAAGCTATAAATCCACATTTTGGTAATCCTCACACATTTATGGAACATTTTTAGGATTAATAAATCAGATAATGGTGTTTTTTTTTTGATGCATGCTTCTACAAAACGAGTGGAACAACTCTAATATCTATTATATCTCCCTGCTCGGCTGTCTCCTGCCTCCAGGTGTATTTCCGTTATCCGTCCCCGGCAGCCAGTGACGGAGACCAGCGCAGCATCAGCCACCAGCTGGTGCAGTGCGTCTACAAGAAGACCTCCTACCCGAGTCCCATACAGGTACGTGAGCCCCGCCATCATTCTCAGTGCTGTCGAGTGGTTCGCAAACATCCGTCTTACCTTTTCAACCGTCCCCTTTTTTTTTGCGATCAGCTCCTGAAGGGGGTGGGAACGAAGTGCTGGGCTCCGGACGCCGAGTACGCCCTGCACTCCGTCTACCAGGGGGGGCTGTTCGAGCTGAGGGCCGGCGACGAGCTCTTCGTCTCCGTCTCCTCCCCGACCATGGTCAACGCCGACGACTCCTCCAGCTACTTCGGCGCCTTCCGCCTGGACCTCTGAGAGGAAGGGATGGGAAGAATTACTTTAAAAAAGGAGCAGATGATAAATGGGACGGGGGCCTTTTGAATATCCGAGTGTCATTTAAGGCAGAGCTGTGGGATCTTGGATTCCTCAGTTTGCTTGGACGGATACAATGAAGGACGGAAGGATTTTTTGGGGGTTTGGAGGCTTCGCTTGAGTGAAAGGACTTCCTTACTCTCCGCTGAGCACAAACCTAACCGCCGAGAGCAAGATATACAAAGATACATGTGCAACCACGTGAAAAATAAACGTCAGGGTATTCTTTCTGTCCCGTCTTGGGGGAAGGAAAATTACGCTTTTTGGATGTCCACAAGAGAAAAAAACACACTAGAAACCTTATAATTGCTCAGAAACATGAGGCCACCCTGCTGCCTGTTTCCCCCCAAAACAACACATGAATCTCAGTATCTCTCGCACGTCAGCGAAGCAGTCGGGAACCCCTCGGATTTGGATTCAAGACCGAAGAATGTACACGTAACACACAAAAGAAAGTGAAATGATCAAACCAAAGCAACAAAAGTGGAATACACTTCTTTTTTTTTAAAGCGTGCCATCAGAGCACTGTACATATGAATGGCTGAGACTTTTAGACAATGAACTGTGGTGATTTTGAAAGTAATTCTTATGTATTTTACATTGACTGGACTTAAAACCACTTGGATTTTGCCGAGGACTTTATACAACACTAGATCTGTGGGTCGTATGCAGAGACGGTCTTTAAGAGGATAGGGATTGCTTCGTCTGGATACAGTAATGAGACTGTGAGAAGCAACACAGAGTGCCTTTTTATTTAACAAACGAGTCTGCAAGGAAGAGGAGGAATGAAAACCAGGAGGAGGAGGAGGCAGAAATCTTGTAAAAAGGACAATAAGAATGAGGGCGGTGTGCAGCCCGGCCGGCCTGTGGTGTTGATCTCTCTTCTGTCTCTTTCACTTCACAATCTCTCTCTTTTCTCGTAAAGAACGTTTAATATCTCGTCTTTCTGGTTCGACTCTGTGAAGCTGCACTCGGTTTATATTTGAAGGATCAGTCGAGCAACCGAGCAGAGACAAAACAGAGCGGGAACAAGATGACGGCTCGTCGCACAAACACAACAACACGGACGCCAAGGTTCAGATGGTTTAGAGCCGCTTCACATTAAAAACACGCTCACTGGAGCGTCACTAGACGCATCAAACACGAATCACTTTTGCACCAAATTTTGCCGAATCTACTGTCCTGCAAATCACTGATTAATGAAAGATGTCACGCAACATTAAACAAAAAGGTTCTCAGAAATACAAAAACAACATCTGGACACCAAAAGAGAGACGAGAAGTTTGAGCAGACTTGCATCGTTTTAGCAGATACAACATTAAAAGAAAACTCGTGCAACTTTCTTGCCAAGATTTTTAATGGAGGACAGGGGACAGTTAGCTTAGCTTAGCACAAAGACTGGAAGCAGAGGGAAACACCTAGCCTGGCTCGCTGTTTCCACTCTTTGTGCTAAGCTAAGCATCAATTTGGTAGCAAAGTTAACCTTTAACTTCTTTGCAAGACGGCAAACAAAACTCCTCCGTTAATATGCAACTACCAGCCACGTATCGTTCTAGTTAACCCCATTAAAAGTGAGCTGGCAACAAGAAAACAAAGAGTAAATTGGTGACGCAGCAGCAGAACTGGCAACACGGACACATTCACGGGAACACGCGCAGACATTCTGCACCATTGTGACACTGAAACACACACACACACACACACACACCATACAAACCAGTTCAGCAAGCAAACAGGAAGAAAAGGTGAATTTAAGGAAAAAGGGCGCCGAGCGGATTTACTAACAAGACACAGACGCACAGAAAGAAAGATTTGGATGGAGCGAGAGAGGATATTCACAGACATAAACCATGCGCCGACCAGCACCGACTGGACCCCTACACGCTGTTTTTATCTGGCAACACACACACACACACACACACCACCTCCAGACTCGTCTGTGCTCCGCAGACACACACATCATGCCGTGTCACATTGTAAAGACACACACTCATTTATCCACACTGCCATCTGGTAGTTGTCAGTGATCAGTCGGCGGCATGCAGGGAGAGTGTGTGTGTGTGTGTGTGTGTGTGTGTGCACCCATGTTTGTTCAAAGGGCTCAGACAATTCATAACACTAACACACACATTGTGTAGCTTTGTTTTCCCTGAGAGAGAGAGAGAGAGTTCACACATACCTGTGTGTATTTACTCTATGCCGGGTTACCGTATACTGTGGTTTGTTTCATAGCACACACACACACACACGCTCTTTATTTTTCTGTGCAAAGCACAAAATTGGAGGCAAATTTCATTTAGTTTGATTGCTGTTTTTAGCTGCTATCTTTTGTTCTTTTTTCTGCCGGGTGGCGAGCACCTGCTCACGTTTGTTTATTATCCGGGGTGAACTTCAACAATCATTTTTCTTCCTTGCACTCCGACCGGCACCAACAGATCACTGAAAACAATGTCGAGCGATGGCGATAATGCAACGTGTACACACACACACACACACACACACTCTGATTACAGCGGCGTAAAAAAGCCCCTTCGGACCAGCTGGGAAAACTTCTGCATTGAATGTGTCTGTTTGTACTGGACGGTTTTGTAGCTGTGAACATGTGTAGCACGTTTGTTGCTGAGAAAATAAACAAATATTTGAACCTTGAACGTGTACGTGGACTTTTACAGCGTGGAGAGCAAGTTTTAATAAAGAACTATTGTTTCAAAGGCATTTTAACGACTAGATCTCAGCAGTTACAACCTTCACACAGTCACATTTAAATGCTTTACAAATGGTGGTATGTAATCTAGATCACAGGATTAAATTACTAAATACATGTGAAAGAGGACAACACATTTGGATTGGTTTTGGGAATTTATTTTCGGGTCTTTTTTTTGCTAGATCGTAGTTGATTTGTTTTAAAGGAGCAGTGTGTGGGATTTAGTGACATCTAGAGGTGAGGCGGCAGATTGCAACCAGCTGAACACCCCTCTGTTCACTACGGTGCCTTCAGGTAATGTAGAAACACTGAAGTCTCTCTTAATCTAGACTTCTAGGTCAATGCTCACCAGGACCTCGTCTGCTGCTGACTCCTGACCTTTCACCTGTGCAGCAGCGCGCCAACGAGACCAGAGAATACCTCCAGAGATCAATGAAGCGTCCCACTGCTGTGAAGAAGTCGACGGTAATTCAGCTGGAATTTACTCCACAGATCCCTTTGTTCACGCTTCTTTGCAGGCAGCACAACATCATGACTCTCGCTGCTCAGTTTATTAAAGTCTCTCCGAGTTGAAATGTTTTTCATTTGCAGAACCCCGCAGAGTGAGCTTCCTCATCTGTCACCAGCTCTGTCACAGTCACTTCATTTTGGGTTAGATGAAGAAGAAGCCCGCTGTGTTAGTGCCACGCTCTTAATCTTAAACACATTAAGTGTTGGGGACATGTCATCCCAAATCTGCTCTATAATTGATGACATGTAAACCAAACGCTAAAATAAGTATGAATAGGGAAAGTTTTTATTGTTTTGTTTAACGTTGTTCACATCCATATTAGGTGATCGGTGTTTTTATGCTCTTGCCATGTTACCCACAGACTGTCTATAAGAAGTGGACGTAGTCATCGTGACGTCACCCGTTGCTTTGTGGACTGATGTTTTGAAGCCTTGAGTTTGGCGATTTTCGCCATCGCCATCTTGGATTACAGCCGCCATGTTGTTTTTCCACAACCAAAAAACAGAAGTTACCATATTTGGACTGTAGAGGAGTGACTGTCAATCACAGTAGCCCCGCCCTAAAGCATCCCCTGCTTTATGGTCTGTGTGACTCTAAATGGACCATAATGTACTAAATGAACATCATGCTGTATTGAAGAAGACTTGAAACTAGAGATTGAGACCATAAACTCATGTTTACAATGTTTACTGAGGTAATAAATCAAGAGAGAAGTAGAGTCATTTTCTCATAGACTTCTATACAATTTTACTTATTTTTGCAACTGAATTATGCAAATTTAGAGACGAAACGCCGGAGGGCTTACAAACAAAACGAACTGTGAAGAACCAAGACGACAACGAGTGAAACCGGTAAAACGGCATAAACCAACCGCCACAACGCCGAGGAGAGATTGTAATTGACTGTGAACTGAAATCTAATTTTCATGGTTTACTTTATTGCCTTTATTCAAGCCCTGTAAAGAACGAAGTCAAGTATTCATAAATGCATTATAAAGAATGATGATTTGTAAGACTTGGCAAAACCTGACAGAGAAAAAACAAGACCAGAGAGCCCGTCAAACGAACATTTATTTACTAGAATGACTTCATTAAGTTTACATTACCGTGTTAGGTTTCAGTCTACGAAGATTTGGGGACTCTGTAAACAAAAAGCTGAGCTCAACTTAAATTTTGAGACTTTAACGTCACTCACTGTTGTTTTTCAGATTCAGTGTGCTGGAGTTCAGAGAAAAAACAACCTGCACTGAAGTCTCCGATTCCCATGAAAGCCACGACCAAATTTCCCATTCAAAGCCACGACCTTTCCCTCTGCTCACCACATATGCAGCACCAACAGAACATTCACGTCGACATGGTGATCATATCAGATTTGGGAGAAAAGTGCAGATGAAACTTATACTTCTCAAAGGAATACAGCTTATTAGCCAATTCAAATCAGATCAGCTGGACAGAACTGCTTATTGGAGTGTCACTTCATATAATATATAGGTATATATATATTTGAGTTAGGGAGAGTGTGTGTGCGTGTGTTGACATTTGAAACTAACAGTTAGCGGTCTGCTGTGAATCCAATACGAGACCACAGCCCAATACTGTTTAACTTGGCAGTTGTGTTTGTGTTATTGAATAGCTCCCATGTTCCATATTTACATAAAAAACAATCTCTGTGTGTTATTAATTCAATCTTGTGTTTGGCTCTGCACAAAAGTTCTTTTCCATTTCTAAAGGTTCGTAGAGTTAGAAAACTGCCGGGCGGCCAGCCGCACGCATCGTCCATCATTTGTCCTCCATCAGTGGTGGTGGGTGGGGGGGAGATACCGGAGCAGTTACTGTGAATCACGCAGTGTAAATCAGCACTGAGACCAGCTTCCAGCTCCGCTCTGAGCTCCCATCCGTCAGACCCATGCTGTGTTCATATTTATAAAAGTGTTGCGGCTTGCTGAACATAACTTCCAAAGGAAATCCATCACAAGCCATGTTCCGAGTTTTTAAATCGTCCAAAAGCAACAGTTTCTTTTGCTTGGAGAGTGAAAAACAAAACCAAGGCTCCGCTGGTTACTGGTGAGACAAACGGAGCAGATTATCGTCTATAATAGTGTTGAAAAGGTTCCCTGTGGACTTGTTTACATTCACTGGTTCTCACCTAAATGAATTGTGTGTATCTTTGAAGACTAGTAACATAGAAACATTTGTAAAGTCAATTTTTAGACACAGTTTAAATAGTTTACACCTAGTTTACTCTTCTGTCTTGCCTCCTTTGGTGCACTGCTACATTTCTTTGTCATGTTAGCGCCACCGACTGTTGACAGACCGATTGTGCATCGCGTCCCCTCTGTATGTGGTACCACTCTTAAAAACATTGCCAAAGCTCCCACACTCCATTGAAGAAACCAGTAATTTTATCCCGAAAACCACGAGGGCTGCTGGTGCACCGCTGCCTCTGTTGGTTAGTCTCTTTGGTGAATCCGAACTAACCGAAGTCGCACAATGACCCAAACAAACACACTGATGGAGGCAGCGGTTGACCAGCAACCGTTAATTCTTTCTTTTTTCCCCAATGGCGTCTGGTAGCTTTGGCGAGAGCGTAGACGGATACATCGGCTTCAGTTTCCCCGTTGGAAACGTCCGTCTCACGGCAAAGTAAACCGGTAGAAAATATTCTTAAAAATCATTATTTATTTTATTTATAATCTAATTAAAGATCCTGCTTCCACTTTGCCCTTTAGCTCATTTTCATTGGCTCCTCCCGGCGCATCTGAACCAATGAGATTAGTTCTGCTTCCACACAAACTTGCAAGAAACATCTGTGGCTCATAAAATGTAGGATTGCTAAATAAACACTAAGTGAGTCAGAAATCCTCCCCCAGTTGTTACTGGTCCACAATATTGGAAAATATGCTGTGGTGTCCTGCGGCTGGCATCGAGATGGACGAACGAATCAACTCATCGCGACCAGACTACAATGTGTTCCTGTTGGCGAGGTTTGTACACGAGCGTGACTAAACGAAAAACTATGTTTCTAGCGCTATAATTACATTTGGCTAAATTATGAAGTGTGGCCACCGAAGACGGAAAATGTAATCCAGACCACCAGCCCTCCAGAATCCTTTCTATTTCAGAGTACATTTGAGAAGAAACATAAAACACAATTTAAACAAACTATACAACTCATGAACATACCCCGTGACGAGGTGAGGACAGGCAGAGTGGTCCACACTTCAGAGGAATGAGATCGGGATCTCATACGAATACAAATCATAGCCCACGTGTACACAATGAGTAAGACCATGTGTGTTTTACTGTACCACAGTTTATATTCAAAGCTTCAGAGCGTTGCTCAAACGCAAAACGAGTACGTAGAACTGCTCATTTCAGCCGCCTACATGTTCTCAGCTGTTCCAGGGGTTTGATCGAGCAACTTCGTGCTTCCAAATCCACCTTAAAATTCACACTAAATTCTTTGGAAAGTACTTTGTACATTTTTATATGAATGTACAGTAGATATTGTTCAATACAAATCGTGTCCTGTCCTCAGAAAAAAGGTGCCGAATATGAAAATGGGAGCATTTGTATTTTCTTGCAGCCAACGGCGTTAACAGCGCAAATGATGGTAACAGTGCTGACGGAGCTAACGGCGTTTAGCTCTGCGGGAACCCGGAGAGTGCGACACTTCCACTATATCTTTACACAGATAACAGCTGGTTGCTGCCATATTAATGCTCTGCATGAACCTTTAAACACATCATTTGAGGAACGTAAAGTTCTCCTGATGCCTCGAGTGCCTTTTTAAATAATGCTCCTTTGTGTTCAAACAAAGTGCCTTGAAAGTCAGTGCTGAGTCATTTATTGTTGACTGAATTAAACTTAAAATAAACACTTGCATTACATGTTTCAGTGGGAGCTCAATTTATAATTAGTTAAATTGTGACTGAACCAGATTTAAACATTTCGGTTTCATTTGCTTCGGAATTAATTAAACTAAATACTAAATGTTGGTATTTGTCTTTTTTTATTATATCTATAATTATGAATATTATTGCAGCACATTCCAAGTACATTTACCGAAATACTGTATTTAAGTTTGTCTGGCAGCTTTAGTTACTTTAAAGATTACAGTTGTTCTGTCCAGTGAAAACCACGTATCTCCAGATGTCTTGATTTAGATATTTTTTAGTTTCCTGTATGTGTTGAGAAAATCCTCCTACGTCTTCAGCTAAATAAACTCTATTGTCAGCTACAAACACATGATAATCTTATAGAATATGATGCGTTGATGTGGATTAAATGAGCCAACAGTATGTGAAGGAGTTAAATGAAGGATGTATACTCGTAGTGGAGTATTTTAACAGTGTGGTATTAGTACTTTTACTCCAGTAAAGGGTCTGAGCCGCTGTGATCGACTACAGACGCTGTCTCAACTTAAATGCTGGCCCCACACTCACACCAACACGTGTACATTATGTGTGTTACTATACCTACAGTAACTCCCCACAGCCATTAGAATAACAAATGTGTTTTAAATCAATTTGCCCAGTTCAAAGGTTAATCCAGGACCGAAGCTCACCTTTTAAGGAATTGTATTACCCGGGGACATCCAGTATTTTGGGGATAATTGCAGAGACTGTCGGTAATGTTGACCCCACTGTGTCTTTAATTGTTGAGTTGAAATACCGGCACAAATTGCAGACCATAATGTTGTCAAGACGGAGGGCTCCTGATAATACTGAGCAAACATTGCTCGCCGGCTCAACTTGGCTTTTGGCAGATTTCTTCCTTTTCTTCCTGTGAAACACGAATATGCACGAGAGATATTAACGAAGGAATGTTTTCTTTTGCTTTGCAAAAACTCACAACTGCTGCTGCGCCTCAACGTGGAGAACAATGAAGAGCGAGTTCAATCAAAGAAAAAATAAATAAATGTAATCTCAGAGGATAACATTCTGCAAATTTGGTTCCTATTTTTTGGGATGACTTTGAAAGCAGATCATGTCTCTGAAATGTGTTGTGAATTTCAAACATGCCTTTATTACCTTTGAACTATCGGCCAAAAGTTCAGCGGGTGATTCGTCCTTAACACCATAAATATCCGCTACAAATGGGTCTTAAACCTTTTAACCTTTGCTTTTAACCCTTCATTTACAGGCTGATGAAACAGCCAATATAGGTATTAGTTGCCTTATTATATTTGGATATGTTAAGGAATGTTAGGCTGCACAGAGACCGCGATAGTCTCAAATATTCTCAATGTTCAAGGAAACCCGTATTTTTTTTGACGAGTAGATCGGTGAGATCAGGACGGGACAACATGGACCACAAAACCACAACAAGGAGCTGGAACTGAATACCAGCGGATCCTCAGTGGGACCAGCAGCACGACAATCTCATGGAGTTCTATTTGCAGCATAAACACCGGCGACCCAGAGACCTGTTTAAATAACACACGACCGCGCCAAGGTCCTCATTCTTCCACAGACTTTACCCGCTGATGTAATGGAGTTTGAAGTAAAGAATTTCTGCTGCTGTCAGATTTATCTTTTTGATTGATGGACAGAAAAATAGAGCGTTTCCCTTCAAATGGATCTTTACAGCAATCAGTGTTTTAAAACGCCAGAACAAAGTGTTGTTGATCTACAAGTGCTGTCAAACGTTTATTTATTAATATATGAACTTTTCTGTAAATGTGCCAGCGTTGGGCCAAATATGTCCAACAGTTGCCAGATATGGAATCAGCCATCTATAGAAGATTCGCTGTGATACTTCAGTCTGTGAACAAGGTGTGTGAAAGTGAACAGCTTCGGATGAATTGCCTTCGTTAGATTTAGTTTTTAAATCTAAAAATAACTTAACTCTCTAAACAGCAGGGTGTTTTCCCTTCGTGAGTTATTGCTTTCATTCAAACTGTACATCAAAGAGGCAGCTCAGGCCTTCGGCCTGTATAAAGGGCATTACATCATCGGTTTCATTAAGAGGATGAGCGTTTTAGAGAGATATCTGCCAGGCTGATGATGAAGTCTGTTCCTCCATCGATGTACTTCCTGCTCCATGAATAAAAAGGGTCCCCCGTGGATCCGTATGAACCGTGAGGGGTTAGGACAGGACAGCCATGTTGACTGCACTCAGTTTGTATTAACTCTGGCTCAACTTAATAATTTACCGATGTCGTAACGGCTGTTGGCATGAATCACAAACACGCAACCGACACAGCTTTGGACCACTCGAGAGAAAGACCAGACTCCTGCAGCTCCTCACACAGATCGACTGCGACAGACTTGCGTTTCATGTCTTCTTCTCACAACACAATGAAGACCAGGACGAAGACGCTGAGAAAGAGGCCCATGGAGACGATGATCTAAAGGGGGGGGGCAGCGAATTCGGAGAATGTTCAGTTTTGTGGGATAACATCTGGCTGATCTGGATCCACCCGTTGAACCAGCGTTTTGTATTTTAAGGCACTCTTGGGCCTTTATTACACCGAACATCAATCGTTAAATACATCATTGTATGATCTCTACGTCAAGGGACAGGCTCAGCTCGGGGTGGGTATAGATACCAGCACTCTTACCGATAGAGCTCCTTATTATGATGGAGTTTACCGTTGGAGTGTTGGTTCTTCTCCATGTGGCATTAAAAGGTAATAAATTGGCGTCGTTGTCTCTTCAGTCCCAGGTTCACAGAGAATGCAGCTTCAGGACGACAAGAGCAGAAATAGATTTTTAACAAGACGAAGCAAAAGTTATCTTCTTTCTCTGCTTTGGGTTGCTGCAGCCGATCCTTTCATCTTTATTATTGTAGAGTAGTTCAACACACACACACACACACGTTGCCCTTCTACTATAGATGCAACTTTAGCGAAACCTTGTTGAGCAATTTTGTTGGCAACAGAAATACGGCCTAACAGACTTTTTAGAACGAAGCCATGACGTTATATGTAAAAATAATTTGTCAAATTAAGTACACAAAAAGACCAACTGTGCATAACTTTAACCACATCTTTAAAGGTTCTACGTGCTGCATTTTAACATCAATAAATCACATTGATTTTGCTCTGCATGCAACTGATAACTATGACTTGTATGAGCGATGGAGGCCATCGGTCTCAAACCCTTTATCTTGTATCTCTCTCTCTGTGTTTTCATACGAGTGTTAACAAAAGACTTATTGCTGTTTGTATAACCTGCCCCCCCCCCCCCCGATACAGTACCACCCTTCCTGAAACACACAAACCAGCCACCTACATGCACGTGGTTATCTACATATCAGCATTCTCCTCATACTGCACCCGCTTACACACACGCACACACACACACACACACACACTTCATATCAACAGTGCTGCCGTTCTCTCCACGTCTCCTGTATTATTACCCAGCATACCCTCTGTTTTCCTAAGAGCCAGCCAGGAAATTAGTTTCATAAAGCTGCAAAGCGCACACACACACACACACACACACACACACACACACACACACACACACACACACACACACACACACACACACACACACACACACACACACACACACACACACAAAACATCCTGAAGAGACTAAGTGGGGCCAGACAAGCGCTGAACCTGACACACACACAAACACACACACTTGTTTTTAAGGAGAACAATACTAGAGTTTAACCGACTACCGGTCATTGGAAATGTGGATTTGAGAATCAGAGGGAGTGGTGCCATCAGCATACCTCACAGGGCAACTACACAATGCAGTTATTCCTGCAGTATTAGAGACTTTGATAAGGTTGTGAAAGCAGTTGTTGCAGGAAGCTGAAGGAAACCACCCGTAGAGAATGAGAAAATGAAAAGCCGTGTGGCTCAGAGTCCGAACTTTTTCACACACACATCTAAGAAGAAGTAGAATGCCGTGAACAGACTGAAAGAAGGGAGGCACCCGACCTCAGCCTCAAGAAAACAAGCTGAGGAGACGGATCGCTGAGCCGCTGTTCACTCAACGGCAGAAACTCAATATTCCCTGAGAAAATACATCCATACCAGTGCGCAGAGTACACAGAGTACCCGTTCTGGATCAGATTTGACAAGCAAAGGGGGTCCTCTTTTTTTGAGAGACACCCTGAAGTTACGCTTGACAGAGTAGAAAGAAAACTCTTTAATTTGAGATTAAAAAAAGGGAATTAATCAGGCGGAGAAAACTTCTCAAATAACATAATCAGGACAAATACCTGAGGATATTGACTCATAAAGTTGAGTTTAGTTTGATGTACGTAGAAAACAGCGCTGAAGAAATCATTTATGTGCCAAAAGTCGGGTGAGAATTCATTTGTTAACCACGTTAAATAATATTTTGAGGATTATTGTTTTAGTATATCCAGAGAGAAATAATAAGAATATTTTTTAAAGTCAATGTTCTTCCAAAAACCGAATTGATGGGATCTTTAAAAATGTTTGTACGAGCTATCGGATATCCTAAAGCTGAACCTTTTATGAATATCTTTATATGAAGGATGGAGTCAATATAAAATATAAAAAAGTTCATTCTTTTGGTAGATGTATGATAGGGTCACACAACTTGAGAATTATCTCCTTAAATGTGATTGGCCTGAGTAATCCAGTCACGAGGAGTAGAGTGCTGGCAGAAATTAAAAAGGATAAAACACAAGTCATATTTCTACAAGAGACACACATGTCGAAACAAGAACATACTAAACTGAAAAGGTATTTAAACTCTTATTTCAGCTCTTGTAAAAACAGTGGAAACAGAGGAGTAGCTGATTTCAAACTGCTCGAGAAGATGGAGGGAATTTGGTTGGAAGAACTCAATCCGCTTTCTTATTACACCCCACATGAAACATAAACAGTTGGGTAAAGAGCAGCCATGCTGGAGACAGTGTGGGCAGATGAATGCTAACCACTCACACATCTTCTGGACATGTATACAAATACAAGCAGTCCGGGACAGACTTCAGACTCTGGAGGAGATTCTAAGCTACAAGATTCCCAGAGACCCTCGGATTGTGTACCTGGGAATGATACCTGGCGACATAATTCAAAAAAAGGACTTCTACCTCTTTAGAATCCTGACAGTCGCTTGTAAAAAGGCCACAAGGAGCTGGTTGTAAAGTGACCCTCCAAGCCCAGTCCTTCCTTTTTACAAAACAAAACGCGGCCTTTACTTCTTTAGATATAAAACACTAAAGATATTTAAAAAAGGAAATCACATTTTCTGCATGATGTGTAGTTATGTGCTCTATCTTATTGTTTTTTAAATGTATTTATTTGTTCTTATTGTCTACAGATTAGTTGTTTTTCATGCTTCTTGTATTTCTCAGAATGATGCAAGTTATTATCTTTGTTGTGTTGTCCTTTGTCTTTCTTCTGAAGCAGATTGGAGGTCTGTTGCGTAAGCTTGTCGCTGCTTCTTTTCCTTCATTATCTGGATCTCATAAAGTCTCATGTGTGTGCAAATAAAACTAAATATGAAGAGGAGAGAGAAGAATGCTTTGAATGGACACAATAGAAACATGATCTCTGCTCCGAACAGCATCAGATACTCTCGTCTCTTCTAATGTGACTCTCGACATTAAATGTTCTGTTCACTCGCAGATGGCTTTGGGATCATCAATGAAACGAGTCAGCTAACACTGCAGAGAGGAGGAGCAGGCAGCATGAATAACGGGGGACTTTTATTCTGAAGAATTTGGAGGAAATTAAATGTTTATCCACCGTTTTACAGCCACGAAATACAACTCGGCTCATTCGGGGAGGAGGAAGTAACGTTAATCCCGATGTCGTAAGGTTACAACAGATATTTAATTGAGAAAACACAGAGCTCTTTAGTTGAACATAAGAGAATGGAGGTACAAGAAGGTCAACAGGGCTGAAAATACACAAATTATTCTCCTTAATGTTTAACCGACAGGACGGTTGTTGTTAATAATACCATTACAGTTCTAAGTATTTACATCGGTATGCAAGTACTTGTACTTATTCTTGGTCTGTAAAAAAAGTGACCATATCTGTACTGAGGAGGAGTGACGTAGAGACGCCGTATACGTCTCTGGTAGAGACCTGTCAATCACAGTAGCCCCGCCCTAAAGCATCCCCTGCTTTATGGTCTGTTTGACTCTAAATGGACCATAATGTACTAAATGAACATCATGCTGTATTGAAGAAGACTTGAAACTAGAGATTGAGACCATAAACTCATGTTTACAATGTTTACTGAGGTAATAAATCAAGAGAGAAGTAGAGTCATTTTCTCATAGACTTCTATACAACCAGAGGAGTCGCCCCCTGGTGGACACTAGAGAGAATGCAGCTTTAACACATGGCACTGATTACAGTGTAGAACAGAGGCTGAAGAGGCACAACCAGAAACGTCCCAAAATGAAACGAAAGAAAAGAAATACAGGCAGAGCAGAGTCTCCTCGTGGTCAGAAGTGATGATGGAGAACCAATAAACTGGGTTGTTTTTTTATAGAAAAACTTATTGTGCTTTTACCAGCCATACAGGCTCTATAAATCCAGGACACGTATACGAATCCCTTTTACAATATCAAATAAGTTACTGAAAACATCTGCAGAGGGTTCTGGAAAAGGCTAAATGGCGCCCGGACTGGGATCATGTTTAAAAAGTCTGCAGCATGGCGTAAAAATAAACCTGACTGGAGGTTACTGCGATAGCAATCCGACCAGTGTTGTGGAGAGACTTTGAGAAAATATGAAAAATATATGTATCGCACTAAAAAACGGGGCTTTCAGACATACCGCAACTCAAGTGTGATTACAGTTCTTGTCAATCTGTTGATGGATACGTTATATGTGGTGTGTGTGTGGGGTGGGTTCGTAAATGTAATGCATGTGTGAAACATGCCGAGTCATGGAGTGGAATGTGAGTAGAGCGGTGAGTCGGCCCAAATTAGGGGCATTAGATGAAGAATGACACAATTCTGAGGAACGTTCAGCGATGTTTTGGTCGATAGATTTTAAAGGTGATCTTGGGAATAGGACGACTTCACAGCGGGATTAATAAACACTATGGTGAGAAGTAGCATTACACAATAGCTGTGTACTCACTGTGTAAAATAACTATTACATTGTTTTCCACTTATCTTCAGTTAGACACTTTACAGAGCGATCCATGTTTTCAACCTTTTACAATGTAATTATAGATCCCCAAAAGAAAAGGTGCTTTTCATTTGAGATTTAATTTTTTAGACAAATTAATCACACGTTCACAGGTTTCCTTAAGCGTCACGGAGAAGGTGATGTACAGCTATCTGATTTAAAAACACCCACAGCAAAACCCCACACAGGTGATATTAATTATCATGGACGAATAAACCTTCCTCCGACATTTGGAACAAATTCTACTTCATCCACCTCTATTTATAACTCTCTAATAGTGTCAGTAAGAAACAAATAGTGTAAGTTTGGTATAAATCATGGCACTGGGTTGCATTACGCTGCACGTGTTTCTCTGTCTGCTCACAGTGTGAATGTTTTACCTTGTAAATGACATAACAGTAAGACTATAACAGTAATCTAATCGTGCTATCGTGTATCTGCTTCTTCTGTGACAACAAAATGAAAAAGGAGTGAAAACACATTTCATTGACATACCAGACGTCTCCAGAAGCAGGTCGCAGATTGGATCAAACCTCTGCTGGTCCACGTGTGTTGGGCCGTAGACTTTTATTCATCCTGAAATTGGGTTTAGGGGCAAAACGTACACATGCATCACCTTAAAAACATTTCAACTTAGCCTTGCTCAAAAAAAGGCATCCTGTTCAAAAAAACTGTTTTTTAGACTAAAATTAGCTTAAATACAATAAAATTCGATGTTTAAAATGTCAACTTAGCCTTGCATTGCTCAAAGAGAGAGAGTCCCTGGGCATCCTGTTCAAAATAACTGCGTCTAAATAAAGTAGTATGTGCTTCATTGCTCTGTTATAACGGATTCAACCTCCCACACAACTACAAAAACCTGCCCTCTAGCTAGCCCTCTGTGGGCTAGCAGTTAGCTACTGGCTACCATTAGTTGCATTAGCTAACAGATGTGAGCTGCAGTAGCTTGTTAAGATAGTGTTTTTACATATATACATTACATATAAATATAGTAGTTCTTTATATAATGTATATATAAAAATTGTGTTTTACCCCAAAAAGCATGATTTGCTTACATGTCAGCTAGCTAATGTCAGCTAGCTAACGTCGTTTTGTTTTTTAATCAGGGAAATTGGTCTCCAGACTTGTGCAATTATCATCCTCCTGCACACCTGTGCATGAAGACACAGGTACGCTGTTTAACTTAAGAGAGTAAAGGAGTCCTCTTCAAACAACTGTACGCTATTTATAGTATATATATATAATATCATCTTTATTTATTTAGTAACTTTGCATGTGACCGTTTTCGTGTCATAAAAACGTGCTGTCCAGCAGAGCAACACGTTGGGAGACATCGGATCCATTTCTTTATGTGTTGAGGTCAGAACGAAGACCGGTCTGATCCAAGCCGTCCACACCCAGGAGCCTAATTTGTGATGTTTCCGCGGTTAAACCAAAAGCACCAGAGAGAAGACGAATTCATGCGGCGCTGGTATATTTTAGATTACTTCCAGAGTGTGTTTTGGCACCATGAGACCATTTCTTTCCCACTTTTCTCTGGATTCTAACGCGCCCTTAAGAAAGAAGTGTGTCGCCTCAACTCTTCTTCTTGTTTTCGTGGTTGTTTCATTTGATTAACTACCAGCGGAGGCCAAACCCTAAAAAATAAACTAATTCAGTGCAGAGAAATAAGTATTTTGGGAGTTAAAGTGGTGCTGGAGCTACATTCTGTGCGCCTCGGCTCAGAATGTTTGAGGTACACGCTGCGTTTTGTTTTTTTAATCCTAAAAAGAGTCTCCCCAGGTACCAGGAAGGCATAAATAGTTCGTCAGCCTCTTCTTGAACTTCCCCAGACGGATGAGTTCAGGAGGGTTCAGACTGTTCCATTACCAGTTGGGTGTGGGCCTTCTGGGAGAGATCAGGTCTCTGAAATTCCTCATTGGAAGTGGGCTGTTTGTCGGGACGAAATCGGTTCCTCTCAGAGAATTTAAGTGTCTTAAAAGCTCCTTTCTTTTGGTTTTACTGCCCCGCAACTTTACTGCTTTGGTGTTGTGTTAGTCAGCAATAAACGCTCCGATCAGCACCAAATGTTAGCAGCCAAAACATTGATTCAATCTTTCCTTGAGGACTACAAATAGGCTGAATATGGGATTGTGTGGTCAGAGACGTGAATGCCCATGCTGCTCCGTGTCAGCTGGATGTGTAGATAAAGGTCCTGCAGGACTGACGTAATTCTCCAGGCCAGATGAATGCAATGAGCAGAAGTAAAAAAAAGCTAGCGAACTACACCACGGTCTGTCATGTTGACTTCCCTAATCATCTGAGAGCATTCGGTGCACACAGGAGGCCACCAGAACATGGAGACTTTAACTACTTCTTTGGCTTTAGGTTGGTTCTCGTGTAAAAGGTCAGCGTGATTATTCAGAAGAAGCTGTGGGAACCTCGGGTGAGACCAAGAAGGAAGAGACGCAACACCGTGAAGTGGATCGGATTGCGCACACACACACATCTACAGAATCCTAAATACTTGCTTGCTTGAATCCAGCCCTTAGGTCACCTGTTTGCATGCATGCAGGAAGAAGGCTCAGAGGAAAGGTGATTTGACACTCTGTGGTGTAGTGTGACACCGTGGTAGTTGGCAACGTCACCACACTGAAATGTTCTCTCTGCTTTGTAATGCTGCACCGATGACAATGGCAGGCCTGGGAACCGGGGATGGCCGATACGAGAGAGAGAGAGAGAAGCGCATGAGGTAAGGCGACTTGTTTCATAGAGAACATACCGGAGGGGAGAGACGCCAGGAACAAACAGGAAATGGATTAAGGGGAGGAGAGGGAGTTTTGAGGTGTGAGAATGCAGACACCACGAGCAGGTCGGTAACTGGAGCCCCATGTGAAGCCTCAAGGATACACCGAGTCATCACGAAGCAGCTACAATGCACTCACGTTCCCCCCCACACACACACGCACACACACGCACACACACACACACACACACACACACACCTTCCTCTCCGTCTGTTAAACTTCTCACAGAGGTTTTGTGGCCATGGAACGAGCTGCGACTCGCTGCCGGAGATGGTTAGGTCGAGAGTGACAGCCTAACACCCCTCCCCTGCCCCCGAGGGTCTGCAGTATAAACACTCACACAGGCCCCCCCCCCTCCCCCTAACCCATCCAGCCGTTATGCGAGATGAATCAACAGCGCAGCATTGAAAGGATTACTCCTCTGGCAGTAACTTAACATAATGAATCACCATGAAAACGCTGAGGCTAATTCATACTGGCTTTGTCTCGCAACGCACGACAACTGGAAACAGATGTTTTAATGAAGACATCACAAAACACTGGCACCCGCCGCGCACTAACAGATTCAAGCTGGACAACAAGTGAGGAAGACTCTCGACCGTGTTGCATTTGATGCAGAGAAATGAAATCAATCCGGTTTAATTGCAGAGATTGAATCCTGTTGGAAGTGACGGATCACTTGGTGACGGTTGCTGCAGTTTAACGTCGTTTTGACCACATGGGGGGCCGTAAGTCCGATATTCGATCTCCTTTTAGCTCCGTTTTTGGTCTCCACCAACTCCTGAGTGCCCAAAAACAAAAGGTCACAAGGCTGGTCTTTAAGGAGCCAAGGCTGCAAAGAAAGAGACAATTAAATCTCTTCAAATCCATCATTGGATCTATTTAGGTTTTTAGCTAAATAATAAATACTAATAACAATATTTAAGAAGGAACAATCTATTGTCTTATATTTATATTTAGTAATTTAAAAAACAAACTCAGGTATTTCATCAACCGAAATGTAAAATATTCACAAGATTATGATCGATATACAAAGAAACACAGACACGTTTAACTCAGTGAAATAATTTAGTGGGACAAACAATTTACATTTACATAAATTAACTTGTGTTGTCATGTTATTTTAGCCCTTCCACAGCAGCCCAGAAACACCCACACACCTTCTTCAATAAGGCATGGTGTGGTTTATATGCAGCATTGTCATTTATGCGTGCATGATTTTTATTTAGAGAATTATAACTAGCCAATCGGAGAGACAACACTGCTTAGTTGCCGGGCAAATCACAAGTCTACACAACGAAAAAAACACAAAAAAAAGAGACATTTCTGGAGAGTTCCCAGGCTGTCATGAAGTCTTTATGGAGTGTAAGTGTGTGTGTGTGTGTGTGTGTGTGTGTGTGTGTGTGTGTGTGTGTCTTAGATCGTCGTCTCACACCTGTATGCTTAGCCCCCCCCGAGGCTGCAGGAGGGAGGGAAGAGGAGGAGGACGGGGGCATCCATCAGCCCAGCTCAGAGTGCTCTGTCTGGGCTCGCTGTGACGGCCGGAGGCCCCCGGCACGGAGCTCCCCAAAACACTCTTTTCATTTAATCTTCCCCGATGCCTCCATCGCTCCTCTTGTCAGTATCTGTGACGGAGGATTAACTGTCCCCCCCTCCTCTTAAACATTTCCCTCTCTTGTGAGAGAGAGAGAGAGAAAAGGAAGGAATGGAAGAAAGAGTAGATGTGAACTTTGTTTCCATCTTATTGCTCGTGTGTATCTCAACTACATCCTTCAGGGTTGAACAAGAAGTTGGGGCCAGCAGTGTCGGTGAGGAGGAGCCAAAAACAGAAAGCCAAAAAACGCCTCCATCAACAAAAAAAAAGGAGCCATTGTTCTCTAGTCACCTGTGCAAATGGAGCTCGACTTACTTGGCTCTCTCCCAACGGCCCTTTTAAAAAAAGGAAAGAGGTAAAAGGTGCATTTCGTTCGAGTGTGCAAGCTGGTGTCTCTCTCCCCCCCCCCCCACGAGAGAGAGAGATAGAGAGGAGTAGATGGACGGATGAGAGAGGAGAGAGGTCAGTTGAAGAGGATGGAGTCGGGGTCTCTGTTGGCGATGTGCGCCATGTGTTTCAGGATGTCTTTTTTTGTGATGATTCCCAGCAGCCTCCTGGTCACACACACACACACACACACACACACACACACACACACACACACACACACACACACACATACAGAGAGAGAGAACACATGTCATGGAAAAGATTATTACTTCACATCGTACGGTGTGAGGTGTCCTCACGAACACGTCAAAGATTTGACAGAAAGCAGAGAGTGGAGGTCTGGCCTCCGAGTCTTGACGTCGTGGTTTCGGTTTTATTTCGGTCTCTGGGGGATCACAGTAACGCCACGGTAACACGGAGTAAACAGATCATGAGGGTTGCTGGTCTACCGGCTCCTCACTATCCACAGCTCACAATGATGACTAACTGAGTATCTTTCTCAGAATTCGCCGCCCCAAATGTCTCGCTGGGATCATTCAAATATCTCCCAAAAACATCAAAACACAATTTATTCCATTCAGACATTCAAGCTGAAAAATGTGAGTTTGACCAGCGTCAAACACACCGATTCAAAACACGAGAGCACTTCAGAGACGTCAAGGCTGAGGGGTGTTTTTGTGGTTTCTTTATTTTCTCCTTGTTTTCCAGAATAAAATGTAGCTGAATCTAAGCTGACAAAGGAAAACAGACTCTAGATATGCTGCCGATGTGTCGGCCTTGACCTGAAGATGTAAAAACCACATTCAGAGGTATGAAACCAACAGCATCCACGGCCTCAAGGTCTTTCTTTTGTTTTTTTTTGCCGAGTGTGTCATCTCCATTCCCAGACGATGAGTGAGAAACTTTCTCTGAGAGCTCACGTGAAAACAGATCCGTCCTCGACTCCTGCTTCCTGCTCCCCTGAAGCCACAGCTTTCCCCTCCTAAACTAAACGTGCATCCACTCTGTGCTTTTCTGTTGCCAACAAGCAGCCCATCTGAAGCCAATCTGTCCTGAAGAAGTCAGCAGCCTCTCAGCAGCTGTATGCGCTGTCAGCAGGGCCCTCGGGCGGAGAGCGGACCTCAACTTGCTGCTTGGTAATCGGATGTTCTGGCACAGCAGCTAAACGCGAGGTGAGGTCGAGGGAACTTCTGATGCTTCTCGTCGATTCGGTTTGAATTATAGCCGATCAAAGCTTCACCTCGAGGCTGAGCACGCTCTGGAAGAGCTGACAGCAGATGTGATCTTAACCGCTTGTTTGACACTTTAGTTTATACATCGCTACCAAATCTCTCTGCAACCGTTTCATCTACACGCATGTTTAGTCTGAAGACAGATCTGGAATCTTCTCCGATGCTGGAAGATGAGGAACAGAAAGTGACAAAGAGAAACCGCAAGAGCCGCCGTTACACTCGTGTGGAAGCATGCGTGTGAAAATATACACAAAGCTCAGCTCCTGAACCAAAGAGAGCTGCGTGTTTGAAGAGACATCTCAACAAACGAAGTGCGGCTCTGTGCGTGAGAGAATATGTTTGAGGTTTCCAAAGAGTAAACGCAGCATCGTTGGTCGATAAAAGCACGCAGCTCTATTTCCTATCGGCAGCAATTTGAAGGTTTCTAAATGTTCTCTGTGGTTTAAACTGCTGGTTGGTCGAAATAAGACATCGACAACATCGCGGACAAAACGATGAACTGGTGGACAAAAGTATCGAGCAGAAACAGCCTCTACACAAGTCTGTGAAGCTGTCCGAGCCTCTCAACGCACCAGAAGAAACACACACGTCCCTGTTTTACCGTTCCTCTGGCTTCCTTTCTCTTGTAATAGACGCTCACAGGGGAGGGCGGGGCTTAGCAGAAGCATGAACATGTCCTCTACCCCTACCCCCCCCCCCCCCCCCCCCCCAAAATAACAGCCCATAAATCATCGCTTCGAAGTGGCCGGTTCGAATCTGAAGATCCAATTTAACGAGCTGCCTGAGACGTGAAATACAGATGTTCTCCGTTGTGTCAGCGGACGTTACAGACACACAAAAATGTCTTCTGTGAAATTGGTTGTGAGGAGATTTTGGGTAAACACACCTGAAGAGTTTTCTGTGTTATCTCTCACTGCCCCCCCCCTCCATTAGCTTTCTACGTCTTCCTCCCTAACCACTTTAATGCACGAGCCGACAGCCGAGCGACCCGGGACGCTCCCACGCACCCATCTGTCACGTCTCGCTTTAATGTCTACAAGCGTGGGAGAGTGGTCGGTTCTCACCCGTTGTGCGTCACCAGACACTGACGGAGCCCCAGCTTCCTGAAGATGTCCACGGTGATGTCCATGGGCGTGTGGTCCGACACCGTGAAGGGGCTCAGGTCCATGATGCCTCGGAGGCGGAGGTGCGGCGGGGCGTCGTGGGCCTGAGCCGGAGCGTGCTCGGTGAGGACCACCTGGGACGCGCTGACCACGCCCTCCTGACGCTTCCGGGCGTTGTCTGAGAGGAGAGGAGGTCGTCACGACGTAATCTATACATCCAACATGTTTAAAGTGTTTATTTCTGACCTACAGTGAAGGACAGCAGCTTTATTTCTGACCTATTGATATGAGCAGGTCTCTTCTGAGTACAAATCCCACCAGCCTCTGGGACACCTGGGAGACGACCACAGGGAAGCCGCTGTAGTGAGTGCTTTCCACCAGAGCCTGAGGACCAAACACAACAGTTCACACCGTGCTTTCCGTATACAGCGGCGTGTTTCTCTCGTTAACGGTGAGGCCGTTACCTCCACCTCCCCGACCGTCATGCCCTCCTGTGTGAGCACAGCCAGCGCCGGGTCCGACCTCCTGGGCCGCATCACGTCCACCGTCAGGCTGCTGTGGTCGAACTCCTCTTTGGGCTCCAGGAACGGGTATCCGTTCAGCCGGATGTGAGCCTGAGGAGTGGACAACAGATTCAGATTCTTCCTCTTACCTGTAGAGCTATTTATCAGATACATATTTATATAACGGGACGAGATGCAGACAGTTTTATAAAGGAACCATTTCCTCTCAGCCATAGTTCACACATGAACACGGTCTGTGGAGTATTTTGAGTAACCGGGTCAGGATTTCTGGAGTTTTTCTAATATATATATATATATATATATATATATATATATATATATATATATATAATTGTTTTGCCACTTATATATAGCCCCATTATAACGGAGAGAAACCAGACATTTGTGCGGCTGATATCTCCAAAACTAGGCAACAGATAAGAGGAAAGAAAGATGTGGTTTTCATTTTGGGGTGAACTGTCTCTTTAAAAACCGTGACTTCCTAAATCTGAAGCACATTACAGCGCCACACACACCTCATAGATTCCCTCTCTTCCGAACGCGTCTGCCACCCACTTGCTGGTCATGGTGGCGGCCATGAGGGGGACGATGTACTCGAGGCCGCCGGTCAGCTCAAACATGATGACCACCAGCGACACCGTCATGCGAGTCACTCCGCCTGGAAGAGAGAGACGGGACGAGAGAGAGACGAGACAGAGACAGAGAGAGAGAGAGAAGCAGGACGAGAGAGAGGGACGAGAGAGAGAGAGAAGCGGGACGAGAGAGAGGGACGAGAAAGAGAGAGAGAGAGAGAGAGGCGGGACGAGAGAGAGAGAGAAGCGGGACGAGAGAGAGGGACGAGAGAAGCGGGACGAGAGAGAGGGACGAGAGAAGCGGGACGAGAGAGAGGGACAAGAAAGAGAGAAGCGGGACGAGAGAGAGGGACAAGAAAGAGAGAGAGAGAGGCGGGACGAGAGAGAGAGAGAGAGAGAAGCGGGACGAGAGAGAGAGAAGCGGGACGAGAGAGAGGGACGAGAGAGAGGGACAAGAAAGAGAGAAGCGGGACGAGAGAGAGGGACAAGAAAGAGAGAGAGAGAGGCGGGACGAGAGAGAGAGAGGGACGAGAGAGAGAGGGACGAGACAGAGAGAGAGAGAAGCAGGACGAGAGAGAGGGACGAGAGAGAGAGAGAAGCAGGACGAGAGAGAGGGACGAGAGAGAGAGAGAAGCAGGACGAGAGAGAGAGAGAGAAGCGGGACGAGAGAGAGGGACGAGAAAGAGAGAGAGAGAGAGAGAGGCACGGGACGAGAGAGAGAGAAGCGGGACGAGAGAGAGGGACGAGAAAGAGAGAGAGAGGCGGGACGAGAGAGAGAGAAGCAGGACGAGAGAGGGACGAGAGAGAGGGACGAGAAAGAGAGAAGCGGGACGAGAGAGAGGGACAAGAAAGAGAGAAGCGGGACGAGAGAGAGGGACAAGAAAGAGAGAGAGAGAGGCGGGACGAGAGAGAGAGAGAGAGAAGCGGGACGAGAGAGAGAGAGGGACGAGAGAGAGAGAGGGACGAGAGAGAGAAGCGGGACGAGAGAGAGAGAGACAGAGAGAGAGAGAGGCGGGATGAGAGAGAGAGAGAGAAAGAGAGAGAGAGGTTAATTAATTAACATTAATCATCGTGTCTACGCTCGTCATTTACGCCGTTATCTGAAGTTAGGAGTGTTTTCTGAACGTGGCTCCATCGTACGAGGAAAAGTAAAGATTAGAATGTGAAACTGTTCCTGCATGAGGTCCAATGTGTGAGTCACCTGAACTTTACATGAGCGTCAGCATGACTGCAGCATAATAAGGGAGCAGAGGGCTGGGAGAGGGAGACGGTTCCTGTTGAGAATGAGAAGAAGTCCTCCGAGAGTTCGTCTGACCACATAAACGCACATCTCTTTATCTGAACCTTTGAGCTCTTGATCTTCCCCTCGTGCTCACATGGAAATGTTGAAGCTCGTGTGGTGAATTCATTATTATCATCATCTCGCTCGGTTGCGGACAGAAAACCACCAGCACACTCTAAAGTCGATGCTCCTCTGTGGCCTCAAGTCAAACAGTGTCATTGTGACTGTTGGGAGAGTTTTCTCTGGTTCGTTAAAAAGAATAAAAGTTCCCCGATGAGGATTGTTGTGGAGTTTAGTGTTTTCAGAGAGAGAATGAAGATATTGTCCTCAAACAGAGTTATTATACAATCTGTATCAGTGAAATCTTTAGAACGCATGCTTCGCTGTGACGAGGCTGGTAGAGCTCACACGAGACAACGACACGCTGAAAACATACTTAGTGCCGATCTCTCTCTGCCCGTAATGTGGACCAGCACCAGTTCATAAGGGAGAGCTCTGGTCTGGCATGTTGTGCTGTTTAATTTAACTGCAGCTTTTGTGTTTGTTGGCCAAACTGTCGCTTCTTTTCTCAAACATTTTTATTAAACTATTAAAAAAGTGCCAGAATTTGTGACATTTTGTTTATTTCAGTCTATAAAAACCAAAATAAGTCTTAAAAACAAGTGGAAAAAGAAACATTTAAGACCTTCTGGGTTTGAAAACCACGTCTCCCTTCAAACACCACTAAGCTGCTCTCTGGACATCCCACGATAAGAATCGCCTCTTTGACCGTGTGATCTTATTATTTCCCCGGTTTCTCACCTAAACATGCGGCGGCGCCCACCATGGCGTAGAGCCCCGGGGTGATGCAGTCGGCTCCCGGCGAGCACCACCCTTTGAAGATGAAGGAGTCGTGGTTGTAGTAGGCCAGCTGCTCCATGCCGACGCCCAGCAGCCGGCCGGCGATGGCTCCCACCGCCATGCTGGGGATGAAGAGCCCGGAGGGAACCTGGGAGGGAGAAGAGGAGGAGGAGACGTTGTAAAATACTCGTCTATGATGAGATATAAGTGTGTGTGTGTGTGTGTGTGTGTGTGTGTGTGGACCGACCTTCATGCCGAATGTAATCACAGTGATCATCATCTTGAACACTAAAGCCAGGGCGAGCTGCCACAGAGCCGTGTACAGACCTTCACCCGCCGGCCGGTCCGCCAGGCTGTTACCTACAGCGGCTTCTGTTGTGATGTTTGGCTGAGAGGGACGACGCAGAGGGAGAGAGAGATTAATACACAGATGATGATTACACAGGAGATTAAAAAATATAGATATATATATTCAGCAGGGAGACAGACAAAAAAAATGCAGTTCTCTCTCTCAGCTGACCTGTTTGTAGCCACAGAGCTGTGAGGAGTCGAGCAGCGAGCAGTCGTTGAAGAGCTCTGCGATGAGCTCTGCGCCGCTCATCCTGGTGTAGCTGTTCGGGTAGGCGACCACGCCGGTCAGAGCCGTGACCACCAGCACCTCCATGACGGGGTAGTGACCCAGACGAGTGGTTTTACCTTTTAAAAAGAAGACACGGAAAAACGGATCAATAAGAAGAGAAAAAGGCTTTTCGTTTTGCACACATCGGGAATGAGCTCCCAGACTCACGTAGCCTGCACCAGGCGATGTTGGCCCTGATGAACAGCGCCCCCCACAGGCCTCCGAATATGCCCAGCAGGATGAAGGGGGCCAGCTCCACCAGGTGCCACGGGGCGTGGAACTCCACGTAGAACAGCACCAGGCGGCTGTTCCCGAACGGGTTGATGGCGCGCAGAGTGAAGGCCGCGACCAGGGCGGCGAAGAACGAGCGCCACAGGGTCTTCAGGGGGAAGTAGTAACTCACCTGAAGGCAGAAAAAGAACATAAAGAGTCTTATTTCTTGTCTATTTACGTAGGACTGCACAGTTAAATGTGCACCACTGAGGTGCCAAATATGCAATGAAATAACAATTTGTATCACAGACTCTGGATGATCCATCACTCCACTCTTAAATAAATCAACATGTGTTTGATTTCTGATGCGTTTGGGCTGCTCTGCTGAAGATGGATGAGACACATTTATTTCCCAAACCATCAACACCTGTTAGCGGTTCATCATGTCTCAGTTAGGGCGCCAGGGAAGTGCAGGTTTCAGAACATCCATCACATCTTCAAGTAAGACTGACCAAGTCATGGAAAACGATGTATTTAGTTGTGTTGTCTGGTGCTGATGAGATGACTTTGATCCTGAGATTGACTGGCTCTTAGCCTCAGGTGTGTGTTGTATGACGGTGGTGTGTTTCTGCTCCTCAGACGGTCCTCTGATGTCTGGGATCTCAGCACCAGTCTAAACAGCTGGTTGAAGGAGACAACGAGCACTTGTTCTCACCTCCTCCAGGCTGAACAGGACTCCTCCAATGGGAGCGCCGAACGCCACGGACACGCCCACTGCCGCCGCCGCCGACAACACCTGCAAGCCAGAAAACAAAAATAATACACACACACAGGTATCATAACAGCTATCAATCAAAAGAACACTGCGTCTTCATTGTTGTTGGAATAAAATGTTCTTGGTGCGATCGGTTTACTGACCTCGATGAAGGCCAAATCCAAACAGAGTTCACTGAAGCCGTGAGTTTAATGTGGCGTTAGGAATACGTAAAGACGACATAAGGATTGACGATTACCTCTCTTTGCTTCTGTTTATCGAGGGTTTCAGAGAATATATTCAAAGATTATTGAATCTTGGAGTTCTCTGTTCCCCTTCTGCATCCTGGGGTCCCTGAGGACTCTTGGATTTGCATAAATTGGGTATAACTGGAGAGCTGAGGCTCTTGTGATACCAAATCACAGAAAGGATTTTTCTACGGTGTTTTTCGAAGTCTTGGTGTCGTAATTTTGGAGAGATTTTGATATTTCTTCATCTATTCTCGAGCGGTTCAAATCCCCTGGTCCCCCTTAAAACTGTCCCAATAAAACAAAGACTCTGATGAAATCCCACCTCTCGCCGCTTGGCCTCATTCTTGCGGTACTTGGTGAACAGGTGACACAGGATGTTGGCGCAGCAGCAGGCCACGTGGACCAGCGGGCCCTCCTTCCCCAAGCTGAGCCCCGAGGACACGGCCAGGACCAGGGTGATGGTCTTGATGATCAGGGTCCACTTCCCCAGGTAGCCCCGGATGATGAACCCACTGAGGATGGTCTTAATCTGAGAGAGAGAGACGCAGAGGAGTGTGAGATGAACAGCGGTGGGGTTTGTGCTCCGGATGTTTTTCTTTGAAACAAGCAGCTGATCTGAAGTTCCATGAGATGAGGGACGAGCTCTGTCTGAGGGGAGTGAAGGAGAGTTCACATGAGCAGGAAAGAGTCCCGTTGTGTGTTTTGTTCTGTGTATATGAATCAGTTTGGTTTAGTCTGAGTGGAAGCAAATCTTCAGCTTTTCACTTCCTTGGAGTACAAAACTATATATTCCTGAAGCTACGCTTGTGGCCATCAATGAAGAAATGAAATCAAGACACATTGTTGACACAAAGGAAATGATCTTTGTGCTGATTAATATGTCGACTGAAGAAGAAACGAGTGAGGCTGCAGTCTCACCTCCGGTATTCCTGATCCACATGCGTACGGAGCGAAGGCCCTGACCAGCATGACGGCCAGCAGAGCGAAGAGTAGGGCCCAGACCATGTACATCAGGTAGTTCACTATGTAGGGAAACGCACCCTGCAGGGACACGCACAGACAAAGGAGGGAAAACAAGTTATATTAGGGAAAAGATAAAAGCTGGATTTGTGGTGTAATCTCATGTCATGACGGTTTATAACCACTAGATGGAACTAAAGCACTTTAACACTAAGAGAGAGACCATGACTGCACATTTACCGTACATTTCATGGCTCTAAGAGAGCAGAACACCCCCCCCTCTCCCTCTGGATTAACCCGTCTCTGTACCTCCGACGTCCCCGTGATGAGCTCGGCCCAGCTCTGCCACTGAGGACAGCTGTCCCTGTCCTGGAACGTCGTCTCGGTGGACGTCCAGCAGCAGTGCTCGTGGTTGTACCAGAAGCCGACGAGGCAGATACCCTCCTTCAAGTCCGTCAGCCAGTGGGCCGCGATGTCGATGCCGCCGGCGAGAGCACCTGGAGGAGGAGGAGGAGGAGGAGGAGGAGGAGGAGGAGGAGGAGGAAGAGGTTAGTTCTGCCTCTGTGCCTTGTGTCTAAACTTAACTTTTTTTGTCTTGCGAACAAAAAAATGTCCCCAGTTTCTCAGATTAAAGGACAAGTGTTCAGACCACAGTTCAGTACCTGACATCAGTCCCACCAGAAGCATGAGCAGCCACCCCGAGAAGGCGTCGCTGACGCTGTGCAGCAGAGCCGCAGTGGACTGTCGGCTCTTTTTGGTGATCTGGACGGAGACGGAGAGGAGGAGGTCAATGTTAGTCAGTGATTCATGTAATTCAGTTTAGTTCAGGTTCCTAGGAACAGAGGGAGCTTCTTCTTCTTCTTCCTACCTCTCTGTGGCGGTCGCGGTCCTTGCTCTTCTCCCTCACCCAGTCGATGGTGTTGAAGTCCTCGTAGGTGCCCAGTCCGGCTAGCGGGTCCTCCAGAGGGTCCACCAGTTTACTGGGACCGTTACCGTTGCCGTTCATACCGGCTGCTCTGCTGCTGCTGCTGCTCTCCTCATAGTCTCCTAGAGGGAGGGGGGGAGAAGCACAAACCAACATCGTCAGCCACATTGTTTAAAACATTTCTTTCTGTTGTTGTTTTTCCCTCATGTTGTTTGAGTGACTCAAATCCTCAGATTTAAATATTTGGTTTGTGGCTTGTGTGTTTTTCTTGTGGTCAGCTGAGAGCTCCTCCACACAGAGAGAAGAAGACCTCCAGCAGTGTTTCCCACACGGGTACTGAACGTGTGTGTTGATCTGTTGCGTAACGTCTTCTCTAACATCTACAACCTGCAGAACCACAGCCGAGAGCTCAGCTGGAGGGAGCGTTCACTTCGAGAGGAAAACGTCCTGCGGTGTTTATTAAACCAAACACAAGAGGTGGAAAGAGGAACACTTCACTTTGAGCCTCAGCGGTGGGCTGAAAACATAAAGAGTGCTGAGGGACGTTATTAAAGTCAAAATGATTTGAGCATTCATTTCATCTGTCGAGCAAACCCACGATTATTGCTCTGCTGACGATTGTTACCGTGTTAATGAGCGTTGGAGGCAAAGACCCCCAAAGCTACGAGGCTTCAGCTGCACTCGGCTCACAACAACACAGCTTTGAATGCGTGACCGCAACAATTAACCACACAGCAGCCAGCAGCCAGCTACCCGACGGAAACGGGGAAACGAGGCGGCCGGTGAGCGACCGACAACTGAAACTGAAAAGCAGGGTTTTGGTTTGAGTATTAATAGACGACGTACTATGAATGATGGTGGAGACGGTGCTTCTCGTCTGTGTGAGGAAACAGAAGCTTAATGAGCTCGTTACTGATGTGGGATTTACATGCATGGTGGTGAAACACAGTCAGTGATATAAGACATGTATTCTAAGCATCACTTCATCCTCTGAACTCCACCTCTGGGGTTAGAAAGCATGTTTTCTTTAAACAGTGGTCAGAACTACACTGTTTATCATCACCGGAAGCTGTAAAAAAACAACATTATTGTCAGATTTTCATCTTTCCCACGGTCCTTGAACACATCATGTGTTACAAACGCTTCCCTGAGAAAAATAAACCAAATCAAAGCTTAAAATTGTGATATTTCATCAAAATGAAACATTTGATTCTACATGTCTCATTTAAAATAAACCGTTCGCTCTGATTAGATTCTGTTAAAGGCATTAAACTCTGAGCTCCTCTGAAGCCATGATTGACTCATCTGAGACTAACAGTCATGTGACCAACACTTCTGTGGCGCTTCGCCTGAAACTTCTTGTGGTTCAGAGGAACAACATGTCCTCTCGTATTTCAGACGGATCACTAAGTTTTATGCTTTGTTATTGTGTCAGAGCAATGTTTGAAGGAAGAGAACACAACACAACACAACAACGGCTGTTTGCACATCCAGGTCCTTCACATCTTTATTGTAAAATGTATAAAACTTAATCTTAGCTCCACAAACACATTTAACACGACACAGAGCAGAACACTAAAGGAGCATTTAAACACCTGAGCTGACCAGTTAGACGGGTTATGAACAACAATGAGAAGAATGTCTGTCCGTCCGTCTCTCTCTCTCTGTGTCTCTCTGTCTCAGGAGTCAGCTGATGGTAACTAAACTTCAAATGGAACTAGATCTTAGTGTTAGGAGGGAAAGCCTCTATGATGACGATGCTTCCGTTTGGTTTAAACCGTTCTGTCTCTCAGCTTGTGTAACAATCTGTTGTCCCGTCTCGCCTCTCTTAAACCAATTAGCCTCGCTGTCCAATGCATGCTGGGATACGCTGACCCGGTACAGGACTGTCTGAGAACCTATAAATCATGCAACAGTATTTATTCTCCTACAGGAGCTCCTTTGGATGTCCTAAACATGATGGGGTCCATAGTTAGATGAGTTTATATCTCCCAGCTGGAGAACAAAAATATAAAATAAAGTGATTTTTTCATTCCAGTACTAGTTGTTATTTTTAACAGTAGATGACTAACCTAAAGCCATCACACTACTCAGCGTGTTCACTGTTTCTACTTCGGTGGATGTGTCCCATTAAAGTTGTGACAAACCTTTGCACCTCATTCAGGACAGCGGAGACACAAACCCAGTAAAACCAGAAAGCAATCACACAACACAAAACACACATTTTTGGGGGGGAAAAGGGGACGAATCTGACTCCAGAGCTAAAATATTCACTGCTCGTGAGCGGTCTTGATGGTTAAACTCCACCAGGTTTCAGGCATCAGCAGAAACACAATTTAAAAAACAAACAGAAGAAGAGTTTGAATCAAAAGGAGACGCAGACTCACAAAGACGTACAACTCGTTACTCAAGAACGACCGGTGTGAGCTATTCTTCTTATCTGACTGCATCTTAAACTCTGTGTGTGTGTGTGTGTGTGTGTGTGTGAGAACACTTCATCAGAGCTACAAACACAAAGCTTCCACACGAGTCTCAAACTCACCATCTTCAACCAGCACCCCCTCATTCAGCTGCTTGCTCCAGAACTCCCAGTCCATCTCTGGACGCAAACACGACTAAACTTGAGCCAAACTCAAAATAAAGTGGAATGAAACCCCTCTTCACTCCTCTGAGCTCCTCCAGGAAGTGGAGTCCAGCAGAGCAGCTCCCTCATTGGTCAGTAGGCTCTGGGGGTGAGTCACGATTGGCTCGTCTGCTGAGCTGTTCTCTGATAGGCCCTGAGTGTTTGAGAGCTCGCTCTGATTGGCTGAGGTTCAAAGTGAGGTCATTAGTGTCCGTGAGGTTGTGACCTCTCGCTGATGTAGAGGGCTGTGAGTCAAACACAAGTGACATAAGCAGCATTTAAACACACTAAACGACACTTAAAGACCTTTATTTTAACCATTAACTCCTCTACTTTCTCACATATTTTACATGTTGGACCTGAGCTGAAGTGAACCCACTAATCCTAGCCCTGCTGTGACCTCAGGAGAAGTGTGCTAGTGTACTTGCTCACACACTAGAGTCTGACCTCCATGAGACATACAGCAGTGCTGTGTATTTAAACCTCATTCCTTCAGCAGTGGTGGCTGCTTTTTAATCATATTTCCTGGGTCAGAGGAAATTGAATAAAAGAAATTAGATTAATTTTCACGTCCACATGATAAAGACATTTTTTCCACGTGCTGGATATAAAAAATGAGGATATGATGCAACTGTCCTGATGGAGAAACTCCAGAGAGAACTTGGCTCGGATGTTTGAGGAAACGAAGCCCAGAACGTCTCAAACTGGGCTGGGTATCAAACCTAAATACTTCATCATTAGGTTTCAAAAGGTGTCACGTCCTGAAGGCTGGCCTGAGCTGTGACTACGTACTCACACACATGCAGAGCACTTGACCTGTGACTGAACCAGTGGGGCCTCTTGTCTTCTACCAGTAGTCTGTGGTTGAACCAGCAGCTCCTAACTGTGTGAACATGAAGAAGAACATCGCAGTAAAAGGGAGAACATGCAAGCTCAGCAGATCCTTTAGTCCTTACACGGATGACAGAAGAATCTTTACTACTACGGAGGCGAAGCCGTGACAGATTGACAGCTGTTGTGAAACAGGTCTCTCACAGTGAACTTTACTCTGCAGAAGACGTTGTTGTGAGAGTTTAAGGATCACATCAGGAAAGAGTTGAATGTTAAAGCTGTCTGGTCCTCTCTAATACTAGACTCACAGCCTCCAGCTTTACGCCTCCGCCAACCAATCACGTTGCATCTTACAGTCATGTCTGTCATCACTTCATCATTCTATCCTGTCAGACGTTTTGGGGAAATTGTCACCACATTGTAGTCCGATCGACTTTGAGCGTAAGTGGACGTTTGTACCCTTAGCATGAAAAGATGGTTGCCTTTCCATTCAGTCTATTTTATTTCCTCAGCCTCCCTGCTTCCTGTTCCACACAGACGCCCCATGTGACCTGGTGAAGTAAACACTGTGGTGTTTAAATACCTTCCACACAATCACAGAGTGGACCTGGAGCTGTGACTCACTCCCTGTCAATCATTACATGGTGTGGTAGGTGAGCTCATATAAAGAGCAATAATGATAATCTGCACAGGAAATACCTGGTAGTAAAAATAAAAGAGCAAAGTAAGCACGAAACATGGACGCATATAGAACATTAAATATCATATGCGAGTGTAGTTTGACTGCTTCATCCTTGAGAAAGGGGAGTTCCCTCTCTCCCTGCTGTGGATCTTGAGGGACTTTTTCCTCCTCCTCCACATTGGAGGAGGTCCAGTTTTAAATATTTTGGTTTCCATGAAGCTTTTTGAGACGTTACAGTTGTTACAGACCATAAAAATCACTTCCGTCTCACTCAAACAAAGCCTTGAAAAAGATGTGTTATGACTACTTGTTGCAAAACCCTCCTCAAACATCTCCGTCTCTCACTTTTTATTTTATTTTATTTTGAATCTCCTCGTTTCGGTCTACAAAATAACTCGCAGGCAGCAAAGCACGACGTCTGAGACAAGCAGCTCACCTCCTTCAGAGCGCCGAGAATTTGATGGGAGGAGAGAATCTGTCTTTGGATGGTTGAAACTACAAGGAATGAAAAGCCTAAATGTGTTTTTATTCACACTGCAACAAGGGGCGTTTGGGAGGACTACTGCCTTGCTCAAGGAGGCCTTCCTTGTTGTTGTACCTGGACATTCCACCTATAGGCTCCAGCCCTGTCCTGTAAACACTGGAGGCTAATGAGTCCCTGAGCAGCAGGTTACACGAGGCTAAGCGCTGACGACAGACGCACCGAGAACGGCTTTTAAGAGGACGAGGTCCAAGTGCTAATGAGCAGCAAGGGAACGAGACAGCACTCAAGAGGGAAAGGAAAGGAGGGAAGTGTGAGTAGGAATAATGAAAAGCTGTAGGAACAGACTGAACCAGCACCAAGCCAAGAAGAACACGCTCTTCTCCTGTCTGCTTTTTTTTAAGGAATCAGAAACACTTTGAGGAGACTTTAAGTCAGATTTAAACTTCTCCAGAGCACAAAATCACCATAAAACCTGCAGCAGGTTAATAAAGTGCTGCAGGGATGACGTGAAATCAAAACTAACTTCCATGTTTTAGGACTTATTCCTGCAGCACTATTAGTGAGTCAGCAATAACCTCTCCTGCAGCTGCAGACTTCAAAAACAAAAGAGCTAAAAACCTCTGTTCTCAACACCAAAAACACTAATTTCCAAACTATCTTTGTCTCTCTAGTATACATGCTGACACATCCCGAGACATTTCTCTGGGATTAGCTGACTGGAAGCCTCCTCCACTGGGAGTTCAGACGTCAATCGTTAACGTGGGATTAGAAACTCTTCTCTGTACGGTAAAAGTTATAATAACACTGCAACACTTAAAGGAGAAGTCAGTGACATCACGAGTAACCGGGTAGGATTGGTGCAACAAAAACAAACACTACGAGCTCTATAACTCACTTTAATGGCTGTTTTTGTGTTCTGATGGAGAGTCAAACCAAAACACACTTAATCAAGTGCTTGTGTGTGTGTGTGTGTGTGTGTAGTAACTGATTACTCAGACGTATGACCACGACTCACTGAAAGCATGTGACACACACACACACACACACACACACACACAGCTGTTCTCATGTTGTTACGGTTATTAATGCTTAAATATATAAGAGATAATAACAATAATGTGACACCAATTAGTATTTATAGATTGTAGCTCTACTGTAATAAAGTTTTATGACGTATAAAGAAATACTATTTAATACAAATTCAAGCAAGTGGCAATTACGGAGTGACAGTTCTTGGAATTTTAACTCTGAGGATATAATATTCGCATATATTACCCAGGATACTAGGTAATATATGACAGATAATAAGTAAGTAAGTAAACATTTTAGGGAGCAGGAAATTATATAAAAATGAGGTTTAAATGCAACCAGAGGTGTTGTAATAACATGGTTGTTTCTATGTTTGCATGAAGGACAACATGTTAATACCAAACCTAAAGGTACCCCTCCTCGTGCAGGTGTGATTGCACTCACCTGAGCTGAGAGGAGGGTCGTCGTCCGTGTTAGAGAAGTCCAGCGTGGCTCCTGCGATGTCCACCATCTCGTCGTCATCGTCGTCTTCACTCGGGTGATGAAGGCTGTCAAAGCTCCCGGAGTTATCCATGCCTTCAGATCCAACAACACAACAAGAGGATAAAGTCCATTTTTAATCAAACAGACACCGGAAGGACCCCCACCACAATAAGATGAATACCGACGTTACCTCTGTATGCGTATTTGCGATACAAGCTCGACAAAAAGTGAAACATGGTCGCCGAAATTCTCCTTAAATCCAGCTAACGATACTTCATTAAAACACAAACCCTGGTACGTTTGTTAGCGGGCTCTTTAGAAACCAGTACACCCTCAGCTAGTCCCATCATCCCCCTCCCCACTACAGCCAGTAATGACTGCTCATCTCCAGTTCCAGGGAAGTTTCTATTTTGCAACCGTTTCCGCTCTTTTCTATTCTTTACCGGGCAGCAGCGGAAGAAACGCCTCACTTGAAAAAAAACACACACACACACACACACACCGCGGTGGAGACGTGTGTAGTCGTTAGTCTCGCGACTAACTGACAAAAACACAGCCGTTGGGCTAACTTGGTTTAAAGCGTTTAGCCGTTAGTCTCGCGACTAACTGACAAAAACACAGCCGTTGGGCTAACTTGGTTTAAAGCGTTTAGCCGTTAGTCTCGCGACTAACTGACAAAAAACAGCTGTTGTGCTAACAAAAAACGTCACCGCGCTCAACACACACTTTCGTTGACGCGTAGTTTTTAACATAAATAATGAAGATATCTACTTTTACCTGTGGTTGAAGGAGAGACAGCCGCGCGAAGAAGTCTCGTGACTCGGATTTTCTACCGTTGGCTGCTTATGTCAACAGTAGCTAAGCTAAATGTAAACTCCGTGAAAAACCCTACGTCATTCTCCGTCTCAACAAAAATAAACAACTGTTTTAAAACACAGGTGTGCTAAAGGAGGCCATAGTAGAACCTTAATACCAAACAATAAGGAAGCAGTGTGAAATTATCTGCGGTAAATTACGTGTTGTTTTCTGCCACTCAAAACTGAAAAAACTTCAAGCTAGCGTCAGGTTAGCTAGCTTTAGCGACAACTTCCGGTTTAGACAGTTGGTGAAGATAAGCAACAAAATCATTGATCTTCTAACGTGCCCCATTTTACGATGCCAAAGTTAGAGTTTAATCACATGGATATTTACACTATCAAATATACATTTATATTTTAAAAAATGGTGTTTCTGTTTTTCAAAACATTAAATGTCGTTTTAATTTGAAGGCCTAGTGGCTTAATTTCCGGTTTAACTGTCGTGTCACAGTTGCTTGACACGAGCATTTTGTCCGCCAGGAAAATCAGTCGAGTTCAGAGTCATCGATGTTTCTCCAACTGGGTCAGTGGAGCAGTTCAACTAATAATTGTTTTTTACTTTTCATATAGAAACTATTAAAAAAAACATGTTTAACTTAACATGGTTTTCACTGTGTGTTTTACTGTAATGCTTCTTGTATGATGGACTATTTAAATGGGATAAAACCAGTTAAAGGGCGACATCTTGTGGTCATCTGTAAAAACAATAAAAATAAAATAAGGGCTCCTGAGGAAAAGTGAAACATTTTAAAGTGCAGACAGCATTGCATCATGTTCTCCTGGTTTATGTCTGTAGCTCTGATTAATCATCTCGACCTCCTTTTTCATTTCCCATGATGCCTTGTTCCTCCCACTCGTTCATCTTCTTCTTCTCCAACATAAACATTTCTCTCCACCCTTAACCTCCCACAGTGTTTCTGCTTTGAGTGGGGCCTGTTTCTCATCACTTCTCTTTCATCTACGTTAACTAGTTTGTGAGATTGCAATAATTCCATTTTTCTGTCTTTCATCCCTCTCTCTCTCTTTATATTCCCATCAATCCCTCTGTTCTTAAATCTGGGTCAGGCAGAAGAATGAACTCCGTCGCTTCCCCCCAAAACACAGATTCTTTGCTTCTACGACAGATGTTTTCTGTATTATTTCCACTGACTCTCTCCGTCTCTGTGAGGCCAAACATGACCACCTAAAACATTTATCTCTCCATCTAGTCTTCAGCTTTTATTTAGTTGCTCCGGCTCTAGTCTCCATTAAAAGAACCAGTTGATAGACCCACATATGTTATCGTCTAACATGACATTATACCGCCACCAATCCGTCTCCAGAGAAGGATTTTACATTCAAATTCTCATAAAAACATGCTGTTATCATGTTTTTGACACTGTTAAAATGACAGTTTCTTGTGAAGTAAGACATATTTGCAGCTCCATGTCTTCCTACAATTACTTTAATTACTATAAGTTGCTGTATTCTTTTGATACAGTAGAAATACTGTAAATGTATCACCGGCAAAATTTCCAGTAATTTAACAGAGAGAACAGTTAAAACTAAATGAATTAAAACACAATTTCAGAGCTTTTTTAAAACGTTTTTATAGCTGTAGCACTTGAATGAATCACAACAGGAGACGTGAAGCTAGTTTAAAATACTATTATTATTTATGGTACTGTTTTTCCTCACGTGAGTGTTTTGTTGCAGTTACACAAGTTGTAATGCATTTTACACACACACAAAAAATAATGTAATAAATCAAAATTACATAGAAAACAAACATGAACAGAATATACTCTCAACAAGCAAACTTTCTTTCCTCTCTTGTCGAGTCAATGCGCTTCCAGTCGGTTTAGAAAAATGACCGTTATAGTACAAGAATACACGCAATATGTACAACACAGAACAAGTATATTTGGGGTTTGTTTGGTGTGAAAACAGCAGGAATCAAAACGAGAACAAACTAACTTTTAATTAACTTTCAGCTGTAGATTTGTTGAAGCTAATAAAAGTAGAAAAGGACAAAGAGTGTCTGTTTTCTCACTTAACTTCAGCAGCCAAAATATACATATTTCCTCTTCAAACCCCCCCCATCTCTTGTTGAGCTGTTTGTTTTTTCTTCATTTGATTTACTACGGCAGCCGGAGCAGGTTTAGTTTACGGTTTAAAGCTCAGGAGACTTTGGCAACGTCGCATATCGCAAGACGTCAAGGAAGGTCAGAGCACAAATTAGGAAAAACAGACTGAGTTTTGGCACTTTAACCTACACAAAAAAACAAACAATTTACTCAAAATTTAAAGCAATAGTTTGACATTTTTGTGAGACAGACTTGTTTGCTCTCTTGCCGGGATTTTGCCGAGAAGATGGACACCACTCTCATATCTGTGTTGAATATGAAGCTAAATTTAGCAGCCAGTTAGCTTAGCTTAGCTTAGCACGAAGACCGGAAACATGAAGGTTATATCTTGTTTGTGTAATGTGGTTTAGACGTGCTGGTGGGTGGATTGTGTCACTGTGGAGGGAGCCAGGCTAGCTGTTTCCCCCCGTTTCCAGTCTTTATGCTAAGCTACGCTATTATTAGCATACAAACATAAAAAGTGATCCTAATCGTCTCATCTCAGCAAAAAAAAAAAAATAAGCGTTCTTTACACGAGAGTTTGGGACAGAAAAACTTCTTACGTTTTGAGAAAATGTCGACAAAAAAACTGCAACTCTTCCCCTTTAAAATATACAGTAAACGCTGACTCATCTCCGTCTCCTCGTTCATCTTTTACAACCAATTTTTTACAACCTATTCCAGTCAAAAAACAACAGTATATACACATTGTATACATTATAAACACAAGTGTCTTCTGTACATATCAGTTATCATGTGACGAGTCAGCGGAGTCTCAAACCCCACACAGTAAAGCATGTTTAGAGTACAAAGTATTGTGGTATTATAGGAGATAATACAGTATATGTATTGCTGAAAGCAGGTGTCAGCCAGCAACAAACGTGAATACAAATAAAAAAAACATCAGTTAATAATGCTGCATCTCAATAAATTGACTACGTGTTGCTAACGGTCTCCTTCGATTCTCTGAACCAGGAGATTTAAATACAGAACGAAAAACACAAAATAAAGCAGCGTCTCAGTGACACATTCAAGAGAGAAAATGTCTTTGGCAACGTAGTGTTAGAAGAAGTGTAGTGTCATTAATTCAGTACATGTATAGTGTGAAGCAGAGGATATCATGTATTTTTATGAGTGTGTGCTGAAACTTCTGGATCTCTGTTAACCCTTAAAAGAACAGTTTGACATTTTGGGTCGCTAAATATGAGGCTGCAGCTGGGAGACGGTTAGCTTAGCTTAGCATAACCTAAGCATTAGCCTTGGAAATCGGAAGTCAGAGCTGGGAATAGCGCCACACCCGAGTTGACTGCGCTCCAGTACAACTAGTTGGAAACTCGAGCCATTGTTAGCTATTGTTAGCTACAGTTTGCCATTGTTAGACATTGCTAGCTACTGTTAATAACGCATTACACCGGTATTTTGCGCATACAAACATTGTAGCAACATACAGAAGTTGGACACCTCTGTACGTCTGACTGATTTTATAAATAAACAGCGTATCATTACAGCTTTTCTACTGCTGATGCGCTGAGCAGCCATCTTGGATTTTGAGGTCGGGGTGTAAGCGGGGGTTGGTCTGGACTTCAGGCGGCGTTCTAGTTGAAATTTCCGACCGATAACTTATTAAATTCCGTCTTCCCAGTTCAAATGGAACGCAGCAAAAGACTGACGCATATTTATCCAAAACATCAAACCTTTCCTTTCAGAGACGTGCATGTTTGCTTCCTCTTCCTTCATCATTCTTCCTTCTCTCGGTGTCTTTCACTGACTTAATGTGACTACAAGCCCCCTGCTTCTTCACCTCTTCAGGTTTACTTTTCTTCAATAATGTCCGTATCCCATCGACATTCCCATCCCGATCCCGATCCCCAGGCTCTCCCTCAGCCCCCTCAGCTGCTCCTCGCCCAGCCGGGTCTTGTCCTCCAGCTGCCTCTGCTCCACCAGCAGGGCGGCCTTCATCTTCACAAAGTGGCTGAAGAAAAAACACATCAACATTTAAAAAAAAATGTACACAAATGAGTCCATTAGCGAACTATTTGACTCTTAAATTGGAAAACCTTTTGCGGTTTAGCAGCCCTCCTGTATTCAGTGTGAGGTGGATGGTGACGTGTTCGTACCTGTAGTCTCGGTGCTGCTCGGGCAAGAGGCAGCGGGCCAGCACCCGGCTGACGGTTTGCTCTCTGTGGTCCACGTGGTCCTTCAGGTCCTGAGCCTCGGACAGCTGCCTCATGAGCTGACGCTTCTTCTCCAGCAGGGGGAGCTAGAGGACAGAGAGACGCATTTAAGGACATTTAAGTGACTTTCTCATCATTTATCCTGGTTTTCTTTTTCCCACTCTTGCTTTCCTTTGAAGTCCCGGTGAAACTCTTCTGCACTGCGACATGTTTCACAGTGACACAGAATAGAATGAGCCGTTTATATCGTCGGCCATGTTGCACCGTCATGTTTCTACGGCAGCCCAGAACGGACAAACCAAACACCGGCTATAGAGAGAGGCCGCCGTAAATCCCCAATCTTTGTGCATTTACGCCGCCGCTCACCCTCTCGTGGAGCTCCGTCTCCGGGTCCAGAGTGTCCAGCGTGGTCTCCACCCGCAGCAGCCTCCCGGACAGCGACAGCAGCAGACTCACCACTTTGTCCAGATCGCCGATGAACATGCGGAACTTGTCCACCTCGTTGGGTTTGCACACCGCCACCACCATGCTCTCCACCTGAGGACACAGAGATTATGTTTAATGTGGTTTGATTTGGTGCGTAAGATGGTAAAACTGACTGAAAAGGAGTTAAAAAAAAACCTCAATGTATGAATTAATGTGCAATAATTATGGTGCAAAAGCCAAATAAGTAAGAATCGGAGGATCTGGGTCCGGTCTCTTTAAGTGAGCGTGTTTCGGTTCCTTCCACCACATCCACTTGTGTCCTCACCTCCTCTCCTAGCTGAGCGTTGGCTCTGATGTCCTCCTGCAGACCCCTCTGAGCTTCTCTCAGCACTCCCAGCTTCTTGCGGAGACTCTCCATCAGCTGCTTCTGCACGACACACACGGAGGAATTGTTAACAGAAGATACTAAAAACAAAACACAGATCACACGACGCTGCCAGTTGAGCGAGCGGGACGGTAGCTGCGGGCGTCACCTTGTACGTGAGCTCGTCGTCCTCGTTTCTGTCTCTGTTATCGGTGAAGTCCTTCATCTGGGACAGGAGCTGAGCTTTGGCAGCTGAAGTGCTGTAATAGGACGAACAGCTGGAGCTCGCACCGGACCGCCTGAGGGAGGGAGGAGGTGGGGGGGGGGGGGGGAGAGTTTATTTTATTTACATGGAGATAAAACACAAAGAGGTCGAAGCGATAAAACAGATACGCGGTCGTAGAATTGAGTGATTAGAAAGGTACATAAATAACAAATGCAAATCAATTATGTCGGCTGAGAGAGGCAAAAGGAAAACATCTCGGCTCCGAACGAGCGAATAAAGAAACACAAATATGTGAACAGAGCAGATGACGACAGACATGAAAGAACATGAAACACATGAAAAATACATTTAAATCAAAGTGTTTTTGTCATACATACATACCTCAAATATAATGTTATGTGTCTTCTGGGTTTTTGTATATTTTTGCTAATATTTCATTAAAATATGGCTTTAAAACTGAGTAAAGTTGTGTATTTTTAAATAGGGTTTGGACAGGTGGAACTTTTAACCATGTATCCCAGATTTCTGTCGATACATTAAAAGGAGAGTTGAGAGAAATGGGTTTAAAGGCACAAATTCTGATTAAATTGCTCACAATAAATGTAAAGGAAAGTGAATTCTGACGGCAAATTGTGCATCTAAACTCTCTGGGACTTATGTGGCAACAATTACCCATCTGGCAACCACAGATAGAAACCTGGCTGCAATACGGAGCTCTGGGAGAGGTTGTGGGGAAACAGGGGGATCAGCTCAGTGACAAGAACAATCCAGTCTTGTACAAATCAAATGGTCTGTGTAATTAACACAGAGACGTACATTCTACCACTTAAGCCTCTCTCTCTCTCTCTCTCTCTCTCTCTCTCTCTCTCTCTCTCTCTCTCTCGTTACCTGTCCAAGCTGTCGGTGTTGTGCTCCGTGGTTTGGTAGGCCCCTCTCCAGCTCTCCCTGCCCGACTCTCCCTCACCGCTCTGGGGGAAGAGCTCCTCCAGGCTCAGCCTCTCTCCGTCCTCCAGCTCTTCCTCCTCCAGGGAGCCGCTCTCCGCCCTCGCCTCGGTGTCGATGTCCGTCTCCAGGACCGTGACCGGCAGCGCGAAGCAAGGGAGCTCGCTGGTGATCGGCTCGTCCTCCGCCGGGAGCCCGTCGTCCTCCTGGAAGTCGTCGATGTCCGTTTCCATCGGGATGTCCAGGTCCACGTCCAGGCTGTGCGCGGGACTCGGACTGAGGGTCGTCTCCGATTCGGGGATCTTCTGGGGCTCGATGGTCTGGAAGCCCCGGTTCATACGAAGCTGCTGCTGCTGCTGCTCGTAGTGCACGGAGAAGTAGGATTCGGGAGGTAAGACGCCTCCGTTTTCTAGGACAGGTGGCAGGTTCGAGTCGCTATGAACTCTGGGAGATGTGGATCTCTCCCACTCGGCTCCTGGTCTCACATTGGACTGCTGATTGTGAGGTTTCACTGTTACTCTCTCCTGGTCGGGGCCGACGATCATCTCGGATAAACTGCAGAGATACAGATAAAAACTTAATTAACACAAATACAAAGAAATTGAAGTCACTAAAAATGTCTCCAGGAGTCAAATTTGACATATTTTGGTTCCCTTAAACCTGGTTTACCTGCTGCTGTGATGTCACAGTGTGCTGCAGGGTGTGGTGAGTACACTGTGACATCATTGCAGGGCGTGGCCACACGCGCAACAGTAAAACAAAGCTCAAGTGAAATCCTGTCTTTTGAAGATGAGAAGATTTTACTTTCAGGTCTCCAGCTTAGCTATAAAAAGCAGGATTAACCCACTATAACCACTGAAGAAGAGTGAGGTTGTGGTGGGTGGAGGCACATTATGTAATAATTTAAGTCCCAGCTCACCTGCTCTCTATTGGCGGAGGTGGAGGTGGAGGAAGCAACGGTAAAACCTCCACCCTCTCCTGCTGGCCGCCATACGAGCCCCTCAGGTCCCTCTCTTTTGGGGGCGGAGCCACCGGCCTGAAGCTCCTCCTGGAGAACATGGGACTGGGCGGAGCAACGGTGAAACCCCGCTCCTGGGATTGAGCCTGATTCTGATTGGACGGAGCGTGGGAGAAGGGTTGTTCCTGCACTTGTGGTGGATTCTGATTGGACGAGGCGTGGGAGAGTTCCTTGGTTTGGCCGCAGCTGCATCGCGGGCAGCCCTCGGAGACTTCCTGTCTCTCTGGAGGAAGACTGTAGGACCTCTGCCTGGACGTCTCAGGTGGAGGGACGCATGACGAGGAGTGGGTCGGATGGTGCGACTCTGCGGTGCCGAAGGACGGAGGGGTGGCATGAGGTGAAGAAGAGGAGGAGGAGGTGAACAAGGCGTGGTGAGACGCACGCCTGCGGTGGAACTGCTCCCACTTCGGGGGCGGCGGTCTCGGCGGAGGCGGCGTCTTCTTCCTGTTTGGGCGGGCAGCGCCGGCGCCTTCTCCTCCCCTGACTCCGCCCACTCCTTCCTCCACCTTGCTCAGGGTCTGGCTGGTCGCCACAGAAATCGACGGCGACCAGCGGTGGCTGCCGCTGGCAAAGCGGAGGTCGTTTTCGGACATGGCTCGTCCTCGCAGCGAGAGAGGAGCCGGCAGCGGCGGCAGCGGAGCGAACGAGTGTCCGTTGCGATCGTCACCGCTGTCGGCCCGTCTGTGGCCCCATCGACCCTGCTGGTGCTGATGATGCGGATTAACGCTCTCTGGAGGTCTGGACTCCCGTCTCCAGCTGGAGTAGTCCCTGGGATGTGGAGATAAGAGAGACGGACAGTTTAAAGTTTCTTTGTTAACAAACGAATTAAAGGGTCCACATTTAACAACTTTTATTCTCATTTTTAATTCTGTTACTTTCCACAAGAAGAGCACAAACCACCGAGCTGATGGAGAAGTTTTTACAAGAAGTTTCAGTGTTAAACTCTTCATAACTAATAACTAAAGAAGTTTAAATTTGATAATTCAGTGATGTCTGCGTTTGAGGGGGCGGGACTTAGAACAGGTTTAATTTGTAGTTTTAGGTTATAATTATGTGGTGGAACTGCCGGGACTTTACACTTTCTGATTGTAGATGAGATTGAACAAAGAAAATAAAGTTTGGTAATTGGCGTATTTTTCGTTTCCCCTCCTTGTACCGAAAATGTGAACCACTAATTTAATCATTCATGACTAAACAATCAAGTTTGGACATCTTTTATAACAGTTCAACACTCAAAAACTCAGCTAACCTGATTTATCGGGCGGTTTGATGATTTAATTGAGTTTTCTTGGCGACATCGACCTCACAACTGTCCTCACTTTCTCATGTTGCTTAATTTTGGATTGTGGCAAAGCACAGAAAACACACATTCTCATGCGGAATAACTAATGCTGCTCCAAATTTGGGCAGAAAAAAAAGAACATTTGTGTCAAAACATTTCCCTCTTGGTTTTGAAATTTCCCCGTTACGAAACAAAAACAGTCGGAGAAAGTGGTTAAATTACAGTAAATGTTTCCTTTTTACATTCCGGACTCTCTGAACTGTTTCTGTCTCGGGTCAAGTACGAGTACAAGCTAACATACAGGAATCCCCACCCAACCACATACCATTATGGGCCCATTTGTTAAGCATGGATGATTGCTCTGCACACTTAAGAGCTCATTATAGTCAAAACATAGTCGGGCATGACTGAGTGGGATTTCCGCCCCCCCCCCCGTTGGTGCACAATGGGCCGACCCCACCTAAAGTCTCCGGAGACTCACTTAGAGACAATCAGAGACGGAGCAAAATGTGTGCCGGCCATGTCAGGAATATAGAAGGTCAATCAAGTCAATGCTACTCGTTTATATGAATGTGTGTGTTTGGACTAAAGGAAGCGGCTCACCTCTCAGTCAGGCTGCACTTCCTGTTGAGCGTGGGCGTTTCCTGTTGCCGGGCGGGATGCATCTGTGGAAGACGTTTTTTTAAGTCTGGTTAATGACACCGAAAGGAATGAATCTGGTAATGAGTGTCCGTCAGCACTTGTCCCCGCTGAAGGGAGGTGGGTGTGTTACTCCACCCTGACATACACTTCCATGGTGAGAAGTCAAGAACCTGCCTGGCAAGCTATCGCTCCATTTCAGCTCACTTTTCAAAAGACTAAATTCTTTTATATTCTGTGTTTCCTTCTACGGCTGCAACTGACAATGTTTTCCTTAACCAATAAAACTACCAATTATCTTAAAATAATACATAAAATATCGCAGAGCACAAGTTTACGTCTTCAAATCTCTTGTTTTGTCTGAACATTAGTCCAAAACCAAAATATTTTAGAGTCAGAATCACAAACGGTTAATTGCCAAGTATGTTTGACACATAGAAGGAATGTTGCATGTCAATAAACACAGTTAAATAATATAAGACAAACGTTTTAAACAGAATATATTATTATTTATTATATAATAAATAATAAGTCTGTTTTTTTTAGTGTTAAGTGTCAGTTTAATATAATAAAAGACTCAATAAAACATCAAATATTCATATTTGAAAACATTTTTCATTAAAAACAACAATGAATCAATTACATAATGTTGCATTGTTACATTTAATTGTGTTTTATTCTATTTAAATGTAATTGAACTCAATTAGACTTTATGTATATAATATTTATGCAGTTCTATTTCTGAGGGTGTGCTTTTATTTTATTTTAATCGCATCTCAATGTCTTCATCTACTGATAGTTTGCTCGGTTGTTATTGAGGTTCCATTTGTATTGACTTGGTAGATAAATAAATGGGAAGATTTTAAGACTTAAAAAACTGATAAAACTGTCTCTTGTGGATGAAAGCAAAGATTCCCTTTAAGGCGAATGTGTCGAGTGATGAGGTCACTATCAGAGTCAACAGTTCAGACCGAGAGACTCAAATCAATTCGTGGTAAAAGTTGAAACCCAACGCTGCCGTTATCGCTGACACAAGCGTTCGCCGCTGTTGCCCAATCTCCCTCAGTTCAGCTCTTGACCGCACGCAGGATGCGAGGCTTTCGACTTTAAACCAACCGTTCAACCACGGAGGGACCTGGACCGCTCACAGCGCCAACGTCCAAGAACGGTCACTCGATCCCCTTTGTGTGAAGCTGCTTTTAAAGAAAACAAGATGCTTTTTCGGGTCTCCGGCGGCCATTAGCTCGGCCTAAAAACCCACATAGTCTGATTTCAGTGAGCTGCAAAGTTTAACTTTGACTCTGAAAGGCGTTACTTGGTGTCAGGGCTGCAGGCTGTTTGGCTCGTAAACACACTTGTTAACGGATTGCTGACGTGTTTTTCTCTCAACAGGAAGAAATCCTGTTTTTAGATCTTATGAATGTTGCTTCAGTATAGAAATTCCTTTTTATCAGTAATGTTGATGATATTCTTTTGGCTGCAGGCCGTGTTTAATAGCTTATCAATTAAGCTATTTTACCCAAAATGAGTGCCAGTAAAAGTTTAACATGAGATAAAACATTTTAAAGACATTTTAGTTTGGATGAGATCCTCTGGTTCTTCTTCTCGGTCTGTTTGTATTTATACATATTTCATTTCTTGGTTTATTCCACTGTAGTTAAGTGTGTGTCCATAGATTTGTCTTGATGAGTTCGAGCAGCACTCTTACCTCTGTGGGCGTGTAGCACCTCGCTGTGTAACCCTGGTGAAGAGGCTGCTGGTTCTCCAGGAGCTGAGAAGGTGTGTTGACGGGATGAAAAGCCGATCTCGGGACTTGACTCTGGGTGTGGCCGTGGGAGAACGCCTGAGGCTGGAAGTTGTGTTGGAAATCCTGGTTTCTTTCTTTGGTGCTGTAAGACTCCCGATGTGAGCCGAGCTGAGCATCGTCTTCCCTTTCCTTCTCTCGTTCCCTCTCAAGCTCCTTCTCTCTTTCTCTTTTGAGACGTTCCTTCTCTTTTTCCCTCTCCAACTCAAGCTCCCTCTCTCGTTCCCTCTCCCACTGTCTCACCCTCTCTTCTCGTTCCCTCTCCCGCTGAATCTCCTTCAGTCTCGCCCTCTCCATTTCTAACTCCCTCTCCTGTCTTACCTTCTCCCGTTCCCTCACCCTGTCCTCCCTCTCTCTGGCTTGCTTCTCTCTCTGCCTCTCCATGCTGGTGCTCACGGACATCCTCCTGGCTTCCGTAGTGTTTTGAAGCGGCGCGCTTTCCTGCTGAAGCCCCCCCTGGTAGGAGTATCTCCTCTGATTGAGCTCCCGTCCCTGGAGCTCCAGATGATGGAGGGGTTTCTTCTGCCTGCGACTCGACAGACTCGAGATATTAGACGCACCTTTGCTCGTCTCCTCGAAAAACTTCATTCTATCTGCAAACGGAAGGATATCCAAGTCCTCCGTCCGAGAACTGGAAGAGGAGCGACTGTATGAGGAAGTGGATGAGGAGGTGAAGGCACAAACCCCATGCCGTGACCCCGTGACTCCCGACGCCTTGTCACCCGAGACTCCACACCGCCATTCTGGTTCTGGTTCCGGCTGGAGTTTATGCTCGGGGGTCCAACGCCAGCGGCGGGCTTTGCCAGCAGGTGCCGGTTCCTCCACGACTCGGACGGCGACGCCGACACCAAAACTGGGCACTGCTGGGTCCACAATCTGGACGGACCTGGATGGGATGTTGTTCTGAGTGTAGGTTGTTGACTGAGTCTGCAAGGCGTCATCATTTGATTCACTTGAGGGTTTTGTTTTCTCGGCCTGTGCTGTGGTGCTGGCATCTTGGGGACTAGCAGGTGAGGCAAATGCAACTGTGGTACTCCTCTCCTGGGCGGGCAGTTCAGGCTCTGCCCCCTCTTCATTGAGGTCTGGACCCTCTTCCTCCTGGACAGTTTCCCCACTACAGAGCAACCCTCCTGGGCCACGACTCCTCTGAAGCTGGGCCTTTTTCCTCTGGATCTCATTGCGGAGGTTAGTAGCAAATCGCTCGCTACGACGACGGTTTCGACGATAGTTCCTGGACGCAGTTGACTTCTTCATGTCTGTCTCTTCTGCTACACCCTCCTTACTTTTACCTTCACTTCCTCCTCTATCCAATTCCTTCTGCTCCTCAAGTAATGTATCCACACTGGCAGCAGCGCTAAGAGGCTCAAAATCTCTCTCTAGTATCTGGTCAGAGCTTAACCTTCCCTGGGTTGACGATCTAGTGGGGTCCCCCGGTACGCTCACAGAGCGGCCCCATGGGTGGTGAGGCCCACCATTTACACCCATTCCATCCAGCCTTTTACTTGAGTCTCCATCATCATCATCCCCTTCTAAGAACACAGATCCCGGGGTCGAGCAACGGCTGCCCCCCCACTTGTTTGATGGCGCGTGGAGTTGGTTGTGAGAAGCTTCTTGGTCTTCCCCCGTGGGCTGAAGAGATGAATGGGACCACTGGCTACTACAAGGGGACAAGGAGGGATCAGAAGTGTTCGACGGATTGCGAGGCTCCAAAGAAGAGCTGTCGCTATTACACTGCAATAACTGAAGTTGTTTAGCATGGAGCTTATCGGGGGCGCTGTGCCGGGGAAGCCCCGTAGAGGAGTGCTTAGTCTGGGAGTGCGTGATTTGAGACTCCTCTTGAACCACAACTGAGGATTCTGCAGGCAAGGAGCCAGGGCGAGAGGAGGTGACGGTGACTAGTGAGGACGTCACAGGATCAGAGATGTGATCTGAGGTCGTCTCTGAATTGTAGTCTTTATTAGTGCGAGGATCACATCTGATATGTCTCACGTCTTCTGTCTGTCTTTGGATATAGTGCGAGTCTACGGTATCCGCTTTTAAATTCCCAGTTTTGTCACCTTCTTCTGGTGCAGGGAAGCCGTTAAGAATTCCTGATTCAACATTCAGAGAGGACTTGTTTTCGTCAGGGTAAAAGGAAACACTGGAAATTTCAATTGGAGCGGAGACGCACCGTTTGTGGTCGGCATTAGGCCGAGTCCGGGTTGCCCTAAAACTGTCCTTCCTGGTTGGAGGCTGAGGAGGGTTCATCTTTCTCTCAGTTCCTCTTTCTCCATTTCTTATGATCTCAAAGTCTCCTCCCTCATAACAGCAGGAGGAAGGCCTCTCTTTTACCTGAACAGGCCTTGCTCTTGGCCTGGTCAGGGACCTGGACTTGAGTACAATAAGCTGCACCTCATCCGGGGCCTCGCCAGACGAACTCCCCAGGGTTGAGGTATCACCGCTCGGGTATCCTCGACAAGCCGGCCCCAGGCTCTGGAGGAGGTTGTCCATGGAGCAGGCGTCACCGGGCCTTAGCGGCACCGTCGCGTAGTCGGATGTGTTTGAGCTGGCGGAGAACGAGCTGTAGGCAGAGTCTCTCTTGTCGTTGAAGAGGGTGGGGTCGACGGGGGAGTTATGGGAGTCGGAGTATGGCTGCGTGGTGGTTGTCGGTGCGTCCAAGCTCTCCATGGAGCCCAGAGAACTGCTTCGGTCAGTGGAGGAGTAAGGTCTCGACAGCTGACCCCACTGCAAGGACAAGTCACTGCAAAGACAAGGAGACAAAGTAGATCAACTAAAGTGTTTCAAAAGGAGACTTTGATTATCTACTTGGGATATTAAAGGCACTCTTCAGACTAAACAAGCAAGCTGACGTCACCTTGACAAGTGTCACGTTGCTAATTTTCCCCTGAAACACAGTGTATGTGGTTCTGGAATACGACTTTTGAACTGCACAGCTGGGGAGTCTGTTTTCTATCAGTCCTGAGCCGAAGATCTACGGCAGCACCACGTGATTTCAAAGACATTTGGAGGAAGCCTCTGAAGGCAGAGAGGGATTTCCTCCTCATCAAATGCAAACTGCCTGAAGTCAAAATCTTCCAGTCAACCCTGTGATTCCTCTCTTTCTGTCCCATCTTCTTTCCAATAAATGTTGATTTAATCCAAAACCGCATTTTTGAAAAACGACTCATTCGAATTTGATTGACATCGTTAAATGAAAACAAATTTGTTGACGTTTACTTGATAGGTCAGTTAAGCTTCGCATTGATTACATGACATGATGTTTACAGAAGAGCCCGCTCATGCTTTAGTCAGTACTAGCCCATATTTTGTTTATACAGCCCAAAATCCCAAATTTGATCCAGAGGGCTTTACAATCTGTGCAACATATGGCACCTGCTGCCCTCAGACGCTTGATTCAGATGAGGAAAGACTCCCCAAAAGCCCTTCAAACCTTAAGGGAAGCAGAGGAAGGACAGCTCTTCCACAACCACAATATTGATTGAGGCTGACCTCTGTTGCACATCACGCACCTCATTCTGTTCCCTTCTACTTCCAACTGTCCGATGAAAGGCCAAAAATGCCCCAAAAAAATAGTACAAAAAGAAGAAATAAAAAGGAATTTCCCAACAATCCCAACTTGTTGGAGAAAACCACATAGGACAAGGTGACGGGGAGTTCTTTTCAGCATAAGGAGAGCTTAAGAAACGGGGGTATCGATTCCAGAAGGAAGGGGCACCCAGTGTTTTTGTGCTTGGTTGAAATCCAATCCATAAAAAGACTGCTACAAAAATGTTATTTTCATTTTTATGTGGTATTTCTCTTTGCTATATAAAGAGAGAGTGGTCACTCACCCCTTTGTATTTCTTTGATGTTCTTATTCAGACATTAGGGAAAGTAGCCAAGGAGACAGAGGAGAGGTTAGAGAAGAGAGAAATATCTAAAAACGAGCTTTGATCATCTCAAACAAGTATGAAGACACAGCCAGCAGACGCTCCCCGGGCTGTTTCTGTGGTATTTATGGTTTGCAATCCATGCAAAGATCTGGATTTGTTCCACTTATAAAGTATATTACCACAACTAAATCTAATAAAAACATGATCTGCTCATGAACTCAAATATTTTTGTGGTCTGCAGTCATTTTATGCACTCACCATTTTGAGGTAAATAAAATCCATGACATTTACTTTAAGAGCATGCAAGTGCTTTTGCATGTTATGGCTCATTTATTACAAATCCTATTTTGCAAGGGATTCTTCGGTGTTGAAGAAAAGAATGGAATTTGATTGGCAGCCTTTGTTTTTTCATGAATTTCTGAAAATCCTTTAGCTGGCTTTTAATACTTTATAAGTTGTGGAATCCAACTCTGTGAACATTAGGTCTGGTAAATATTTTTGTAAATGTTAGGCACCAAAAGTCCACCACAAGGCAGTTGGTTTTGGTCAGGGGGCAACCTCCAGTTGTGAAGCCAATTTTTAAGTGCCTTAAAGCTGCATTCTCTCTAGTGTCCACCAGGGGGCGACTCCTCTGGTTGTATAGAAGTCTATGAGAAAGTGACTCTACTTCTCTCTTGATTTATTACCTCAGTAAACATTGTAAACATGAGTTTATGGTCTCAATCTCCAGTTTCAAGTCTTCTTCAATACAGCATGATGTTCATTTAGTACATTATGGTCCATTTAGAGTCAAACAGACCATAAAGCAGGGGATGCTTTAGGGCGGGGCTTCACAGTGATTGACAGGTCTCTACCAGAGACGTATACAGCTTCTCCACGTCACTCCTCCTCAGCCCAAATATCTAGTTCTAGAATAAAATTACTTTATTTTACATTGTGCTCACATTCTGAATTTTCCTTAAATGGAACTTTGTTATTACATTATAAAGCTTCTATGTGTCGCCCAGTATGTGAACTGTACTGCAATGGGAACTTGAAGGTGACATGGGTACAAATACACATCTTCAGCAAGTTTAAAAAGTTGCTTACTTGATGTCTTGATGTCTGCCTAGAAAGGTATAAGAAACACATTCAAATGTCTGAAACTGTACAGCTAGAAGCAAAACAAGTTCCATTATCTGCATGAGAAACTTGTCTTTAAAGGAAGTGAGCAATGACTGAGAAAGGAGAGGCGGCTGTATAGATTTGACCTTGGTGACAGCGAGAGGAAGAGAGGAAATGAGACGGGAGCGGGACAGGAAATGACTGTCCACTCCTGGCCAATCAGACGGTCACGTGGAACATGCCAGTGTGAGGGTTGACGCGGATGAACCATCACACAAACACTGTTCACAATGAGGCCGTGTGTGTTCAGACAAATTACACACACATGCTTTCACGTATTTCATCCGCTCAAAGGAGCTCAAAACCCGATGTGTGTTGTCTTTTGTCTCAAATACATTTTTTTGCTTTTTAGTTAAAACACACACACAGATGCAGACTGTACAAAATGTCCAACTCCTTCACACAAACACAGCTTATTGAGCGTCTTCCTCTCTTTGTCCACATGTGCTGGGAGTCACATGCCATTGTCCAGAGTTATGCCGGGAGCTGCCTCCTCATCAGATAGTGTGTGTGTAGTTTGTTGTGCAGGACAAACTGTGGGAATAAGAAACCCACACACACTGCTATCTAACCCACATGGGACTCTTACATCTAATAGTGGTTCATTATATCACTGACTCTTATCAGAAGGAGAACAAGGCGCTGACGCACTGCCCCATAAAAGTGACAAAGACTATTTTCATTGTGAGTCAACTCAGACGACTGCGGTGACTTCCTCTTTCCTTGTTTTTATTAAAGGATTACAGCTTAGCTTAGTGAGGTCATACTGTAGTACAAAGACTACTGTACTTACAGGCATTCTTTTTATTTAACCTGACTGAACAATTGCTTCTTTGTGGTGTAAAAATATCCATGATTACATTTAGAGCTGAAACAATTAGCTGTGTAGCTATTTTGAGAATAATATTTAAATTATATTAGTGATGATTTTGGGTTTACTGCATGTACAGCAAACGTTGTTTTTAGAAAAGTGCGATACAAATAAAGGTTATTATTATTCTTTTGGACTTTTAATTGGTCAAAGAGGCTATTTTTCTCTATTTTCCCAAATTCTATGGACCAAACGATTACATGATTATGATAAAGATTCCTAGTTATTTGGAGCAATAATTATGATGCGGCAGACACTAAATAGATTGTGAAAGAATAAATAACTAGACTAACTCTAGTTGAATACATAAGCAGTGAATAAATGCTGCTCCGGCCTCATTTGGTCCGGTATGATAAGTAGCATATGGTGGCTAATGTTAGCTATGTTTAAAAAAAAAAAGATATTGGAAGTTAACCAACATCTTAATTATATCCATCTTCTTTTCCTACTGTTACATTATGAAGTTACATTATCATTATTGTGTAGTTTCCAAAAACGGACAAAACTACAAAAATCTCATAAACATGAAAGAGCGGCAACTTCCCAGAATCCTTTGCAACCACTTAGAAGTGCATAAAAGTGAAGCTCAATGCATTTGTGTCTCTTGTCAGAGCTACCTTATTTCACCCTCAAGTTCTGAAGCTTTGTCTACTCCCCAGAAATGTAGCTTAGCATTGAGCTACTTTAAGCCCTTTGGATCCGATGGTTCAACACATTTTAAGCTGGAACAGGCCGACACAACGACTATTAGCTAAATACTGCTACGTGACAGCAATAAGAGACAAAGGCTGTGAGAAAAATGTATATTTTAAGGAAATATATTAATATCATTATGATGCAACTAAACTAACGAAATGGAAAACATCCACCTGGTCCCCGCACAGAAGTCGGACAGACAAAGAGCAGGTCTGATTGGTTGTCACTTTGGAACGCTTAAATAGAAACCCAAAATAGACCAATGGGCTTCCTGCGTGGGCAGTGTTGACATTAGTCAAACACGGTGATGTCACCCGTTTCCTGGCAGTGACTTACAGTCCTCTCATAGACTCATTGTGTGGGATTCAAACCTACAGCGGAAACCTGCACACCGGCAAGTTTGTTTTATTGTAAAACCCCCGACAGCTGGAATGAGGAAGTGAATATATTTAGCAGTGGATGAAATCACAATCGCATATTTAAATCACATAATAGGAGTCGAAAAGTGACCTCACAGGAATTAAACTTCAGGTTTTATTTATTGTCATTTAGTTAAAAATGTTGTTTGGTGTTATCAAACGTTATAACATTTAAAGATGTAACTTTTTATAAGCTAGGTAAATGATTTATTTTGCTCTAAAATGTAGCGCTTTATCACATAAAGCGTGACAATCCGCCGCTCACCTGTTGTCAGTCGTGTGCCAGGGTAGTGTGTACGAGCCGGGGTGGAGCTGCATGGCAGACAGAGGGGGAGGAGGGGGGAGAGGAGGCGAGCCGGCCAGGGGGAGGCAGGGTGGAGGAGACGGAGGAGGAGGCGGAGGAGGGAGCGGCGGCTCCGACAGCTTTGCCAGGTGCCAGGAGTGAGGCCTGAGGAGAGGAACGCTGCGCCTGTGGGAGAGAGGTGAGAGGAGGGAGAGGAGGGTGAGGAAGAGCCGCTTTGCGCTTATACAGCTCTGGTAGCGACCTGTCAATCACTGTGTAGCCCCGCCCTAAAGCATCCCCTGCTTCATGGTCTGTCTGACTCTAAATGGACCATAATGTACTAAATGAACATCATGCTGTATTGAAGAAGACTTGAAACTAGAGATTGAGACCATAAACTCATGTTTACAATGTTTACTGAGGTAATAAATCAAGAGAGAAGTAGAGTAATTTTCTCATAGACTTCGATACAACCAGAGGAGTCGCCCCCTGGTGGACACTAGAGAGAATGCAGCTTTAAGACTCTTCAGTATTGGCTTTAATTTTCAGAACCAGAGGTTAGTTGTGGACTGATTCACAAGCTAAATTTACTTGACTAAGTGAGATTTTGCCCAAACATTAAGAAGCTGCTGTGGTGTTGCATTTCCTGCATGAACCCTTCCAGTCTAATTATATACAGTAAATGTGCAACATAGATAAATGAACCCCTGACGGACGTCATTTCCTTCCTATACCGTACGTCACTTTTTCCATTTTGCAACCTCCTCTTGTTCAAAGAAACGTGTAGTTGTTGGTTTTTGTCGGTCTAAATATAATGATTTATCCAGACAAGATGTTTATTTGCAGCCACAGTTGTCAAGTGTCTCTCAAGATCAGGGTTCAAATAAAACTTGCCGACCCAAATTGTGTGGAAACAGCCCCCTCAGAAGTTGTTTGGCCTTCTATTGGGCTGCCATTAAAAACTCATCCGACATGTACTGTAAGATCCCCAGTCTGATCGGAAGCCAGACATTCCAGTGTATCCCATGATATTCCCTAATTCCCTTATACAGACTTCCGATCCCATATGTTGGCCAGATCCAATTCAACCCCCTGCAGACTGTGTGTGTGTGTGTGTGTGTGTGTGTGTGTGTGTGTGTGTGTGTGTGAGACAGAAAGGGAAACAAAAAGAAAAACTGTGAAAATAAAAAGGATATAAAGAGAGGAAGCTCAGTCAGCAATAAAGTTGCCGTTCTCAGAGGTCTGAATGGACCACGATGTGTTTGTCTTTCAGATTAATAACAGTTGGGAAAACTGCAGCTGAACGGAAACAAATGTTCATAGTATGAAAACAACAAACGCTGTTGACTTGGCTTAACTCAAAGTTGACTTGGACTTGTCTTGAGTGAGATTGATCAAGATTCAAACTTAATGTGGACTTGCTTGACTGACTTGAGGCTCGTCTCGCTCAAGTTGACATTTAACGAGATTTGAACTTGGACTTAGGCTCGTCTCGTCTCGAGTTGACACCTGACTAGAATCCAACCAGGTTTGGACTTGTCTCATTTGATGTGGGACTTAACAAGTCTCTTTCTTGACTTGGACTTGATTTGACACTTGACTGATCTCACACCAGATTTGGACTTGTCTTGATTGACACAAGACTTGACAAGACTCTAGCTTGAGTTAAACTTGTTTCAATAGACTTGAGACGTGATAAGACTTGTTCTTGACTGGGACTTCACTTGGGCTCGTCTCGACTGACTAGACTCACTTGATTTCAACTTCTCTTGATTGACGTGAAACTTAACAAGACTCAAACCTTGTTATTGACTGAAACTTGTCTCATTTGACATCAGACTTGGCTTGGGCTTGTCTTGATTGACATGAGACTGAACAAAACTCATTTCTGCCTGGGCTTAGTCTAAACCCTGATTTGGACTTGTCTTGGTAGACTTTAGACTTGACTAGACTTATTCTGGACTGAGACAATTCTCATTTGACTTTAGACTTGGCTTGTCTTGATTTACTTTAGACTTGACAAGACTCAAACCTAAATTGGAATAATCTCAACTGACTTAACATGGACTTGTCTCTGTTGACTTGGGACTAGAATACAGCTTTGAAAATCACTCAGTCAACAGCTGGATGGGCAGAACGTCTGAGTCTAGTAAAGTGGTTTGATTCCTACTGACAAAGTCCCCCAGAAGAGTCTTTGGTTAAGATTCCCAAAGTGAAAGTACAAATAGTAAAACGAGACTATTCTGGGTATTTCAGAGAAACATTTGGAGGTAGAATTTTGGGAATGCGGATCCTGGCACCGTGAGGGGAAAGGAAAAGGACCATTTCTGAGTATTATTGTTTATGATAAAGCAGGAGCACCATATCCAAAATAAACACTCTTGTTTCCTGGTCCTCGCTCCTTAAGAGAGATTTCTATCTGAGCCCACTGATTGTTCGACTCCGCTGACAATGTCCTTAAATTATCCCCTGAGAAAGTTTATATAGAGGCTGTGTGTGTTTCTTTTTGTGCGTCTTTACCCCCTATGTGTGTGTGTGTGTGCATGAACATGTGTGGGAACTGTCCAGAGAAAATACCATGATCGAACCCACCACCTCCTCTTTTCTCCAAGTTTAGCTTTCAGAGATTGATGACCGGGAAAGTCAAAACAAACTATGTGACGCCAAAGTTAGATGGAGAGAGTATGATAAAGACAAATGTGCAACTTAAGAATGTAATATAGAAAGCAACTGTCATGTTTCGTAGCCGTGCAGAGGAGAAGGGGAAAGTTCTGTCAAAAACCACATCACCAATCGGTTTTCCAAAATGCTCAGAGCAGCGCTCGAGGGAGGATCAGCAATTTTGTGATTTACAGTTAGAAGAACTGCATCTTCTACATGGAACCAAAGCTGAGATATTGGGAGGCAGTGACAATCTGACATATCAACAACATCCTTTCTACGAATAAGCAGTTTTTACCATGTTACATAGCATTCTGGTCATTTTAGTGGTCCGTAACATTGTGATATTTGATTTTCTCCGCGTCGACCGGCTCTATTTGGAGGTGACTAGCATCCACCATGAAAAGGTTGCAGTTCTTGTAGGTGAAGTTTTCTTGAGGACCAAAATCTTTCTTGGGGAGTGGAGTGTTAAAAAGTTTCCCCAAAGCCTTTGCTGCATTCAGTGACACTCTGTAAACTGCGGCCCTTTCATTTACAGGACACAGGAAACAGCAAAGCGCTGTTGTCCAGTCTATCAACTGTACAAGTCGTTAATAACATAATCCAAAGAAATCCCCCTTTCCTGTTCTCTGACACTGTAACCCAGTTGGCTTTCACATGAATCACATGAGTCACATGAATCATGTTTTTCTAAGAATGTGCTGACGTACGGGAGGTAACGGCGTGTCCTGGACGTGGAAAACCAAGATAACCAGTAAATCGCTGCGACCACGAAATCCAACCAGGAAATCCAATCAAGTTCGGGAGACATGACGAGCTCCCATTTATAAATACATTATCCAGGTTTTTCGTGCATCTTAAAGTGAGGATTTGATCAAGTAAACACACACAAAAAACAGATATGGAATGGTGGTTAACGCGTGAAATGAGACACAAATGGCGAGAAAAAAAAGAAAGAAGTCAAAGGCCGAGAAATTCTGAATTCTCCGTCCTGCAGCTCTGAATGAGCCTCTATGAAAAGGATCGGCTGGAATGTCCCACTTAATGCTCAGAAACTGCAACAGCTGACTGATACCGCAAAGGTCAAACGCGTATAATCTGAGTCTCACACACACACACACACACACACACACACACACACACACACACACACACACACACACAGTCTCAATACAGTACAGAAGGAACAGCAGACAAAGGCAGCCAGACAAATAGAGTTGTCTCTCTCTGATAAGGACAGAAACTGTCCTTATCAGAGAGGAGAGGAAGAACACGATGGGAGGGTTGGTTAAAAAGATTGTAAATAAGAACAAGATTCTTGCTCAACAACCCCTCCCTTGTAGATAAAAGCGTGGCTACTGTTTAGCTAGTGTAAGAAAGTAAAATTCCTGCAAAAAGAGTCTTCAAAGAACTCTGGTAGATGAAATTATTAATTTTAAACTGATGTGCAACCTCAGCAAAGACCTACCGGACTCTGAAGCATGCACTGTCAAACTGAGCTCCCCAGCATCCCTGACACCCCGGAGTTCAAGTTCAAAGAGTCGAGCGTCTACTCGGCAACACGGACTACTCCGAGTCCTCTTTGCGAGTTTTCCTGAAGCCGGGTTGAGGTTTTTGTTCGTGACATCGGTGGAAAAGTGTCCGAGAGCCGAGTGTCCATCTGAAGAAGTGAAGCAGCCTGCAGGGAGAAAAAACACCCGACGATGCTCACGTCCCCTCTCCCTCCTCTTCCTCCTCCCTCGTTCCTCTCGCTGGAAGACAAAACATGGCCATTCTCTCTCTCTCTCTCTCTCTCTCTCTCTCTCTCTCTCTCTCTCTCTCTCTCTCTCTCTGTGTCTCTCCCTGCCTCTCTCGCCCCCTCCCAGGCAGGATGTGTGAGTCAGTGAGAGAGGAAGTATTGTGGGGAGCAGATAAAGTGGTGGACGGCTGCTAAAATAATACCCAGAGTTCCACACTGTTATTGTTTGACCGGGGGGGGGGTAATGCAGAGGTACTTCCTCCTTGTGTGTGTGTGTGTGTTAGCGTGCACGTGTGTTTGCAGAGCGTGAAAAAGTGATAGAAAGAGCAAAGAAAGCAGAGAGAGTTGGACGGACGAGGGGGCTTTTTTTGTCTCGGTTTGGCCGAGAGACGAGAAAAACAAAACGTGGTGAAAGACGAGGAATGTGAGAGATGATGGGAGGTCTGCAGGAGAACTCAGGAGCCTGAGGAGCAGTTAGAGACAGAAGCAATGAGTGCAGGTGATGGATGAACAGGAGACGTGACTTTTATTACTCTACTCATCGACACATTTCTGTTAGCACGCACTTCTGTTGCAGGAACATCATCAGACCGTTACACCTCCACGCTCATGATAACTAGCTTTATTTTAGGCTTTTCTTTGTACTTTACTGGGACTAGGATCTTGGAATTTTGCAGGATTTATATCAGACAAACTGCTTAATATTAGTAGTGAACAATGATTGTGGAGGGAATAATGTATCTACTGTAGTAGATAAATGTGCAAAGTATCTCCACTTATTGCCGGAATACAATAATAAATAAATGATAATTGACTCGTCACACCCAGTAGCTGACAAAAACATTTCATTGAAACGAATAAATTAAATTAAATATAAAAATATGGCATCCTGGAGTTTTCAGATACCAAGCGTATAATTACATGTTACATGTCATCCCCCCTCTTTCCTGTTGTTTCCTGTCAGCTTTTTAAAATAAATACATAAACAAAAACCTTTAAATAAATTTCTCGAAATTTTTTTATTTAATTTTTTTATTTTGTAATATTTTTTTGGTATTTCAAGTTCTGTCCTGAGAACCTCTAAAAGGAGTTCAGTCAGAACGTATACATAAAATATATAAGCATAAAATAAATCTGATTACTGCAACTTGAGTCAAAGAGTACTTTTCTTCCCAAATATAGATTCAGCAGTTTTGCTTTTACTTTTGTTATCGTCCCACTTATGCGGACACTTATAGAAGCACGTATTAAAGGACTGAACTGTAGCTCAACCCAATCTGTTCACCATCTCTGGCCCAAACATGAAGGTAAATACACATTGAACAGCCGATAAAATCATCGCCTGTATCAGTGACACTCCACCGCCTCGTTATTCTGACCAGACTTGAACCTCACAGAGAAAAACATCCAGAGGTGTCCGACGTGAACTCTGTTGAAGTTTAACCAACCTCACAACAGCAGACACTTAATAACTTGAGGCCCTCAGCGGGCTTCAAAGGATTTCCTGGAGACGTATATCTCCTGCAGACTGTGTGTGTGTGTGTGTGTGTTATATACATGCATGTGAGCAGATTCCTCACATTCCCAGTCTTCCCTTCAGAAGGGTGAAGGGTTAACTATGCTAGAAAGCCTCAACAACCTCACCGCCTCCCCTCGGCCCCTTTGTGTTCGCCTGCAATCAGGAACTATTTGTTTGCTTTCTGGGTCTTTGAGTGTGTGTGTGCCTGCCTTATGGGTCTTCATCACCCTTGATAATGGATTTCTGAATGACACACTTGTTGACATGCATTTACTGCTTAGACACACACACACACACACACACACACACAGGGTTTCTGACATACCAGGTAATCAGTACAGTGAGGCTCATACAGGAGGTCGATGGCAGGAAGGGTGAAGTCCGCTCTTGCTTCTGCAGCACAATGCACTGTTTGTTACTGCTTGATCCCCTAACATTGTGTGTGTGTGTGTGTGTGTGTAATCTGTACTCTACTGCCATTAACTTCATCTAACTGTCAAGAACAGTGACAGTGAGTATTAGATGCTGTTCCGTCAGATTTTCAAGCTCTCTCTCTCTCTCTCAATCAACATCAGTGATTTAGTGTGATGACACCTCATGTCCTGGTTCCTCTTCTATAAAAGAAACATCATTTTAATGTGTGTGTGTGTGTGTGTGTGTGTGTGTGGGGGGAGTCAGGCCAGTGTCGTGTATCATGGAGTCGCAGTTTAATGGGCCGGTTAATAAAAACCAGGCCGGAGGAGACAGATAAACTGTAGAAGACCACACGCGTAGAGGACGAGCTCTCTCGCTCTCTCACACACACACACACACACGCGCGCACGCGATTAAAGCTTGGTTTTTAGTCGGCATAGTGAAGCTCTTACGAGGTATCAATTCATATTTTAGATGCTTTAGGTCTTAAAAATCTACATTTAAGTGAATATTTTGAAGCCAAATTAAATTATTAGGATATTGAACCTTCGCTTGAGTCGATCTCAGCTGACATTGGGCGAAGGCAGGGTTCACCTCGGACTATCGCACAACTACGGGCAATTTAGAGTCATCAGTGAACCTAAGCTGCGTGTCTTTGGACTGTGGGAGGAACCCGGAGAACCCGAAGAAAACCCCACGGGGTGAACACGCAAACTCAACACAGAAGGGCCGTCCAGCCCGGGATTCGAACCCGCGCCCCTCTTGGCGACAGTGCTAGCCCCTCGTTTCTTTATCGTGCATGTAGTGCTTGACTTCTTTCTACACAGGCCGTGAATAAAGGAAATAAAGTCCATGAATATGAGCGTTAATTATCTGTGCGTGTGTGTGAGGAAGAGGTCTTGAGGAATGCCAGGAATGCGTATTGTTCAGTTAGGGAAGCGGTGATGGAGGGGGGCAGACTATTGTGTTTCATGGTTCTTGGCACCGCAGACCTCGGTCTTGCCCCGGTCTCCTGAGACCCTGTGGTACAAAAACCTAAACAACGGGATGTGTGTGTGTGTGTGTGCGTGTGTGTGCTGCTGAAGCAGCGATCAACACAGGTTGCTGTTTATTCCTAACTGAACCCCCCAGACTTGGCCAAAATAAATGTTTAGTTTGTGTGCAGCAGAGATGAAACAAAGAGCTTTGTCACGAAGTTCTGTCGAGACATCAAACATCAAACGAGACGTCAGCTTCTTGTAATTATCGTCTTTAATCTCCTCGTGTTCACTCCTCCAGCGTTTCTTGTTGTCACGTAACTCCAATCTGGGATTTGTTGTCCTGTAATCTGATTGTTTTATCTCCAAACTGTAGTTTGGATTTTCTTCTGAATTTGAAAAAAGATTGACAGCACAAAAATAAGATAAACAGCTGAAAGTTTTTAGTTTGCAAAAGGCACATTTTTCTCAATATGTACATAAATTTAGAGCCAAAATATTGCCAAACTTGAGACCTGAACCCAACCCAAAGGTTTCATTTTGGGTTATTTCTCTTCCCAGCGACGCAGAAGAAAGACACAACCAGACAGAGAAATATTAATTCATAAATTATATATAATATATATATATACAAACTACTTGGTATTTGCAGGTTGCTTCTTCTCACACATATTTCACCAACGCATGAAGTCCAAGCTGGACAGGAAGTAGAGAGAGGAAACTTAGGAAAGAACAGGAAATAATGCTAAAGGTGAGGAATGTTCTCCTGCCTCTCTCATGGCTGCCCACAGAGAGAACACACACACACACACACACACACACACACACACACACACACACACACACACACACACACACACACACACACACACACACACACACACACACACACACACACACACACACACACACACACACACACACAACAGTTGGATCTAACAAAAGGTCGGTGAAAACAGGAAGTAGTATAGAAGAAACATTTCCAGGTCGAGACAACAAAACATCCCTAAACATTCTTTCCCTTCCAGAAATACAGTATATTGGAAAAATCAATCACTTAAAAACACAAAAAAAGACAAAAAAAGACAAAAATACCCGCTGACAAAGGAGGTGGAAGGTCACACATGTGTACCAGAGTTCCTCATGCAGTATTTAAAAAATAGAAACGATGAAGCAGTAGAAATAAAATAGGAGTAGAAGAGACATTCCCACGTAGCAGGATGGTCAGAGCGGCGGCCATTTTTATGTGCACCGTTGCCGTTAATGTCGTTGTAGCGCTAATTTCCGTATAAGCTAAACCGACGTACGGCAAGTCGCAGACGCATTGAGGTGACGTTTTGCATCAACGACTAAAAGGAGCAGCGTAGTAGTAACGTTAAGAAGCGTAGAGAGCGGAGTAAATCTGTAAAATTAGCATTGATTTTGTGTAGCATTAAAGCATGGTGGAATTAACAAGCTAGCTAGCTCATTCCACCATGCTTTAATGCTACACCGACGTGGTTGTCACCATAACAAAAACGGCGACCGTTCTACTTCTATTTTATTTCTATGTACAGTATTATTTACGTACAGTAATGTGACATTACGTGGTTAAATTATGTTTGGAGGTGTTTCTGGGTAATGAAGTCCTTCAACCGCCAAAAATAAATCAAACTGGTGCTCCTGCGTTGGCGTTTGCTTGAAACCACACTTCTTAAATGATCCTTTGTTTATGTTTTTTTGGTATTGGGTTCTTTACGTTAGTGGACGTCTTAAGTAGGAGGAAAATAAAACACGAGTTAACAGCAGTGTGGGTACTTTTTTATCATCAGTCTGCTCGTTAAAATGCCCGCGAAGCATCACGACTGATATAAAAGTCAAATGGGACCAAACACACTGCCTGGAAGGCCAGTAAATTCCTGTGGTTTGCCAAATTTAGCCTGCATGCCTGCTCTTCTTTCAGCGGTGCAAGGACAATGCAGTAAGTCTGAATTAAGATATTATATTTAAAGAATGAACAATAAAGTGAGAAACGAACAAAAAACAGAGTGTGTGAAAATGGTTTTCACATCCTTCTAGGAGTCAAAGAACATGAGAATCAAATGTTTTATATTTCCGGTGTTGCACAACTCCTTATTAACGTCATGGAAAACCTGTCAGATACAATACAGCCCTTTATAAATCCAATACAAGCCTCCGTATCGAAGCAGAAAAGTGGCAGAAAAGCACCATTTTCCAACCCCGAAAGTGGAGCAAATCGTCATCTCTCCTCGCCAACTCTCCTCATTTCCTTCCTCTGCATTTACATCATGTAATTAAATCCACTATGTACTTTTTCCTCGCCTGCTCTCTCCGTTGGAAAAGCTCATTTATTCACCAATGCGCCCGCAGTAAAACCCTGTACGGGGGGGGGAACCCCGGTGAGTAATTTCCTGATGCTTCCAAGACGAGCTGTGGCGTAAGAAATCCATGTCGCTGCTCTCCATCTCAGTTCAGGTTAAGTGAGTTTTAATTGAGCTTAGAATAACAGAAAAGGCACAAATGTATTTCTCACACTCACTAAAATACATGTCGACATGCATGCAGCCACATATAAAAACATATATGCAGAAGGAGTCCACGCAACGTGGCGCAAATGTTGACAGATGTTTGGCGGGCAGCCATCTTGGAAGACCAGGTAGTCGTGGTGGAGTAAGAGGGCACCAAATGAGCAGCGCAGAAAGAGACTACTTTTTAGAAATAAGGGGTTCCAAAGGGTTCCTTCTACCCAGAACCACTGGCTTACATTGAAAATTACTTGTAGAATGTTGCTGTTTCGCTCGTAGTGTGAACACGGCAACAGGGTTTTTCAAGGGTTCTTTGTAAGAGTAAGGGTTCCATCAAGAACCCTTTTTGGAAGAAAGAGTTCCTCAAGGATTGTTCACAACATGGGCGTTAAAAGATCCTCACAGCCCACAAACAACAAAACCTTGTACGTGAACTGAAATTGTTGTGGGTTGAGCTGCACCACATCAGCCCTGGTCTTCTAGGAGCCTCATGAGGAACCCTGGGGTGGTTCTAGAGGAAACCTTTGGAATATAAAAAGGATTCTCTTTTTTTAATTCCTTCTTTGTCTAACATGTTCCTGACATGTAATATAATGAGGGTATTTCTGCCTCCATCACACACACACACACACCAGGTATTTACACTCCCAATAATAACGACCCACTGAGTCAGAAAAAGAACCAGCGGTCCATCGGTTCACATGCCATCACCGTACCAACGGCCCCCTTGTGTTGTTAAAAGAGGTGGTAACAGGTCCTGGCTTTGGACTAAGGCTCCTTTTCCACTGTTAAAACTATACGAGCAGAGCCAGAACTCCTACAGTACCTTCCAGAGGGTTCCTCGTTCCTACAGTAATGACTGAAACTGGCACAGGGAGTCGGTGTCACGGGTCCCACCCAATACCGAAGCCGTGATTGGCCATTAGCGTCGGTAACGCGTCAATCCACGTGAGTTTAATTCATGTGTGCGGTGGCCACGGTTAGAGCGCTCCTGCCAAAATACAAGTACCAGCTCTCTGTACCGGCACACAGAGAGTAATATACGCACACGATCCATATTAAACACACTGATTCAGTCACGCACACATTAAAGCTAACCACAGTGGAATGAATGTCATTTTAACGAGGCCGTTTTGTTGCTAGAGTGGTGCTTTTAGTGTTAAGTGTGTTAGATGCAGCATCATGGGAATTCTCATAAATCTGCATTTATAATACAATATATATACAGTATATATATATATATATATACTGTATATCCTATACCAACAGAAAATATGTGCAAACACGTCTACATACTGTTATTATACTCTACATAATAATGATGTGTAGAAAGGAAACTAATCTGAGAGGAACAAGTGTTACTTTGACATGTGGAGCACATGTGGATAATGATGCACACATGTCTACACACACACATGTCCACACACACACACACACACACCCGTAGGAGTCAGACATGCAGAACATACCAGACACTGACACACACACGGTGGATTTAACCGGGTGGCATCGCTCATGACCGGTTGCATTCCTAAAACCATGTTTGTCTGATTCTGTGTGAATGAACCTATACTGTGTGTGCGTGCGTGCGTGCGTGCGTGCGTGCGTGCGTGTGTGCGTGTGCGTGTCGGCCTACTGCTCCACAAACAGGAGCAGAACAACCAGCGACACTCTGACTGCTGGATCTGGTTTCAAAGACGGCAGAACAAGATGTTCTGCAGCCAAACAGCTGTCTGGAGCTGTCCAGAGACGACAGAGCAGTGATTCTAACACCAGGGACATCTCACTGGGGGGGGGGGGGGGGGGGGCAGAGAAGCTGCATAGTAAAACATTATTTAAACCTTTACTATAAAATGTGTGCTGCATTCCCACCTTCAACAACAACAACACAAGGTAGACAGGAGTCTTTAGTTCATTAATTCATTCCCCAGATAGAGAGAGACGAGAAAGTGCTGAAGTGTGAATGTTTTAAACGTGCGCTGATACGCTGCTCCGTCTGATCTGCCGCGGTTACACCCGGCTCCTTCTAATCCACTCTCTACTGGGGGAAATATTCACGCTGCCATTCGTTCTGCTTCCTGAGTATCATATTTATTTACATCATCGATGGATCCGCTCAGAGTGACTCTTCATGCTCTTTTAGGGTCTTTCAGCTGTTGTTACTGCTCACAGCTTCACTGATGATTAAAGCTAATCATAGATCCACATAGTGGAGCATTTAGCAGCTAAAGAGACGGATATTTATCTCAATAGACCAAGGCTGCATCCACACGAATATGGTTTTAAAAACGGTGTGTTAGGGGATCTAAAAAGCCAGAGCAGAGCGGACGCTCGGCATAAACGTAGCAAAAGTTTTGCCTTTTAAAACACGAAATGTATTCGTGTGGGTGGAGCCCAACACAGAGCAATAACAGAGTAAATATTGGACTTAAATTCACTGGTTAGCCAGAAACACAACTTAAAGTTAAAAGGCAACTGTTTGCTAACAAGTTCTCTATAACTTTATAAACTTTCCAAGGTGATAAAATGTTCATTTTGTTTCCACAAAGTCTTTAAAAACAACAACGTTAATGCAGCTTTAAAACCACACAGATTTGACATTTTCCTCACTTAATATGTGACTGAACTACGGCAAATGAGTTTGTATTTATAGTTTACAAAAGTGAGAATTAATTAGAAAAATACTGGAATTTTCCTTAAATGATCATAAATATTCTGCACTTGTTGACTCCTTTGAGGTTTAAATTCTATTCCAAAAGATTACTACCACACACACACACACACACACACACACACACACACACACACACACACACACACGCACACACACACACACACGTCCGCTCCTCTTCACTTCCTGTGATGCGTTTTGTGTGTTTTTTTGCGTGTCAGGCTCGCAACAGAGTCTGACCTCCTTCTCGTCTCCTCCCTCACCTTCCTTCCCCGATTCAACGCCAAGACGTCTTTAAGTGTCGGCACGAAAGACACGAACAACAAATGCTGAAATGTTCCTTTTGAAGTCATTGTGAAGGATCTGTGTGTGTGTGTGTGTGTGTGTGTGTGTGTTTACCTCCTGACGGCGAGCTTCAGTATCCGGTAGGATCCCTTGATGAGGATGAGGGCTTCCTGTCTGCTGCCGTAGAGCGCCGACCCGTTGATGTTGATGAGCTCGTCGCCCACTTTCAGCTTCGTGCACAGGGCGGCCTTCCCTCCATCCTCGATCTGCAGACAAAGAACCGGTTTGAGAGATGAGACGAGAAACAGAAGCACATTCAGATTAAGAGAAGAGAAAGTTACAGAAGTCACTTCAGGATACGACCACGCTGCCAAAGTTAACTATTGGGGACATTTTCTGTGAGGCTGTCTCTGTCACCATGGCATCTCCAAAACATCCCGCAGAACCATCACATTCCTCTGTAACAGATCGTGTGTGTGTGTGTGTGTGTGTGTGAAGCCCGAGTTGTTAACGCATCGCTGGGATGTTTCAGTGCAGCAAACGGGTGAAACACCCGGACATGGACCCGGACATGAAGAATACAAAATGACGGGAACACACACACACACACACACACACACACACACACACACACACACACACACACACACACACACACACACACACACACACACACACACACACACACACACACACACACACACACACACACACACACACACACACACACACACACACACACACACTGGAATGGCTTCATGGTTGTATCCCTCCGTAAAGTTACTATAAAACACTTGTATTTTGTGTTGTTTCTGGCGGCCCCTGTGGACTGAAGCGGTAGTGTTTCCTCTCAGTTTATTATTATTTATCAAAGCAAAAATAGTTTGGAATCTGTGAACATTATTTTCACACTGGTATGACAAAATACCCAATTTAAAAAAAAACTCAAATATTGAAGTTAATGCATTATACACGGTAGACTTAATATGTTTAGATTTTAGTGTTTTTATGTTTGAGGGACCAACACCGCATGAAATGAAATGGATTTAACAAAACTTTTTTTGTGGCGCCCATAAAGCAGAAATTAAAGCAGCAACACATTTATATACGAGTACAAAACAATGTCAACATCTTGTGCAGTTATTTAAATAACTCAAAGAGCTAAGAATGTAAAAAAAAGACATTTTTAGAGAAGCTCTGACTGATTTTGGAATGATTTGGTGTGACGGAGAAGGCTGGATAACATGATTACTGTGGTTTTATTCTCCACATTTCACACCCAACAAACAGCAAACAGGATCCTATTCAAGACTCTGTTTCTTCAGCATCTCTTTCAGATATCAGAGCCAGGTGAATGCCACCATTGACCCGGTTAATGCAGTTTAAAGACGCCTCGGGGGCTTATATATATATAAAGGAACAGATTCCTGATTACGGAGTGTAAAAATGGAGAGCAGACGTGCCGCTCCCTCCATCATTCACTCTCTCTCTGCAGAAATCAAAGGAAGGCCCGGTCATGGAAACACGGGTCTGATTTTACGCTGGCAGGGTTTTTACAGACGCCGGCGGGGAGCTTTGCCTTCAGAGCATCAATCATATTCTAACTTCTGATGCCGTCACGAAGTCTGACTTGTAAAAGGTTCGTGTTTTATCTCTGATGCTGCTGTAAGAAGAAGATTTAAACCGGGCAGCTTCACGGCTTCGTTTAAAGACTCATCTCTTCTCATAATCTGGCAAAGAAGAAACGAGAGAAACAGAGGAACAAAATAAAGCTTTTTACACGCACACACACACACACACACACACACACACACACACACACACACACGGAGACAAGGAAGGGAAGAGGAAAGGGGGGAAAAGAGGAGGATGGGGAAGGTGAGGAAAAGCAAGAAGAAAACTATGAAGAGAGGATAAAACACAAGGAAAGAGGGAAGGGAAGAAGGGAGGGTGATGAAGATGAGGAGAAAAAGATGTGGAAGGAAAGGAGATGAGGGTAAAGTACAGGAGAGGAAGAGGAGGAGGAGGTGGTTTTTATATCCTCAACCCAGCGAGCAGCTGTGCCGTCACTCAGGAAGTCATGAACCAGAGCTCATTGTTCTCACAACGGGAAGAAGAAGTTCAGATTCTAGGGTTTAGAAATGATCGTGTGACAAACTGCAAAGAGTTTAACACACTCAGCAAAGTGTGTGACCGTTAGAAGGTGTGTGTGTGTGTGTGTGTGTGTGTGCGCCATGCTGCAGTGGGATGTCCAGACAGGGTGAGGTCATTCCAGGCACCGTGGAGACGAAGAAGAATGCCCTCTTTATGTGCTGAGACACACACACACACACAGGTCCGACACACCCTTTTATTTTTAGATTCGAGGGGTGACTTCATGCTGTGTGTGTGTGTGTGTGTGTGTGTGTGTGTGTGTGTGTGTGTGTGTGTGTGTGTGTGTGTGTGTGGGGCACGGTGCCCATGATTGTGCACTAGGGAAAAAAAACAGGATTCCCCATGCTGGTCACAGGTTGTCATCACTAGGCTATCACCTGACACACACACACACACACACACGCACACACCGAACAACAGCCTCTTTATCAAAAACTGAAACGATCCTCTCCAGCCTGAAGATCATTAACAGCGGGGTACAAAACGGTGTGTGTGTGTGTGTGTATTTGTGTGTGTGTGTGTGTGTGTACCACTGCAAGGCGGTTACCTAAACACGTGCATGTGAAACCTCTCATTACCAAAAGGTTGAGACTGAGAAAATTAGTAGTTCTGTGGATAACACCACACACACACACACACACACACACACACACACACACACACACACACACACACACACACACACACACACACACACACACACACACACACACACACACACACACACACACACACACACACACACACACACACACACACACACACACACACACACACACACACACACACACACACACAAAATGCTCAAAAGCTCTGGCAGTGAGCAGTTTGGGAAAAGTCATGTCATTTCTTTCACTGTGAAGATACACAATTTAAATCACATGGGTACACATTTGTACAACACACACACACACACACACACACACACACTCGACCGCTGGAGAGAAATAAAGTGAAGGAAACAGTTTCTCATTTGTTTACATGAAGACAACCAGAGAAGGAAAAGTATTAACCCGCAAAGAGATCGGAATCACTGCGTCATAAGTTTGAATGAAACAAGTTTAAAGAAGACAATTCAGCACACGCACACACACACAGACACACACAGACACAGACACACACACACACCTCAGACTTCAGGGGAAGAAACGCTGCGACAGCCGAGCGGTGGGATGAAAGAGGAGATAATGAAGCGTTGCGATGATGCGTCCTCGCAGCCTAAATAAAGCTGAGACTGAGTCTCAGGAGCTTCAGCTCCAGAACATCCGACGAGTTATTCTTTTGGTGGGAGAAGCTATTTCAGGGTGTTCACTTCTAAGCTCCCAGGACCCCCTGCTGCACATATCAGATTCTCACTCCCGCTGTTGTCTGCTCGGCCACCGTTCAGCTCCCAAACATAATGTCTGGACTGAGGGGACGGTTCAGAAGGAGCTCAGGAGCCGGAGTTTTGACGCCGCCGGTTGAACTTTAATTCCAGAGATGCTTCTGGAACAAGACAAAAGTCTGAGTCACAACCAGGTCAAGGACTGTGGAGGCAACATACCCACCACCACCTGAGCTCACTCTGTGTTTTTTGTAGTGTTTCCTTATTTGAGTGTAAGAACAGAAGGTTTGTATGTTTTCAGTCCTCTAAGAAAAATCACGAGGAACTTTCTTTTTGTGCCGGTTCTTAGTGTCTCTGAGCACCAGAGTCCCTTTAGAAAACCACTCATTTTACTGCAGCGGGGGGTCTGAGAGTCTGACCCCTCTCCGTCCTGGTTCTGGTTCTCCCGGGCCTCCCTTCCCTCCAGCGGGTCCAGCATTACGTCCTGGGTCTCCAGCAGTGAGGAGACACTGAGCTCTCTTTAAAATTGACATATTTGTAATTCATGGCACAATTTAAACGGGATCAAATAATTATTTGTCTCTTGCCATTGACTAGAGAGGAGAAGAAAGGAAAGAAGGAGAGAGGAGAGGAGAATAAAGTAAAGGAGGAGAGAGGAGAAGAAGCAAGAGGAGACAAGGGGAGAAGAAGTGAAAGGAGACAAGGAGAGAAGAAAGGAAACCGAGAATAAAGGAAAGAGAGAAAAGAAAATAAGGAAAGGAAAGGAAGCAAAGGAGAAGAAATAAGATGAAAAGAAAGGAAATGAAAAAAGAGGAGAGGTAAAAGGAAGGAAGGGGACACATGGAATTGAAAGAAGGTAGGAAAGGAATGGAAAGGTAAGGAGACGAAAGGAGACGGAGACGAAATAAAAGCAGAGGAGTGGAAAAGAGAGGAAAGGGAGGAACAAAAAGGGAAGGAAAGGAAACAGGAGATGAAAGGAAAGTTTAGAAAAGAAAAAGAAAAGTTTCTCGCCATTTATACATTTTCTAAATTTAGGTCTCATGGTGGTCAAGGGGGCGGGACTTCCCCATATGGCCTTATAGCTCCAAACTTCACCAGATTCAGGGTTGGACTCTCCTCGTGGCTTCACAGGTGAAACCAGGTGAAACCAGACCGCCCTTTATCTCAAAGAGTTCCTGTTCTCCATGTGGGAGAAGCAGAGGATGCTCACATGACTCCTCGTCTCTCTTCAGAGCTCTGAGGAGGAAGCACCCTCCCTCAACCTCTGGCCTCCGGTCTGAGCCTTCAGAGGTCCTCCTCTTCCTCACGCCCACGCTCACACAAGGCCTCCTTTATCAGGAGGAGGAGGAGGAGGAGGAGGAGGAGGAGGAGGAAAAAGATCCCACGCTCACACCGACAGAACCGAGAGCACCAACAGATAGATGTGTTTGTGTCCTTAAAGGGTCTTCAGCGGGACTCTTAAAGGGAGCAAACAGGACAATGAAGCCCCAGAAGGAGAAGCGTTCTCTGGGTGAAGTCTGCAGCGTGGAGCAGACAGAAATAAACAGCTAGAAGCACAATAATTAAATAATAAAATGACAATAATAAACAGCACTGAATGGGTGAATCCTAGTTATAACTTGGCGTTAGTTTATTTACTTTATTTGCTGATCTCATGAAGATCAATGCAGAGCAGAATCAGGTTTAAAACACAAACAATAAAGATCAACACTGTCCTCACTTTCTGTGTTTCCTCGTCGCCGCCAAGCGTTCCTCCACTTAGCCGACTCAGCGGTTCCTTACGTTTGTTTTTAAATCCAATAAAAACAGTTTTTAACCACTCAGACGCTGAACTGAATGCTGGGAGTTTAGAGTCAGAGTCGAGAGAAGAAACGCGATTACAAAGAAAACAGACGTCACTGAGCCCGCCCACGGCGTTTGATTGACAGCTGATCTCCAGGAAACCCGAGTGCTTCACACCAAAGACGTTCTCGCCACCTTAAGCTCCAGTTAAACCATTAAAACCGGACTTTAATCCGGGAAAACAAGCCCCTCGTCACACACTCAGAGCTGACGGCCACATCAAAGCTCTACTACCCAGAATGCTTAGCGAAAGGAGCCCCCCCCACCCCTGACCCCGAAGACACGCCGGACTGTCAGACCCTTAACCCTCAACCGTCATCCACACATCATAAAGACCAACACTCCAACTCCCATAATCCACCACAACAACCCTACACACACACACACACAGGTCTGTGTACATGTACACACCAAAGGGGAAAAAGTCTATTTCTGGGGCTGGATTAGAGCTCTTTGGGTTGATATGGGGACGCCACAAACACACACAACTTAGAGGTTTTCTGAGGACACTGTGAGCGAATAGAAACACAATAAAAACATTAAAAACACACATAAACGCACACTAATCTGGTCATGCAGTTTGGTAATCTTAAACCCCTTTTCTGTTCACTTGTTTGACCCGCTTAAAGGCGTGTGTAACCACAGTGACTGTAAACGCTGGATTAACACATTTCATTTCCTGTAATCTTCACAATAAAAGTCCCGCCGCTAACTCTTCCTCCCTGCAGTATTAGCAGACCTGTTGTTATTGAATAGCCGCTAACAAAGCACCGCTAATTCTGTGATACACAGGTTTCAACTCCTATAAATTCTTCACAATAAAAGTCCCCCCCCCCCCCGTTAGCACTTCCTGTATTCTTCACAATAAAAGCCCCCCGTTATTTTTGCTCCTTAATCTCCCTCACTGCAGTTTTAATATACCTCATTTTATTGAATACCTGCCAACAAAGAGCCACTAATTCGGTGATAAACACATTGCATTTCTTGTAAATCCTTCACAATAAGAGTTCTCCCGTTATCATTTCATATATCCTTCACAATAAAAGTCCCCGGTCAAATTCCTCTGCTTATTCTTCCTCCCTGCACTATTAGTAGACCTGTTCCTACTGGAGAATAGAAGCTGATAAAGCGGTGTGAGCTTAATGTTACATGTAGCTTCATTAAAAGAGAGATTCTGGTGTTTTTCACGAACAAAGCTTCTCTTGTTTGCTTCCACCTCTCATGCCCAAAACCACAGTGACTAATTTAAATGCTGCTTGTCGTCATGTGTTGTTTTGTCTGTATGTTCATGATGAAGAGTTAGAATGTGGACCCCCCCCCCCCCCAGTCATGATTATGTAAACAGACATTAAAAACACCGTTATCTTCCTTTAAAGTAAACGTGACAACGTCGCCTCATGATGCTGATCTCAGGCCGTAAAGTCCGGCCTCAAGCTATTTATTTCATCTTTTTATGGTTCGTGGGAGAGTTGAAATATATACCACACACACACACACACACACACACACACACACACACACACACACACAGTATGGAAGCCATTAGATCCGGTGACCAGCACAGACAACGGCAAAGGTTAAAGGGTCGACGGGCTGCGTTGATCCATCAATGTCGTGTGTGTCTGTGTGTGTGTGTGTGTGTGTGTGTGTCCTCATTATCACACATGCGCGCAGACTTAAAAAAGGGTGAAACATTAACTTCTTAACGTGCACTAAGTGACCCCTTCACTGAAATCTGTTCTAGACACAAGGAAGCACATTGTGTGTATTTTTACTTTCTGTCAGATCAAAGCTGCTTCGCCAGCTCTCTCCATTCTTTTTGGCCTATCTGGGCTTCCATTCAAGTATTTTTATGAGAGTGATGACGTATCGCACTGGAAAAATCAAGGCCCCCCCAAAAATAAATAAATCAAAATCATGTGTTTTGACGAGAAAGACGTCTTTTGATCGTAGATAAAGAAAGTATCGAACATTTAGAGAACTGATATTTGGTTTGGAGTTTATTTCCGTCACCAAAACGCTTCTCTATCTCCTTATTTTTAAGTGAAACTTTAACTTTTAAACGATGGGTGCACAGCAAAACTGTCATCAAATGAGAACTCTTTAAAAAACTAACCGTTTTAGGGTTCAAATGCAATCTAAACGTAGTTTTTGGTGAGAAGAGGAGAAGTTTTCACAGCAATATAAACTAGCGATGTGTTCAAAGGCAGACGAAAAGGCAGGAAATGTGGCAGCTGTGTGGAGACATCTGAAACCTTCTGCTCTGTCTGTCCTCGTCTATCTTTTGATCCATTATCTCTCCGTCCACCTCTTGTCCATCGATCAGCCTCCAGCTAGAGACAAACCCACGCTCTCTCTTCTCTTCTTCTATTTAAATCTACTCGTCTTGCGTCTTCACAGATTTTCATGCATGGCACATCCCGTCTTCATTGGACCTTTTTATCCTCCTTAATCCACCGTCTTCCCCTCTGTCCTCCTCACATTTCCCTCCGTCCGTCTGTCCCACTTCATCCGTCTTTCCTATATTTCACTCTCCGTCCACCCCCATCACGTCCAGTCTCACGCAAACTCAAGCCGCTTCATTTTTCACGTGAAAATACAGACAATTACACTTTAATGACCCTTTAATGCTCACTCGGTTCGTTTGAACTTTCCTTTAAGAAAAGAAGCATTTCTGCAGCAGTAAGGAGTCTCTGACAAAGAAGGAAGACGTCAGAATAAAGTGAGATTAATATCTGGGTTGTGGCTTTTGTAAAAACTCGATACCGTCGCAAAACCTGCAATGAAAAGCAACTTTCTTTGCATGTTTTCAACACTTTTTCTTTCCCAAAGTCCAAACCACAGCGAGGGGTCGGCTATCCCGGCATTAAGAGTTACTCACGTTAAACTTGGTTAATTTGCCGAGATTTAAGTACAGTTCTAGCATCTCATAGTGGTCAGAGATGTTCTTAAAGAGGCTTTAAATCATTATGAAAAGAATAGAATTCAAGACACTAAATAAACATAAACCCCAAAACCCTGCCAGCAGGATTGAAACGCATGTTTTCTTTCAACAATCGGCAAAACTACACCGTTTATCACAGTCAGACGCTGCAAAAAACAACATTATTGTCAGATTATCATGTTTCCGACAGTCCTTGAACACATCATGTGCAACGAATGCTTTGTCAGAAAAAGCAACCAAATCAAAGCTTAAAATTGTGATATTTTATTGTCATTCTCATTTAAAGTTTTGCCAAAAATAAACCGTTTGCTTTAAACAGATTCTGTTAAAAACATTAAATTGTGAGCTCCTCAGAGCAACTATGAAGCCATGATTGATTCATCTGAGACCAACAGTCATGTGACAACAAATCAGTGAATCTTTGACTGAACTTCTGCTGAACACGGAGCAGAGAGGAGAGAGGCTGTAAACATGTGAATCGTTCTTTACATTGGTAACACTTGAAAACCAGAATCACTGAAACCCAAAAAATGAATGAAACAATGCGAGCAAACTCCTCATAAACCTCTGACCACACCCTCCTCCTCCTCACTGCTCCCACAGCTTCTCCACTCACAGCTTCCATTCCTCCCACGAGGAGAGGACGTGAGTAAGGGGGGAGGAAACGACGCCACCGAGGACAGACGGGAGGGACGCCAACCGAACCCAGGAAACAAAGACGGTCCCGTGTCCTTCTGGACCACAAACTGGAGCCGACCTGCCAGCGTAGCCACGATGAAAATACTTTGGTGTTAGCACGGCGACGTTGCAATAAACTGTAAACACGTGAACACAGACGCACGGAGAACGCTGTGATCCTAACAGCCCGGCTTAATCCAACATAATAGAGTAGAAACTGTTTCTATTAAACTATTAAAACTCTAAACAAAGGCTTCACTGACTCCAGGTGTTTGTCATCTTGACTCTTACAAACGGGATTCTTTGTTTTTGTTTTAAATAGAGCTTAAGAGAGAGAGGTTGGAATCCTTTCCACTTTCACATGTTCACACCTCGCGAGCTCATAAAAACAGTGCCTGGCTGAAAGTGAAAGTCAGAGCGGGTTTGAAGCCCTCTGAGACTTTCACACCCCTGAAGGCTGCTCTGATGCTATTCGGACAAAGCAGCTGAATTTATTTCACAGGACAGATTCTTGTATTTGTTCTGCCGCTGCTGCACTCGTCACCTCCTTTAAGCACCTTTGTGGGGAAAAATCCCCCAAACAACACAGAACACAGAACACAACGGGGGGGGGGGGGGGGGGGGGGGGTCCTCAACACATCGAGATGCAATATTGGTGTAAACTGAGAGACAGGGACAACGTAGCTGAGGTGTGTGTGTGTGTGTGTGTGTGTGTGTGTGTGTGTGTGTTGCCCCCCCAGTGAGAGGGTAAAATGCAGAGTCGCACAAAAACAATAAGAACAGCAGCGGCCTCAGGTCAGGACTTCTACACCCCCGACACACATACACACACACACACACACACACACACCTCCCATGTATCTTAAATATCTTCTTCCACTTTCTCCATGACACACACACACACACACACACACACACACACACACAGTTAATGCTTTACGTTTGAGGGTCTCTGTACCGACACACCTACGCATAGAGAGGTTGTTATTTCAGTGTGTGTGTGTGCAGACGTAGCCTAAAAGAAACAGCTAAAGGCTCCACAGATCAGAGATAGACGCATTCCAACCCCACCCTGACACACACACACACAACTTATTTAACAATCTTTTCCTCAACCTAACTAAGTAGTTTCCTGTGAAAACGGAAGTTGTACACGCGTTGCTGGATTTCCGTAGAAAAAACGCACAAAGAAAATGAGGATATCGCACGGACCGTCGTCTACAGATACGTTGACTTCTAACGACCACTCCTGCCAACTAAACAGAGACAGCGTGCTTTAGCAACCATCAGATCTTCAGTCTAATGCATTAATAATGCCAACCTATAACCAACAACCTTAAAGCCGTCTTGTATAAAGTTACATCTCAGGTACACACTACCGTCCTGTATTCTAAACGGTGAGTTTGTCAAACGTCCGACGGTCCAAACTGATTTAATAAAGAGTGTTTTGCTCATTTTCTCTCAATGCAAAACTCAACATAATGTGTTGGAAACATGAATACACTCTGAATTCTTTCTGTCTCTCTCATCAATATGCTCTATTGTGCTCCACTGCACTGCTGCAGAACAGATGTTTTCGGTTAGTAAGGACAGTTATAGCAAAGCACACACACACACACACACACAGTAGAGACAATAGCATCTCTATCTGATGGCCTCCTCATCTACCCCCTGCAGAGCAGATTGCTACTGGAGGCTACCTTTACTGGAATGTAGGTAGCAACACACACACACACACACACACACACACACACACACACACACACACACACACACACACACACACACACACACACACACACACACACACACACACACACACACACACACACACACACACACACACACACACACACACACACACACACACACACAGCTGTTTACCAACCCAAGACATTTGGCTGCATACCTTCGACCACATGTCAAAACATTATTTTCTAAAAAAACAAATCAGAGGATCTTTGTTGCCTCTTTTTTGGGCAAATCAAATTCCAAACATGCATCTGCTGGAATTCCCCCTACAGAAGAAGAAGAAGAAGAAGAAGAAGAAACCCTTTCAGCCCCAAATATAAAACAGGAGACTCGTGGAGCAGTTAGAGTTCAGTTTAAGGATGTTTTAAAAACCCTGCATCACATATTCAGCGACTTAGTCTGCATGAAAGACGGTTAACAACATAATCAATCTTTATAAAAGGAGTGTTAAACCCATTAAATCCACCAAAAACTAATCTGCATGAATCCAACACCAGACAACAACAATCTGCGAAGAGATTCTCTCATTGAAACTTGAAAATCTGACTAGAATAGAAGGAATCTCCGTCTGTCCTTTGGTTTACTTGAACCGAATTTTATCCGTCCCTGACGCGAAAATCTGAAAGCCGTCCGTCATTTAGCTTGCAGGATTGGGAAATCCCACATTCAGAGAGTCTGTTAAAGTCCAATTTGCCAGAATTTGTACGACACCGTCCGTCAAAATGGCCGCTGTAGTCCTTTAAAAATACCTCGACAAATGCTGTTTGACTTCAAGATAAATTCACGGCCACATAATCACTCAAACCTAAAACATGCCACCAAAGATGTTCACACACGGGACACATGAAACCACATCATCCAACAACCGAAAGAAACGACCAAAGAATGTTCTGTCAAATACAACAATGGGAGGAAACTCACCACTCTGTCGTAATAAATGTCACAAAACACACGGGAAGACATCTTGAAGAAACCTTATTTGTTCTTATTTGCAACCTTTACGTGTATTTCCACCGACAGATGTTCAACAGGCTGATAAGGCCGACTCTCTGAATGGCTGACTGAGAGCTAATGGCTAACATCTAGAGCAGATAAAACACCTTTAAACTCAGCTCATCTGCTGGCTGCAAAGACAACAAGTAGTCGAGTTGGATAATTATGTGTATTGGACATGTATGAACACACACTCACACACACACACACACACAGTGGTACTTTGTTATGCTGCTGGAGGAATGTTGACCAAATGGCTTATATCCCTCTGCTGTCTCGGACTCCCCTCCCCCCCTCCCCAAAAAACATGGACATCCTGAAAGGGCAACTGGCACATTTTCATGCACTCAATGTCTCACACACACGTTTCAACCAACAGCAGAGTCTGGCTGGTAGCTGGCTCTCACATGCACAAAAACAACACTTTAATAATCTTTTTAACGCCGACATAAATCAGGGAGAAGTAGCTACCACTAGATTGATAATAAATAATCTAAATATAATACATTTTTAAATGATATAACACAGAGAAAAGCTGCAGAATCAACACATTTGAGAAGCCGGAACCAACAAATGCGAGGCTGGTAACCATTTAGAGAAATTGGCAAGCAATCCCTCGCCTTTGGTTGCCATCGTTGCATCGCTCTTGCATTGCTGCACGAGTGATTTTTAAATATTGCCGTAGAACTGGAACCAGACAACGCTGCACATATGGAATTATGAAAAGAAAGATGTCGTCAAAATAACGCCACCGCGACGTCAAACATTGGTTTGTGCGTTGCCGTTTTTTGAAGCCTGGAGTTCATCATTCCGGCAATCGCCATCTTGGTTTTTGCAACCAGTCGTTGAACACGCCCTTTTTTAAGGCGAACAAAATGCCACAATTACCATAGTGTGAATATCCTACGCTGTGACTAAGAGCGTGTAGATGAAGCATGAAGTTTAATTTTGTTCTCATTTAGCGGCTGGCTAGTTAGCTACCTGCTGCTAGCTCGTTTTCAATGCTAACTTTACGCCGACTACAGCCGGGAGCTGTCGTGTTCGTCATCTCTCCGCCCCTCGCACACTTCTTTTTGTTGCATTTTTCAAAACCATGCAGTAATATCTTTAGAAAGAGTGTTTTCAGGAGGCATAAAGAACGCTCCGGCAGCCATATTGGAGGTCTTCAGCTCTTTACTCGTCCTCCACTGTCTCTCTGCAGTGAGAGGATTATGACTGTACTCAGCTGTGGTCCTTACAGACACAGTGAACCTCCGTGCGGAGGCTGAAGGAAACTCTCTAAACCTAAAACACATCATGTCTTTCTCACACACACACACACACACACACACACACACACACACACACACACACACACACACACACACACACACACACACACACACACACACACACACACACACACACACACACACACACACACACACACACACACACACACACACACACAGTCCGTGTTCCTGCCTTCCTCCTCCTTTCCTTCAAGGTCTTAACACTTAATCATTAAACACTTTGTTTTTTCTTCTGCATATCATTTTCCCGTCCGGCCCTCACCGCCTGAGCTACTTCATACCGTGTGTGTGTGTTTTAACTAGCCACTGGACACAACACAGCCATCGAGCACAGTTTGATTTTTATCTCCTTTAAGCAGTCCCAGTCACATTTTCCCAGGGGCTGCTCTATGTGTGTGTGTGTGTGTTTCCAGATGACTGAGCCAGGCTTTTCCATTCCCCGCTGTGGTGCTGTGGTGAATATAGAAGTAACCCCCGGGCCAACATTTACACCACCGGCGCTGCTGCTGCTGCTTCTCAACAGAGAGAGACGGTGAAGGAAAGACTGGAGAGCAGAGGTTGACCCGTCCGGTGGCCTGAACACACACACACACACACACACACACACACAGACCACCACCCTCCCCTCAGAAGAACACACCAATAATTACTTGCAGTAATTCAAAGACACCCTCCTTATTTCCAGCAGCTCACTGCCCGCGGCGTGAAAAAACCCGTGAGAGGAAACGTCAAGCGCCCACGAACATTTAGGTCAGAAAATCTGAAAAAAACAATTAAACATCTCACAAAGAACTCAACCCCCGACACTAACCTCGTAGAGCTCTGCAGAAACAACACACTACATGTCGTCGTGCACGTCTATCGACTTCTTGGGTTCTTTTGGGTCTCTTCACAGAATATCACAATCTGTATTTTAGAAAGATTTCCACACACACTCAGCCGTCTGAGGTGGGTTTTTAAGTCGTCTGTCAGCACTTGGGGGGGCCTTTTCTTTTTTATTCCTCGCAGCCAATGAAGTGACAGGAAGATGAACAGAGACTCATTTTGTCCAGGGGTCCCTTTGGGAACCTTTTTAGCACCATTTTGACCCCCAAGGTTTGAGAATCCAACTGCTGAATTACACAGATTTTACTCATGCACGATGACAGCTGACAAACATCAACTTCCCCAGCTATTTGCTTATGTTTAGGACAATAACTTTGCATTCTCTGCAGAAGAAGAGGAGGAGGAGGAGGAGGAGGAGGAATCGAGCTTATGCAGAAGTCAGAAGTAAAGATGCAGGAAAAGCAGTTTGCAGAGGTTTTTTTTTTGAATACTTTTTGCATTGGGTTGAAAAGCCCATATGAATGAGGGAGCAGTAACACAAGCCTGCAAAAAACAACCACAATTGCTGTTTTGTTGCAGCTGGAGTGCTGCAACAACCACATCCTTACAAAATAAAACCCCTGCAGTAAAAACACTATGCAAATAAGAAGCCAAAAGTCGAGTTACATGCATAAATATTAAGAAAATGATATGTTACATGTAACAAAGTGCAGTACAAACCCACACATAAAGTCAATTGTTATGGTAAACTCACTTTAGTGATGATGAGTGGCTCCGCGTGCTCGAGCCCTCCTTTCAGCGTGAACCCCCAAGGCGCGCCCCCGCTCAACTGGACCTGAATGTGGTGGAAAGAGACGAGCTGCTCAACCGTTTCCATTCTCTCTCCCAACGACGGTTCCGTTGAAACGTTTAGCGGTGCCTCGGCTCCTCCATCGCCGCTCCGACAACAACGAATGGATGGATGGAAGGACGGAGTGAGTGGAGGAAAAGGGGGGAGGAGGAAAGAAGTTTTAGCTATAGTGTCAAGCTCGTGAACGTTACGACCAATGAGTCGGTTGCAACTTCCGGTCAAGGTGTTTAACGCTGACAAAAAGTAGACGTTGGCATATTTTACAGTTCCAATCTCGCTTGTTACTTTATCCCACGATTATACGGGTTGTTTTATTTCATACTTTAAGCTATTAACATGCTCAAATCCGACAGAAATAGCAAACATAACGCTTTTATTTTGAAATCTAAATCATACATTTCCGGTTACTCTTGCCAGCTCAAAACTTTGGAAAAAACTTTTGGAATCGAGGTAGGCGGCCCCGCCCACTAATTCCAACAGGCGGGAGGTGACTGACAGCAAGGTCCGCCAATAGCAGAGAGGCTCTGGCAGCACGTGTCCAATGAGAAGCGAGGAGGGGGAGGGGCAACATCAGGCCAGCTCACGCTGAACAACTACAACCAAATCATGGCCACAGAAGAGACTCATTTGTAACACGACACCCGCCACTTTACCACCGACCCCTGCGGAAACTATCATCATTTCTTTTAAAGACAACATGCCGAATTCATACCCGAAAAAGAAAGAGTATTTTAGTGCTCCAACAATAATATTTAGAAGGCTTATTGTACAAATACCACGACAAAAATACAAATACCACGGAAATAACCTGTAATTTTGGCTACTACAGGAACATATCACAGGGGAAGTAACTCAAGTACTACTGAGTGGAAACGTACCACACTAGTGCATTTACATAAGTGCTATATTGCTGTACTTCTACTTAAGTATTTCCAGTTTCTGCTACTTTATACTTCTATTCTGCACAAATTCATTAATTGCGCCAATTATTGTTATTTTATTTGCTTAATATCTTTAGTTAGTCAACTATGAAGAATCAGATTAATAATACAAACAATAATCCACAAATAAATGTATTAATATCGATTAAACTATCAATCACAAGCTACCCAGTAGTGTATAAAGTCATTTAAATTAGCTTCACCTGCGGCAACATTAAGGTGATAATTATAATTCAATATTATGATATATTCTGAAATGTGCAATTGTTAATTGATAATATATATTGAATGCATAATGCATACTTTTATTTCAGATATAAATACATTTAGCTGAAAATAAATATGTTAAAATGCTGTTTTGAGTTGCTCTCTGCTAGAATGAATGCTCTCTTTTATTTACGTGAAACATAAAACGCAATACAAATCTTCATTCCTCCACACTGAAGCTCTGCAGAATGAACCACACGTACCAGCCTGCTGTACTGCAGGCCAACAACAACATTCTCCATCAAGCAGCTCCCAGAAAGGAGCCACACTTACTGCTCGCAACGACATTCCCACTATTGTTTATTATCTTCATTTTTTCTAAGCTTACATGACAATTTAGGGACTGTATTTAGATGACAAAAATGTGTAATCAAACTTCCTTCAGATAGCTTTTGAATCTGCTTTATATGGAAATAATGCAAAAATGGAGAGTTCTGGGAGTTGAAGTTGAAACCGTTTTCCCACACTCTCCCTGCAGACTGAAGTGATCGGGGCTGCAGATAATCACTGTTGTGGAATGTCACCACGCTGCAGCGCCACTTAACTGGATGTGTGTGTGTGTGTGTGTGAACAAGTGGACATCTTTGTGTGTGTGTGTATGTGTGTGTGTGTGTCAAGAGAAAGAGCAAAGTAAGACGAGGGGAATGAAAGATGTGAACATGTCCAGACACTTCTCATCCACACCACCAGCAGTTTGTTTTGGTTCGATCAGACAACATGTTTCGGACTTTTAGCAGAAACTGCAGATCCCAAAGCTCTCAGGCTTCAACTTATACAAGAACAAACAAACAAGTTATATTTAAACCAAAGACCAAGACAAGAAGTAACAAAAAGTGGTGGAAGACGTACTCAGATCCTTCAGTTATGTTAAAATACGTATTTCTACTGTAAAATCACATCACTGGGAGGAATTTTAAGCTACTTTACAATTTACAGTACAATTAAATGTAGAAATACGGTAACTTATTATTATCCAAATGTACATTAATGTCAGCGGTAAGCAGTAAAATACTGTAAAATAAAACACCTGATCGTTGGGATCATGGGATAAGCGTTATGACTCCCAGAATGCATTGCTTTCACAGCAATATACAGTATAAGGATATGACAGAAGAAAATATCACAGGAAAGTTTTACATTGCTGTAAAAATACTCCAATGATAAGTAAAAGTCCTGAATTCAAAGTGTTGATTAAAAGTACAGAAGTTTTATAAGAAAAAAGCACTTTAGGTTTAAAAAGTTAAAGATTTTATTCTTAAGAACGTCGAAAAGCATTTTAATGTAGTTTGTCAATGTGGAACCAATTTTAACTGCATCACATATCATTTAATTCCCTCTGAATTGTAGAGTAAAAGTACTTTCACAGTATTTCATGAAGTACACTTTCAAGAATTCAGATGTTATGTGGAGCGTGTTGTTGTTTTGTTGTTTGTCTGTTTTTAGTGACGTGTAAACTGTTTCCTCTTTCTCTTTTGTGTTGGACAGTGAAACATGGAAACCGCTGATCTCCGAAATTTAAACATTTATGTCAACTAAGAGAGTCTGCTGCTCATCTCGGCCACATTACAGTTCAGAGGAGGAAACAGTCATTTTCTGGAGACCGTTTATTGATTTTATTGAAGTATGCTACTTGTGCCAAATATTATAGATTGTTTTTTTCTTATTTTTATACTTAATGAAACAATTTTCTTTACCTGATTCAAATATAGGTTATTTATTATTGGCATAAAATCAAGAAACATTAAGTCACTTTAGTCTAGTTATAAATCTAAACATTTTTGTTTCACCTTTTAAAAAAGTTATCAGCAACACAATAAAGAAATGTATTAAAACATATGTATATATATATATATATATATATACTATGTTATCTGAAGATGAAATGTCATCACATTGAATACTATTTATAAATAATAAAAACTGTAAAGTTTCCTAATGGATCAAGAAAAGTGGCACAATGTGTAGATATTTTAAAAACGATTGTTTCCACCAAAGTCAGTGCAAAAATAAAAAACAAGCACGAGAATAAACAAAGATCATCTGCTAATTTATGCAGGATGCGCAATAAAATAATCGTTAAAACGGATCCATATTGGCACTTTGGGTACTTCTCAAGTCTCTTAATTCTCATTTCCTCGCTCCTCGATCCTCGCTTGAACCGGAAGTTGTTCTGCGCCGCCATATTGACGGACGTCCCAAAGCTCTTATTTAGCTCTGAGGAGCGGATGGAGGATGGAGGAGGGATCTCTGAGGAGCCATGAGCGAGGACCCACGAGAACAGACTTCCAGGAAGTCTTTTAACGGCCGACACGCCCCCTCATTGTTCATCTGTCACGTGATTGGACGCTGCAGCCGATCGGACTGATGAGATTTTGTTCAACATGTAAACAGTGAAGACGGATCACAGATTAAACTCAAGATTTATATTTGATTCGTTTTCTGATTCAACATCTGGTTTAAATAAATGTTCATTGTAGACTGAACAACAAAAGGACCACAAACAACTTTCATCATTTATTAGAAAGATTTGTGTTTTCATGATCTGAACTTTTATTATGGAAACAATTAAAGTCAGAGGGAACTGGAGAGACGAAACACTTATTTATATATATTTATATATATATATATATATATAAAGAGAGAGAGAGAGAGAGAGAGAGGAAACATTTTTTACATCATTTATCATCATTTCATTCAGTCACGTGAAGCTGATCATTCCTGATTGTCGGGTTTGATGAGTTTTATCATTGAAGAGAAACAATAATCATATTCTGGGTTATTTAATAATGACGTCACAATCTGAATTTCAAAACGTACAGACGTAAATAATTCATAAATAAGACGATCGCATTCCGCCGGTACAAATGGATCCTGAGCTTATAAACAGAACACAGTTTAACAGACTACAGAGAGAAACACCTCTACAGTGGTGATTACTGTGTGTCTTTATTAGTTATTAGTATTATTAGTTACTGTTATTAAGTACAGTGATCATGTGAACACACACAAACTTATCAAAGTCTCTCCAGCTGTTAAAGCCGACTGACAGCTGATCCAGCTGTGATCATCAGCACCTTCATCAGAAACAGACGTCGCTTCACGTGACGCAACTGAGGAAAGGACGTCTCATGTCTCTTAAAACATATCTCCTCGTTCCTCTCTCCTCGCATGGTTTCCTCCATGCATCCCTGGTGGGCGGGACTAAGACGCAAGTAAAGGACCCAAGTGAAGGAAACTGGGATGCAATTAAGAGACTTGAGATGTACCCTTTGACGCACCTTTACGCACCAGTCACGTGGCCTCCTCACACTACTTGTTGCGCTTCACGCACGCACGAGGAGTTAATTGGAGGCCACCGTCAATTTGAGGAAGTCGTCCAAAATGGCAGAGACCAGGTGAGCCCGTATATCCCGCCCTCTCGCCCTCTCGCCGCGCAGAGGATGGTTGCCAGCTACAGCCTCGTGCGTGGAGCTCGCTAGCACCAGAGGTTGTTGTTGTTGTTGTTGTTTTATACCAAACATGAAGGCCAAACACTGCTTACTGCGTGTCTGCGTCCTCTCCTGTTTCGTCCTCCTGTTGTCCTCCATCTGCACCTGCGGAGCGGGGGCCTCCCATCACCGCGCGCTCAGGCGCAGCCGTCGGAGTCACAAGAGCGCGCACCAGCACCACCACCGGCCGCTGACGGACGAGCAGAAGGCGGACCAGAACCTGCAGTTCATGTTGAGCCTGTACCGGAGCGCCGCCGAGCCGGACGGCAGGCCCAAACAGCACCGGAAGTTCGGCTCCAACACGGTGCGACTGCTGAGGCCGTCGGCGTCGTCGGTGCGCCACCTGCCGGCCTCGAGAGGTGAGACTTCAGCTAATTACTACTGGTGGAAAGTTATCAAGTACTGAAAGTACTCCAAAGTACAATTTAGAGCTACTTTACATGAGTATTTCCATTTGATGCTACTTTACTCGGAGGTGAATATTGCACTTCTTTCACTGCATTATATGTATTTTATCTATCTATATCAGTATTACAATGAAGCAATGTTTAATCCACATTGTTTTTTTTCACTGGTTTAACACCAAAAACACCTCAATCTTTAAGAAGAAAGAGTCGGAACGTTTCAAACTGATTATCATACAAAATATCTGTCTCTTTTTTTTTCTTTGTTTTTGAAACGGATTTTATTTTTGACTCAGAACTGAGGGAGTAAGATTTAAAATTAGTTGCAGTTCTTGTTGTGGGGCAAGCTCCAAAAACACTACACTTCCCATAATGCAACTTGATAGAACTTTCACTCTTCCTGTTTTGTGAGAAAAAGCAATCGGCCCAAAGCATCTTGGGTAGAAAGTCGTCTCTCTTTAACGATGTGTGATTCACCTCTTCTCTCCTTCAGACCACCACTACAGCTTCACAGTGCAGTACCACCTGGACACGGTTCCCTCAGAGGAGCTGATCAGAGCCTCATTCATCCACCTCCGCTCCTCCTCCTCCTCCACAGCCACCCAACCCGTCATGCCGCCCCGCTGCAGGGCTCAGATCACCTCACTGGGCAAAGCGAGCCTGGTCACCCTCGAGCCCCACGAGCAGTGGACCGAGACGGACATCACCGCCCACGTGCAGCAGGGGAAGAACCGCGGCCCGGGGGGACACTTGACCCTCACGGCCCAGTACTGGTGCACGGAGACCCGGCGCGCCGAAGAGGACGGCGGCCTCTCGGGGTGGCGGTCTGGAAGACGGAGGAGGGAACCTCACCTCGAGGTGCCGTCGCTTCTTTTATACCTGGAGGAGGAGCGGGAAGTGAAGGACTGGATGGGGGACTTGCTCGGGGTCGGAGGGGAGAACATCACCAAGCAAATCGGCCAGTGGCATCCTTCCATCCGCCGCCGCCGCTCCAAAGACTCCTCGCTTTCAGACGCCAAAGACACGTCGCTGGATGTTCTGAAGAACGCCTCCGCTTCCTCCTCCTCGTTCTCCACCTCCCCCTCGTCCTCCATCATCTCCAACATCCCCGAGTACAAGCGCAAAACTAGCGTGCCCAAGAACCGCTGCAAGCTCCACTCGTTCCGCCTCTCCTTCGACGAGCTCGGCTGGCACGACTTCATCGCGCCGCCGGTGTACAACCCGCGCTTCTGCCAGGGCGTGTGCCCCCGGGTGCTGTCGTACGGCTTCCACTCGCCCAACCACGCCATCATCCAGACGTTCATCAACGACCTGGGCGCCGGGGACGTCCCGCCGCCGTCCTGCGTGCCGTACAAGTACATGCCCATGAGCGTGCTGGTGGTGCACAAGAAGAAGGTGGAGTACAGGGAGCTGGAGGACATGGTCGCCGAGTCGTGCACGTGTCGCTGAGGGAGAGGATACGCTTAGCACTGAGAGAAGAGACTTACAAATATGGAAAGGGGGGGGGGGGGTGGTTTGATGGGTCATTTGTTCGACCTCCAGCTTGGCGGATAATGAGCTCGAGACGTGAGGCAGGAAGTGGTTTCAGATCTTCACCGTTAAAGCACTTTAAAGAGGCAGCGGCTGAACTCTCTGGGAGAGGAGGCGTCTAATGTAAAAAGCACTTTGCAGATCTGTGAATGAGCCGTTTTGCCATATTCATAGTCACTCGTGTATTTCTCCTCCTGAGATCAAAGGGAAGCATTTGAAGCCGCTTCGCTAAACTTCCAGGCTAACAAAATAAATCTACGTTAACTTTATTAATAAAATAGATTTAAACATCAGGGGTAGCTTTTTTTTAAGAAAACAAATTGAGGAGTCAAAGCTGGTTTGTTTGGGATATTAAACACGTGGAATCCGTCTTCAATGTTCAATGAATATGTTCTTTCTTGTGCCCGTCTGTGTACACTTTTCTTTTTTGTCGTTCCTTTTTTTTAAAAACCTGATCTGTGTTTCATATCAGAGCTGAGAAGCAGCCCATAAAAAGAAAAAACAATGTGTGTTTATGTCTAAAACGAACAAAACATTCTGGATAGAACGTGTTTGCACTGTTTGATGCCACCGTGAGAAATTATGCACTGCTAAAAAAATATATATTTTAATGTATGTTGGATGTAACTGTAACGTCGGAGTTGTTTTTGCGGTTTACAATCTCAACGTTTGCATTTTGTATGTATTTATAACGGGAGGAGTCTCCAAAGAAACCTGAAGGAAGTGCTGCTGCTGTCTGAGGAAAAGAAGACTAATCATGTTAGAGAAGTCAAACTGAAGTTTTGTAGTGCAATTTTTATTACGTGTGAAAATGGATAATACAATAAAATGCATGTTTTCTAAAACCTTCATTTATTGTCTTTTTTTTTTTTTATGTAGTTGGAAATGTGTTGTGTGAAATATTGAGATATTACGGCGTCTAAAATCAAGATTGACTTTGAATGTGAAGGTTTAAGACGGCGCGGACGAGCTGAAGAAGATCGTGCGGTCAAAAGCTCCGGATCGATTTAAAGGGACTCGTCAACATTTTGGGAAATATGGCTTTTGCGGTTTTATGGGGAGTTCTAAACTTTTATTTCCTCTGAGTTAAGTCAATTTAAATTATTTATGTATTCTTAGCAGTATAAAGACAATTAAATACTTTGTGTCAGGAATGTACCCTGTGAAACTCTTTTAATGAAATAAAACTCAATTTAGTTATTTGCACGGAATTGAAAATATGACACAAAAAAATTATGTAAAATTATATTTTATCAGTTAAAGACAAAAACCTTCCTAATAAAATAATTATGAAACAGGAAACAAAACCAAGACAAACTACATATGTGCAAACAATAAATTGAACTTGCTACAAAATACAAGTAGAAACGTTTTTAACTCATTTTTAGCAATCATCCTAAATGTCTAAATTAACCTACTTTTCTTTTATGCAAACAATCATTCTGTAAGAGATGAATGTATGAATTGCACATGGAGCCTTTTAACCGTGAGTGAATTTAAAGGGTGCGTTATTGCATCGAGTCCAACAGATGGCGCTCTTCACCAAAGAGCCACAACGTTCCCACATGGAGACAGGAACCCTGAATCCAGCCGATGAAGTGGTGTCGCTGCTCGTGGTGTGTTCATGTATGTGGTTAGCGTGCAGTGGTCTCTGCTCATGAGCCTTGAGTGTTGGCCTCTTCTCTATCAGGAGCCTTTGAGGACGGTCATGAAGGAAAGCAGGTAACTGAAGCAAGGAGCAACTTCAGTAAAAACACATTGAAAAAGATGAAACCAAATTTGTGTTTCTCGTTTATTATCCGTGGAATATTTTTTGTCGAATATCCTAAAAAGTTACATTGCAAGAAATCAGACAAAAGGGAAAATGATACGACACATACAAAAGGCATAAAACAGGCCACATGGCGATAAGAGGCTCGAGACATTTGTAAAATATCAAATAAATGTAAAACCACGAGCTGAAACATTGCTGCCCCATCTAAGAAACTATGAGTTTCCAAATTGAATAAACAAAAGTCTGATCAATACTTTACCCTTAACTTGACTATAAATCTGACCATATTCATAAATAATTCACAGAATTGAACATATAATACAGTACTTGGGTAATTTATCTGCTGTTTCTGTCGGGGAATTAATCACTCATGAGTAAAAAGCCAATACTTTATCAATACATCTGTTTATCAAGCATGTAAAAGAAAGTGAAACCTAAATCCAGAGGGTCATGTTGTTGCTTGCAATCTGCGACCTCACCACTAGATGTCACTAAATCTGACACGCTGTCCTGTTAAAGGCAGAATGTACTCGAGTAAAGCTGGCAAGGGGATTTATCTTGATCTTTTCTGGACCCACCACTGAAGATAGGGATTGGAAGCATTTTAATTGCCTCTTGACGGCTCTCAACATGGCGGTGGCTAGCCGGGGGCTAAAAGCTAACGATGCTAACATGCACGAGCACGCTCTGAAAGCACGTTCTGCTGACTCGGCTGTGTCCACAAAGCAAATGAGAAGCTCGGAGGGTGACTTCATTCTCTGCTCAGGTAAACGACAATAGTTATTTGCTGCCATATCAATGCTCATCATATGGAATTTAGCACCCTGATTAATTCATCTTACATACAAATGATTTCCAGCCAGTATACGTTAAAGTGTGAATCATTATTTAGCAGATGAATTGCAGCTATGAAATTCACTTTGCTCAGTGTTCAGTGGGCCACAGAGTCAATGTTTACAGACATGCACATGCACACACCACCGCAGAACCCGGACAGAACCATGCAAACTCCACATGCTAGCCCGGGAATCAAACCCTCTCTTGATTCGGTGGTGTGTGTTAGCCACCACACCACCGTGCAGCTTCTTTTATCCGTCGAGTTTCCCATCATGCTACATTCGCACGTGCATGGTGAGGTTTTTGTAAGCTGGCGTATGACGTCGCTTCCTTACCAGATTTCAGCAAACTATATCCTCAAACTGTACAGCAGTAAACATTTATTGCATTTGATGGGAAACAAGTTCTTTACTTCCCTGAGCTACATTTGGACCTTGATAGTATCTTTATGAGGTTGTTGATCAATGTGTTACACTGATTACTTTGTCACCTGCAGAAAAATGCAATGATGTGCTCTTTAAAAACAGCAATTAAGGATTTTAAAATGAACAAAAACGTGGCCCCAGTGGGTTAGAATGAGGTTATTAACAGTGAAAAAAAGGCTGTCTTTGCAGTAAAAGTGTATTTTATAAGAAAGGCGTGTTTGATTCAGCCACAGTCATCTTTATTATTCCTTCTTTTTGCCCGAGGATCCGCGGCGCTGATCTGTTACCGTAACATTTTGTTTATAGAGTGACTGGAAACCCTCCCTGACTACTTCCCTCAAGGGATTTTCGGATGTGTCTTTGTCGTTCTTATCTCCTCCGACAGATGTTGTAATGTCCTGAAATAAATAAAACGCTCACAGAAGCACGCGACTGATTCCCATAAAATGTGTTCAGTGTCCCGTCACTAAACATATTTGACAGGTCAGTCGTTACAGGAAAGTCGTTGTTCAGGTGAAACACTTGAGAACCTGAAGGTAACTGGGTCCAACTACCCAGACACCCAGCAAATGCCTGTAAATCCAACTAAATTCCTGTGTTTGACACTAGAAAATGTAAATATGACTGTAAAACGTTGTGTTCCTGCTCATTTGTGAATTAACTTTTTAAGAAAGAGATCAGAGATAAGCGCCAGCCAGAGATGAACTGTCCCCACATTCACTATCAGAGAGTTATTGGCTTTGATTCAAGGCCTGTCCTTAATTATAGGGCATTCTGGGTAACCCATTTCTCTGAAGCTCATCCTGCAAAGCCACATGAGGACTTGAAACTGGTCAGATGAGGTCATGTCTGACCTGCAACCTTTCCTTCGATCCATTTTTCCGAGCACCGATGGATCACTGAAGCGGCCGAGCGGGTACAGGTCCAGAGACCCAAAGTGTCAGGGGACCCCGAGGCCTCCACGTACAAAGACATAACTCAGAGAAAAACATACCATCCAGTAAGAGACTCAATATGAGCTCAAGACGTTACATAAAACAACTACAAAGAAATGAAAAGGAAATACAGAGGGACACAACGTGGCAACAAAGAGACTCACAGCAACTATGAAAAGCTGCAAAACAATCACATTCAGACACAAAGAGACACAAAACAACCACAAAGAGACACAAAACAACCACAAAGAGACACAAAACAACCACAAAGAGACACAAAACAACCACACAGAGACACAAAACAACTACAAAGAGACATTGTTATGTTTGTTGATTGCATAATAAAGACACAAAAGTGACCCCACATTATTTCAACTTAACTGAAAAGTGATTAAGGACGAAACTGCAGAAAAGGGAAAATAAATAAGTTTGACTGGCGTCTATCACAAAGTTATATTACGAGCTGAGTTGACTTTGTGAATCATCAAACTTTACGTGTCAACGGTTTTCATTAGTCTGAAATGTGCCTCTAATAACGCGCTAAATGCTCTTTGAAATGTCCCTTTTATTTATTGATATGACTGATGTGTGCACGCCACTATAACGCATTTAAACCAGTTGCTTAAGCTCAACTCTTTTGCATCTGTCCTGCATTAGCGCAGCACCACAATCCTCTCTGTCGATGCAGTTCTGACTCCGGCGGCTTCGGAGCCCGTCGGGTAACGATCCGATGAGTCATGGCTGGTGACGATATATATAATGCAGATGTTCTGGGTTCATGCGGTGCGGGATTCCCGTCAGTCTCGTGGTGCTCGGGAGGCCTCTCGCCGATGAACAAGCTTACGGGAATGTTCCATCTCGTCCATCTGTGATCCTCTCTCGTCTCTTGGCTGACCTGACTTGTCTTAAAGGAATGCACATTTGATGACCTTTTGACCCACGAGGCTTTTCCTGAGATGCCTTTCAAAATAAAAGCCCTTGATGAAGATCTTTTGTTAAGACATCCATCATTTTTTCTGACACTTTCACCTTTGTCTTACTAACGCCGGTCGATGAGATCCAGCCACTAACTACTGAAGGTTCACTCAACACAATGAGACCCACACAGTCGGTACTATTCTGTCTTTGTACCAGACACACATGCAGAGGTCTTTAGTTCATTTTGAAAGTGCCACTTGTCCAAATTGCACCAAATTTCGACCAAACACTGCCCGATTCCTGGCTCTATAGTTAGATAATCCATGAAAACAGATTGCACTGCATGCTTCCACTGCAAGAAGCCTGCGGTTCTTGAATTATTTTTGGGAGCTAGTTATGAAAGCCACAACCTTTTGACTCTCCACTGACCCCGATACCAAGTCCTAGCCTCAGGACTGGACTTGGTCCCCAGACATGCATTGCTCTGAAGTAACTAGATAAAGCCGAAGAAGAGGAGTTACTTCAAAGTTGCTCAATTCAAAATTCAGAGCGTATATATTGCCTCTACGCGCCTCTCAACGAAGAGTTGTCTGAGCCGGTTCGCGGTGCAAGCAGCGCAAACAACGGCAACAGTGCTGTCAGAGCTGACAGTGTCACCCCGAGGGGCAACCGGAGGGTGGGCTTTATTAATGCTCCGTATACCCCGTAGAGAACCTTTAAGTAATCTGTGGATTGCTCCACGTAACATACATTATATGTAAACCACACCTGCTGCCTCTTCATATCCCGTCTACGTTGTATAAGTGGGACTGTTCAGGTCAAAGACAGACTGCAGCACACAGACTCTGCTGTGTTGATAAAGCCTTATCTCACCGATGAAGTTCATTCACACACTGTGGCATTGACACACACACACACACACACACACACACACACACACACACACACACACACACACACACACACACACACACACACACACACACACACACACACACACACACACACACACACACACACACAGACCCAGTGACCTCTTTGCCTCTTTCAACCCTTTTTTTTACCCAGCTGTGTCTCTTCATGTTGCCATTCATTGAATGTTACGATCACATGTGCGGCGTCCGGTCCACCTTACTCACATAATCTGCACATGTATGTGCAAAAGAGGAAGAAGAAGAAGGAGAAGAGGGAACGTCCACAAATAAGGAATGTGTTGGATGGCCTCATTTTGGGAAATTGCTGGTTTTTTTCTGCAAGTCACATTTCGTCCAGAAAATACAGATAAAGAGGGATTGAGAGAGAGAGAGAGAGAGAGAGAGAGAGAGAGAGGGGTGGACTGTGACTCCTTCTCCCTCCCTCCTTGCTTCCTCTCCCTGTGGGATCGGGGCCAGTCTGTATAAAGGAGAGCCCAGCCTCCTCCTCTGCCGGGGTCACAGCTGATCCAGGCTGACTTGAGGGAAACTTCCAGCAAACCGGTGCAACTAATTCAAACCTCCACGCAAAGCCTCCAGACTACCAGCAGGCCCAGAAGAGTCCTACAGAGAGCGTTGGGAGATCAGGGAACCCAGCTGCTTTGAGATCCACTGAAGAGCCTCAGTCTTCACTGGTAAAAGAGAAATCTGTGAAAAGATGCAGGAGAAAGGTTTCCTCACCCAAAGGAAAGCAGCGGTGGCACTGTGCATCGTGCTGCTAATGCTGGCTCAGCAGGTGAGTGCATTGTCCCGAAAATCTAAAGTGAATTTTGTTCTCTTGTGTTAGAACACACCAGTTATTTTTGAGGTTGTAAATATTGGAAAACATTTTCTCTACACTGTAAAACAAATGTTTATTATGTTGATACAGGTGAAAGTGTCAGGATGACTAGAAAGGGTCATTTAAAGTCTGGACACAAGTGAGAAAATGCGTTTTATACGTGCAAAGAAACCCACTAAAAAACAGGGAACTACTGAAGAAAAGTACTGCAATTGTGCTATTGCAATGCACACATATTAAGGTATAAATGTTCTATTCAAATACATTTACTTTTTGATGAAGTGCTTTCATTTTGAGTATTAAAATTTACCTTAGCAGAGAAATCTTAACTCAAGGTCCACTTTCCAGCTGATGAAGAACATTAGATGTGGTAGAAAGCTCCAGAGCTAAAGCTAATGAATGGATTGTTTTGTTCGGTGCATCTAAATGGAGTTCTTTGCGCCTCGTTTTGTTCCTTTCTAACAAACATTCCCGTGTGCATCTGTCTGTGTTCGATACCAGGTGTGTGCAGATCCGCTGGTGCCTCAGGTCCGGTCCAGCTCCGACCAGAAGGCAGAATCAAAGGTCCCGGTGCTGAGGAGGATAGCTCGGATGACCCCGCTGTGGAGGATCATGAACAGTAAACCGTTTGGAGCTTACTGCCAGAACAACTACGAATGCTCCACAGGACTCTGCAGGTACATTTTAAAGTATACAATACCTGACTCAAGTGACAGTTTGAGGGAATTGTACTCAAGTAGAGGTAAAAATAATGGTGTAAGAAGATAAAGTACATGTAAAAAGTAGCTAATTCAGGTTCCAATATAGTGTAAATACAATTAATTTCTTTATATGATCACTTGTAAGATCTTGTAAGATCTCAGCTGCATAACAATGTCCAATTTGTATTGTGTCGTAGTGCGTTCATTTATGGCATCAATGAACGTCGTCTCACAGCTGTTTCTTGGTTTCCCTCTCTTCAGGGCGGGACGCTGCTCCACCAGCCACCGCTCCAACTCAGGGCCGGTGAACTACTAGACGTCCGAGTGGGAAACAACCAGCGTGTTTACATGTATATTACACATGGCCATAGACCTTATGAAAAGGATCTCATCAACTGGGATTTTCTAATCGTTTTTAAAACAAAATATTTATGTGTGCCAATACGTTGCTGATAATATCGAATATATGTTTATATGCTCCACTTGATGTATTTCAAAAAGGTAAAAAATGTGAACAATTACTCACATTAAGATGAGAGGAGGGTTGAGGCAACGCGCAAAAATGTAAGACGGGAGTCATTTTAACTCGATGTTTTCCATCATGTGGTCATCTGCAAACAAATACTTGTTTGTACCAAAATCCCTTCGCCTTGAACTCTGTGAGTCAAAATACAAACAAAAAAGTACTTTTTTCTCAGTTATCTCCACATATGATATAAAGTCTGATGTTTAACTAGCTTGATAACAAGGTTTTACTGGCATCACTGATATCATGATGCCTTAGAAGTAATGTCTTAAAAACAACTATGTGGAACAGATAATGATGGATGTCAAGGGGAAGACAACCTCGACATTTTGACCACGTTTTGATAAGTTATGACTAATCACTACCACTGATAATGTGTCTCATCTTACATATAAACGTCGCCTTCTTTCCCCGAAGAGAAATCATTTGAGTTAGTTTGCAACCGTAACCGTTTAAATTACTTCTGGCATTCTTTATAGCGACACTTTTATGTTAAACCCAAGATCTTGTCAAAGTTAGTCAATGGCAACATTATTCATAACGTATGTTATGAATGTGTACTGATTTGGTGTAATGCAGTGATTCTCATATTTTATTTATTTTATCCTCTGTTTAAAACTGTACCCATTTACATCATTTTATGTCCTATTTTCTTTTTGTTTTGTGATATTTTAATGGTTTTGTTTTAGAATAATCAATCACTCCCGACTTGATTTATTTCAGCTTTCTCCAGCGGGAACTTTAAGAAATGTTAAATCTGTAACCAAGAACCAATTTAACAAATAGAATGCACAGCCTTTTTCTTCTTTTTTTTTTTGCACATCCATCTCCTCACATCGATAAGCGATTGTGGATTTCGCCTGCACGGTTTACTTCACGCACAGAGCAGGTGGTTGCTGATATTTTGTACACTCAGCGTTGAGAAATGTTTGAGTAGGATTGCACTTTTGAAACCCGAATTATCTTTGTACTGTGTACTGTAAGTACTGTATTACTTACATGTAGAAGGCTGGGGGAAGAGTGGAATAAAAGCATTGGGGGAAAAAACGCATTAAAGCACATGACTGGTCACATGTATAGTTCCTTAAACAGCTGGGCATTGTAGTCTTCTTGCAAACATTACTCATACAGGTAAAAATATTCCATTTCTTTGAGAATATTTTGAGCTGCTGATTAATACACATATATTGTTACTATTAAGATGTTACAACATGCAGCGAAACTAAAATAAATCACAAGTTACCACCATTCTCCCATCTGTTACCCTGCAGCGAGGAAGAATATTACAAGTACAGAAGAGAGAAATACTGAGAGAAAATATTCAGACAAAAACAAACAAACCTTTTGGAACTTGGAGTGTAAAATCAACTGAATTTATCTATTGACTTTGAATGTTCCTCTGCTCTTTTATCAGTATGACCTCACCGCAGGATGTTTCATGAGTGATAAAGGTATTTCAAGGAATACATCGCCTGTTTTTATGACTCAATTTGACACACAACGACTTTTAACGCCACATGAACCTGTTTTCTGGAAATACAGGAGTTGCAAAACAAAAACCACCCGAAAACAAGACTTATAAAATATAAATATGCTCAGCAGGTCCGTCCTGGATGCTCACGAGTTGCGTGAACGACGTACTGAACGCTGCTTGGCTTCAGCCAACACCGGCACTAATCTGAAAGGGATTTAAAACCCTATTTAATCACATTTTTCTTTGTGCGCTAACTCGAGACCGAAACTGCATGTCAGGGTTCAAACGTCAAACAGCTGTTGGCGTTTCTGGATGTTTCGGGCTTTCACAACGACAAGAGACGAGCCAAGTGCGTTTCCAGTTTTATTCCACTTCATGTGAGAATGTGCAGACTCATGAGAAATGTGTGTTCCCTCTGTGTGTGTTTATTGAAGGTCCATGCGAGTTATCTGTGTCTACATGTCAGAGTTAATACAAATACACTTATTTTATATCTATTAACTCACTTTAAATTAGTGCGTGTGGGAGGATAGCGTCAGAAGTGACCACATACGTTTAGTCTAAGGTGTGTTTTTGTGTTTAGTTCCACTTGTGGAAACAGGTTGGGGAAGGATTTTAACGTGACAACAACCTCGTGCCCAAAGCCCGGTCCACAAAGAAATAGTTTTCACAGTTTGATGTAGAAAAATCAGCCCAGTAATCCTAGATATTACAAACATATCAGACATGTTTGTAGGTTGACGTGGTGGGTGGGCATGTAGCATGTAGCATGTAGCATGTGCATAGAAATACAAATAGGAGCAGAAGGGACATTCAATTCAACGAAGCTGGATGGACAGAGCGGCGGCCATTTTGATGTGTAGCGTTGCCATTGTGACCGGTGCTACCTGTAACCAGCGTAGCATTAAAGCATGGTGGAATTAGCAAGCTAGCTAGCTAGCGGACAGCTAAAATGAGCCAAACAGCGCTTCACACCCCGTTGCTTTTGAAGACGAACGGTGCAAACTCGCTAACACTTTACTGACGTGGTTGTCGCCACCAACAACAATTGCCATTTCTGGCCATTTTGCCATTTTCTTTTGTACTAGTCAAATGGCAGCGGAAATTATTCGATGTTCGTTCTACTCCTATTCTATTTCTATGTTGCAGAGTATACACAGAAATATAATATTGTATAAAATGAAAAGAATGAGGAATAAACATACAATATGAACATAGTAGGCAGTGCAGGTATGTATAGAATAAATGATGCATGAGTTTTACACGTTCACTGCTCCTGCTCTTAGACTTAATCAATATTTATCAGTATTAGTAATAGAAGTACTCTTATCTTAATATTTGGATATAATGAGTGAGTTGGGAGAAGGGGCTTTTATTTATTTATTTCCTTTTTTATCTATTGTTCTGTCTGTTTTGTTTTAATTGAAAATATGTAACATGGAGATTTGACCCTGTATAACACTTTTGGGTACAAATCAGAAGCCTGACCTTGTTGCTTAACATCAATGTTTGAGCCTCACTGATGCCCTTGTGGCTGAATGTCAAACCCTTGCGGCTGAATGTCAAACCCTTGCAGCCAAGGCCTGAAACCAGAAGAGCACAGGCTGCAGATTAACGTCCACGGTTGTACTGTCGCTGGCGTCCACATACGTTTGGCCATATATTTAGCGCACTAGGGTAAATGTGAGTAATTAGCTGTTATCACATCAAAAAAACACCGTCGCCCCGGTGTCATATCTGTGCTGCTTCAAAATATGTGTTTATCGTTCCTTCGTGTCACATTGTGAAAAGCTCCGGCGACCCCGATGTTTAACTTGGCAGCTTCCTCCATGTCACTATCCATCAAACTCTGTCTGGGCCGGAGTCATCTGGCACCTCTCGCCTCACACACTGTGTTCTTTAGTCAAGCTGTCCCGGCCAACATTTCACTGTGTGAAAGTCTTCTAGACGTATATGGTGATGGCTATATTTGGTGAAATGTTAGTCCCTCTAAGCCCTACCGGTGAGTTTGGCTCACCTAATCTATCATATTATTAATCACACCTGTTGCTTTTCCTGCTATGAAACATTCAAATGTGAGAAAGGAAACTCCACCCGATTAAAACAACCTCTGATTTACAGAAATGATATTCCATTGGTTTTCAATGATCAACACAAACTTACATAGAAAGCTATGATATATTCGAGTTACTGCCTTAAAATCAAACCAATAAAGATGCCTCACGTCAGCCTCATACTGCCGTTCAAGGTAATAAAACCTGAATTTAATGGATATTAGTGTTAAGATGACAAGTTGTCCCATGGAGCCAATATACAGCTGGTCAGTGGCCTCCCCTCCACTTCTTTAACTGCTGACACTGTTCAAACATTCGGACAATACTGACTGCATGTATAAGTGTTGTTTATCTTTACCATGAGTTTCGTTTTTCTGTTTAACACGAGTGCGCTCCGGCCTGTGTTGCAACTATCCTGACGGATTAATGAATTTAATGTTCTTCCTGAACTTTCCTCTCATAATCTTGTAAAAGAGCAAAGTTTTAAAGTTGCATTGCGTTTGGTTGGTTGAACAGCTGACCTTATTAAAGAGTAAACAAAGGTCTACAGCCAAGCTAACAGCCTGCATTACTCTCTTTTACAAACATTAGCATACATTATTAAGCTTCCACGAACAGAACATGACAATCTAAAGTTCCTTTCACACAGTTGGTTGCTTTTACATGAAGGTAACAAGGAAGTTAACGTCGCACTGGTTCCCTCGACAGAAAGTCAAAGTGGATTTTCCCCATTGGATTTTGGATTATTGCGAAAAATAAACACAAGTTTATGGTACTTACTCGTTTTTGTTCAGCAAACATGAATAAAATCAGCAGAAGTAAAAACACTAATGTTAGGCTCTAAAGGAACTAGAACGACAACAACAAGGCTGTAAAGGCGGACTAGTCGGCGTAATTACTTTTTTAGTCTCCGTTAGCCGTTTGTTAGCAGGCGGCAACCTCCGGTTCTGCCGAGTGATTCCAATACTGAAGTGTCTTAAAGCTGCATTCTCTCTAATGTCCATCAGGGGGCGACTCCTCTGGTTGTATAGAAGTCTATGAGAAAATGACTCTACTTCTCTCTTGATTTATTACCTCAGTAAACATTGTAAACATGAGTTTATGGTCTCAATCTCTAGTTTCAAGTCTTCTTCAATACAGCATGATGTTCATTTAGTACATTATGGTCCATTTAGAGTCAAACAGACCATAAAGCAGGGTATGCTTTAGGGCGAGGCTACACGGTGATTGACAGTTTGCTTCCGCTACCAGAGACAAAAACAACATGGCGACGACCGTAATCCAAGATGGCGATGGCGAAATCGCCAAACTCGAGCCTTCAAAACGGCAGTCCACAAACCAGCAGCTGACGTCACGATGACTACGTCCACTTCCACTTCCTACAGTTCTGATATAGTCGATGTTTAGAACTCATTCCTGCAGCACACTATTAGTTTGGACCGAGTAACATTTCCTTATCACTGTAATGTATTATCTCAATCATTGTCTCTCATAAACAAATTCAGTTTAATAAACTAGGAAACATTCAGAGACATTCTTCCAGCTGTTGCGGAGGTCAATCTTATCAGTCCATGAAAAATATTTTCCTCTTTGTCCTCGGTGACAGGGGGCTAAAAACATGTCAAAAACAAAACAACTTGCACAACCACAGCAACAGATATACTGTAGAAATGAAAGAGTTGTAATCAACATTACCATTTAAGTTGTTTGAATAAAAAAAAAAACATAAATTTAACAGATAAATGATACAATGTTACGTCCTCCGTGTCTGAACGTTAACGTTAGCAAGCTCAGAATTAGCGTCTGCAGCAGCTAACGGTTAACGTTCGTTAGCGATTAGCATCCACAAAGTTTTATATTCACCACAAGCTACAAAGGAAACTAACACACTGAAGGCACCTATGCAATGTTAATATTGTAATATTCACAAACATATTTATAAAAAGGGTAACCGTAGATAAAAACAATTGTTTGCATAACTAATTTTCTTGGTAGTGTTAAATTGAGTAACGATCATCAAAGTCTTAAATGTTTCAGCCGAAATTAATTTGATTTTTTTGTTGAAATATCGAGTCTGGACCAAAGTCTAAGGTACTTCAAACACATCTGATTTCACTTACTGATGACATAATTCAGTTTGCAAGCTTAATGGATGACTGAATGACTAAATGCTGACTGGTGCAAACTGGGTCATCATGTTCCACAGTTGAATTATCTTGGACCTGAGGACTTTATGTGTGCGTGTGTGATGAGTGTTAGAAGTCAATACCTCCAGGCCTTTGTCTGTGTTTATTCCTGTCTGGTAGCTTTTTTACCCCCAGGTCATGTATTTTGGTGTCTGTTTAACAACAGCAAACTTTGAACTCTGAACACCACGTCTCAAAGTTTAACATGTCATTTATTTCACTTTTTCTGACTGAGTTTTTAATATTGATTTTAAATGTCTCCGGTTCTTCGTCTGTCCACAGTACCACACACTCCTGGAGATTTGATTTTTGAATTTTGATCATTTAAGTAAACAACAAACAATGTATTTGTAGTTGTAGTTGTTGTCGTACATTGTATGAAGAACACTTTTATCACAAAGATGAAAACGTGTTTGTAGAAATGAGACTCAACCACTAAAGACGCTGGAGTTCTTTCTTTTATTGATGCAAAATTGGGGCTTTGAATGTTTTATTTTCTCTAAAAGATATTGTTAAATGTGACTGTTTAAGACAAAAATAAACTGTCAACACAACATCATGTAGGGCGATAAAATTAACAGACATAACGATGAAAGTCAGATCGGACACGCCCAGATATTCAAACATGTACGTCACAGTCGGACGAAAAACAAAGTTTTACGAAGAAAATGTGTGTAAAAAGGCAACAATAGAGCATCGATACTCAGTTTTGGGCTTTAGCTGCAACATTCCTTCTGTTTTCAACTTTGCTTTGGAGACTCAAGTTAAAAAGTTTTTTCACAAGACAACAAACACCCAGCTGCCCTCTGTTTTTTGTTTTTTAAAGCTAGCTGGTTATTTTTACTTTGTCATATCTAGAAGACACTTTATGAAGCTTTATTAGTCCCACAGCAGGAACATCTACAGTGTTACGGATTTAATACATTTTCTAATTTTGCAGATATTTCTCTTTTCCACTGATAGTTGTTGACAGGCTGAAGAGAAGTGTGATGATATCTGATATATATTAAAAAGATGTTTTGGAAAGTTGCTCTGAATTTCTATGAAGCCTTGATATGTCTTCTTTCTGTTGTTGCTTGTGTAAAGCGGCATTTCATTTCTCCACCTTCTGAATGCTTGATGTACAAAACACTGTTCGTGCACGTTGTCCCTTCATTTACAGTCACTGCTCCACATTTTGCTATAAAATAAAAGCAGAAATACTCAGGTCAAAGTTTATCCGTCTCCGACTGTGCTGAGGTTGTTGTAATATCTCTTCGTACAGCAGATAAGATTTTGAGGATGGCCCTGACCCATGAAGTCATAATGACGCGAGAGTAAGAGCTAGATCTGTGCACATGTAGCGCCACCTGCTGGAGGCCGCAACACATCTGCAATCAAAACATTTCAGCTTTCACACAGTCGTCATTGTGCAGTTCTGACCTCACTGAATGAAAGCTTCAGTTCAGAGAAAGGGACATTTGATGATGTAATATTGATATTTTGCATTCTGAGGGAGTTTTAAAAAACATCCACAGTACTTTTTTGTTGTCAAATGAGCAAACTACTGCATCTAAGATGCTCTCTAAAAGTCCTAGCAAACAATAACTGTCCAAACTCAAAGCCCACTTACTTGCTTTTGTTCTGGAGCTTTCAACCATGTCACTCTTTAAAGTCGAGAAGTCTTGAAAGTGTCAAGATCGTGTCAGCAGATCCATCTCCATGAAAAACTCCATCAGCTGATGAAGACCGTGCGATGTGACTGAAAGCTCTGGAAAACAGAGCAGAAGAGAGCGAGCGATGCAGCTGAAAGCTCCGGAAAAAGCGAGTAAGTAGGTGAAACTTAAATGCACAATATGTCATTTTCTCCCGGTTAGGATTCCTTCGGTGTTCATCGTTCAGGAGGTTTTTACCGGGAGCTGGGTTACCCACAGTTCTCCTCTTCTCCAAAACTAACGGACTCTGTGATTCAAACCAATAAAAACACTTAACAAAGCAGTTTCACGTTAACGTGTTTTTACGATGCTGTTTGGAGGACGCGGGACGTCCCGGAGGGGCAGCGAGCAGAGCTGATAATTTAAGGTCCTGACGTCCGATGACCAAATAACTTTATATGGTTAAAATATAGATTTAAAAACCAACAACTAAAAAGTGCATCGTAAAAATGTGGCTTAAAAGTCAATTTGTGAGAGTTTTTAGCATAGAAACACGTCATTGTCAGGCAACTAAAAAAGTGAAATTATAGATGAAAATTGTTGGAAACATTTGGGACAACAAATGTCGTTTTTATACATTTCAATGCGAAAAAGTTACATATTGTACCTTTACATTATGACTTGATAAAATAACTGCTCAGAAACGACTTGTTCTCTCAGTTTTATTACAGAATGAATCTCAAAAACAAGAAAAACATCCAACAGTTGTTCAGTGGATTCTGGTATCTAGTGACGGAGAAATGAACGCTTCCTTTCTTTTCACAGTTTATTACTACGTAGAGACGTGACTCACTCGTTCAGCCATCATGGTTTGTAGTTCACAGGGAGTCTCACAATGATTGATCAGTCCGGTTATTGTACATTTAAGCAAACGGACGTTTCTCACAGTGAACCAGACACTGAATCCTTCAAACCTTTGTGTATTAAACAGTTAAAGGTCAATAAATTGTAAAATATGAGTAAATGGCTTTAAGTTTTACTGCAATTAAACTAAAAAAACAACTCAAAAGTTGCAGTTTAGCCGATGAAAGCAGTAAATTTAGGCATTTCCCTTATTTCATCACAAAGATAACTTTAAGCTGAAAACGCTTTAATTTCTACAATAGAAGTTCTTTATGCGTGAAAAAATAAGTTGGTTCTAATATATCAACAAATTTAGTTTCTCTCGCTCACACAACACACACACACACACACGCACACACACGCACACACACGCACACACACACACACACACACACACAATGTTAAGGGATTCAAGAAATCTCCCAAATAGACCTGCGTCCTCTTCAACACATCTTTTTTAGCTTCCTTTGATTATCATTTTAGAGCTGTAAAATAAATAGTCAATAGATTATTATTATGCAATAGTCGTCATTATTTTATACATCATAGAGCATGTAGGACTGGAGGTAAAGGTACATGTTTTATGCGAGGCAATGAGAATTATTTAGATTTTATAAAACTAAATGTTAAATTTGCAAAGAATTACCAAAAAGAGATGCGGAGACAGAATTCTATCACCAAGAGATGCAAAACAGCCAAAAAGAGACACAAGACGTCCGAAAAGGGAAACAAAAAGACCAACAGCTGACGCAAAACACCAAAAAAGAGACGAAAAACCTCTACAATGGCATGGAAAATGAACAAAAAGGCATGCAAAATGTCTACAAAGTGCTGCAAAATGACCGAAAAGAAACAAAAAGACCACAAAGACGGGGCCCTTTACATGTCTGGGTCCATTGTCTCATAGTCTATCCATAACTAGAGAACCAGAAGTGCATTAATGCTACAGTGCCTGCAGTGGTTATTTTAACTTGATCTTTACTACCGAGTGGTTTCACCCCTCTCTCTGGTATCACGGGGTCGTCGTCTCACTGCACCGCGCACGACCCGCTGGGCAGGAAGTCCTGCACGTACACCGCCACGGCCTTGGTCAGGTAGGTCATGCTCCCGAAGCGGCCACTGGGGGCGCTGTCGTACAGCAGCCTGCACACTCCCGTGGACGGGTCCCGCTCCAGGATGTGCTCCTCTGCTCCCAGGTCCCTCTGGAGGAGTAAATCCCACCTTACTCACTTCATCACTAAACTACAAACCCTTGGATTTGTGTCTTTGGACGTCCTGCTCACCTGATCCTTGTGGAACATGTCGTTGGCCAGATGGACGATCTTCTCCACGTGGATGATGGAGCCGATGCTCGGGATGTCCACGTCGGCCAGCATGGTGAGCACCAGGATGGCCTCCACCAGCAGCTGTCGGTACTCGGGCTGAGGGACGCGGTTCAGGACCGTCTCCACGTGAACGGAGAATTTGATCTCTCTTGGTGTCATCTGGAGCGGGGAATTCAGACGGATAAAAGACGAGACGATGTCGGAGATCTTTCATTTGGCTGAACACACACTGTGTCAGTACTGATTTAAATTTGTGTATCTACACATTCAACTTTTGTAAACTGATCTGCTTTGACTGTGAACTACTCGTTTACAACTACCCAAAAATTAAGACATCAAAATACTGACATTGGACAATAAGCAAGTGGATCTCTTACCTCTCTGGTAGTTGATGAAGGAAGGACGAACCCTTCTATGGACAAACCGTGGCACTGGAAAACAATGTGGTCATTACTTTACGTACTAACTGTCTATTTTTTTGCGTGTTGCTCGGCACAAATTATTTTTGGGACGACATTACACTCCAAATCGAAAATTAGGTTGAGGCAACAAAACCACCGAAGTTAGGTTGAGGCAACAAAACCACCGAAGTTAGGTTGAGGCAACAAGACCACCGAAGTTAGGTTGAGGCAACAAAACATCACGGTTGGGCTCAAAATAACTATGTATAGCTAGTTTTAGGCAACAAAATGAACGTTGGGTTCACGCAACAAAACCAGTTTAGGTTTAGGAAAAACACAAATGTGTCTCTTTTGTAAAAACACTTTGGGACTGAAAGAGTTTTATTTGTTGTCTAAAATATGTTTTGCTGCTGCCACCGTTCACAGCAGTACATTGTTCTCTTTAATGTCTTTTGTTTCAACATAAATGCTAAAATTACTACAATTTGGCAATTTTCTGACTTTTCTAGACCTTTGTACATGCTCTACAAACGCGGAGACTCAATGTGTAACAGCAGTTTAGTGTGAACCTTCTGCAGGATCCTCCAGACTTTCTGGTAGAAGCCAACAGGGACCCGGTTCAACGCGCCGTCCAGACGCCTCCTGCGCAGCCATTGGCCCTGTCTGGTATCCTTTGCGACCGGCAAGTATTCCGGAATGTCCAGAGATTCTATGGACTGCAGCCTGTACCTCTAAATTGGCGAAAAAACAGCAAAAACATCAAAAGGTTTGTTTTCGTGGAAGAACAGTGCCCTCTTCCTCTTTCACATGAAACAAGCAGACTCCATATCTGACCTCAATGATGAAGTTATTGGCTTGTATTGAACTGCAGCAGATTTAGCCTACACAACTCAAATTTAATAAGCAAATCTTTACCCCAGATTCAAAGGTTTCTATGTCCAGCGACTGCGATCTAACGCCCTGAGAGGCAGAAAAAGAGCAAAAAAAAGAAGGAGAGAAACAGAAAAAAGATGCACAAAATTAATAAACAGGAAGCCGGGCAGGTGGATAAAAAACAAAACAACCGCAGAGCCGGAGGAGTCTGGCTTCTTACATTAGAGTCACTGCATGCATGGATATCAGGATGGGGAATAATAGCAATGAGGTTAGAAACAAAAACTGATGAAACTTAAACCAAATCTTATCATTACGCAACAGCAATTTAACATATAATAATATTAATATATTTTAAATACATTTTGGAATCAACCCCGGTGACATTTTCAATTAATGAAGATTAAAAGAAACAGCAGATTGATAATGAAAACAACCATTAGTTGCAGCTCTATGAACAATGAATAATCATCAACAGCAGATATTTGCAGCCCCGCTCCACTGAAAGCCACACAGAGTGTTAGAGGCTCATACGTCGATGTTCACGTTAATTACTTCAGATGAATTAACACCCAGAAACACGTTTAAATGTCGGTATCACCGTCACCTTGCGAGTGGAGGTCAGTGACTGGTCGAGCTGAAACATAAGATCCACTCTGCATTAAAAACTTCATACAAACCTGTTCATACTGCAAAAACAAAGTACAGTATTGCTCCTCGTACATTATCTGTAAGTATATACAAATACACCAATTACTCTTAAGTATCGCAGTTATTTCAGGGACAATTACCGATTCAACAAGTCCAAACATTTTCAACTAGCGGCATAATCACCATCATCATCATCATTGGTCAAAGACAACCGGACATACACGTACAAATTAATTGTTATTACTTCTTTGAATTAAATTTTCCGCAATTCGCTTCTTACAGCCTCTCTTATCTATGAATTTCATCATCACCTTCACTGAGTCAGTCAAAGACACCCTGCGGTCCATCTGCAACAGAGCAAACACAATGAAACGGGACTATTTGTTGACAACCAGCTGCAAAGTCTTAACCCTAACCCTTTGCTTTCAGACAACTCTTGTCAAAATTCACTCCCTACACCAGGAAGTAACAGAAGTCTCTAAATTGAGAAACAGCACTTGACTTGAAAAATTGTTTTGGACCAGACGTGCAGAAGAGTTTGAGCATCCTCCTCCTGACGATGAAGGCAGTGTGACGCAGCAGAAAGCTCTGGGACACATTTCATTTGTCACCGACAGACCAGCGATGGAGGAAAGATCTCATTGGTGAAGGTGAAGTAGCACCTCCAGCATAGTTTAGTATTCTACTTAATTTAACATAATCTATTAATAACCGATGTCTTCACAGTAAAAAAAGAAAGAAGAGGAAATAGATGTTCTACTGCGATAGTTAATATTCCTTCATCAACTTAAATGGATCCGTCAAGGACAACCTGTGCTCCGCCTGCAACACAGAAACCAAGTTGTAAATAAATCACAGCCACGAAGCTGCTCCAGTGATTTATTTAAAACCAAAGCCCAATCTCAACTATTCATTCATTCATTAATTTCCACCTCGTGATGTTTTTTTGCCATCGAAACCGTCTCAAATTATCAGTTATTCTGAATTATTTCCACGATTCTCCTCCGATGCAGCGCCACAATTATTTCCCCTCATCAGCATCAACCAGGTGAATTACCACCTCATCATCATCATCATCATCATCACCACCATCATCACCTTACTGGGATCCGTCACAGACAACCTGTGTTCCAGCTGTGAAAAGACAAAAGTCCGTTTGTCCCCCAAGAAAATAGACAATATTTTCAAAATAAGATCCTCTATCTTCCTTCACCGTCATCACACGTTTGATGCCGTCAGCACTTTGGAGATCAGTACACATACAAGTCAAAAAACACATGAGGTAATATCACGATACTAATGTGTAGAATGTGTGTTATAAATAGAACTATACTGTGTTTAATCAGTAGCTTCCACTCTCTCCTCCGGTGAGTGTTTGTACCATCTTCATGTCGCTCTTCAGTTTGCTGATGCCGGCTCTCTCGCTCTTGGTGGCGCCCACGTTCCCCAGGTGGTGGATGGAGATGGCAGGACTGACGCCGGCATCCAGCTCTCTGACTGTGGAGACAGAGGAAAGGGGGGGGGGGGGAGGGGCTTACAGTAACGGCAACAAAAGCATCCGATTGGCTGTGTGTGCGATGAAGGGGTTTCATGATTGGAGGACTGACCGCTGCGCTGCACGCCAAACTCTTTCCCGCTGAGGATGTGATGGAGGAGATTCTTCAGCTCGGAGGGAGCGAGACTCATCAGACTCTCTGTAGCCTCCTCTCCTACACACACACACACACACACACACACACACACACACACACACACACACACACACACACACACAAAATGGCAAAAACAAAAAAAAGAGATCACGGTTCCAGCTTCATAAATGTGTGTTTTCATACTCTGCTGGCGGTAAACTTCATATTTTTGGGGTTCTGGACCGTAAACAAGAGGTTAAAAACAGGGATTTTGGGAATCCGCTGACATTTGACGGACCAAACATCACCTTCTTCCTCTTCATCGTCTCTCACCTGAGCAGTTGAGCGACTGGGCCAGCTCGGTGGCCATGACCTGGATGATGAGACCGATCCGGAGCCTGAACATCTCGCTGAACAGGCTGGGCTGAGTCCTGATGCTCATAGCCAGGTACACCATGATCTCCTGCAGGAGGGAGGGGGGAGGGGTTAGAGAGGGAGACAGGAGGACCAACCCCCCCCCAGGTGATGGTGGAGGATGAGACCCACCTGAGTGAGTATGGCCACGCTGATGTTGTTGTCGCTGGCCTCGTCGATGAGAGCCGCCAGCTGGTCTGGAGGGATGGGGGCGCTGATGGTTTTCTCTCGGGGCTCGGGGGGCAGACCCACCGTCAGGTGCTTCTGATGAGCCAGCAAATCAGAGCAGGCCTACGGGCGGATCGCAACCAATCAGGAGAGAGACGAGAGGAGAGAGAGCGTGTGAACTGTACGAATGTCACCCGGTCTTATTTAAAGCTGTGTGTGTGTGTGTGTGTGTGTGTGTGTGTGTGTGTGCGTGTGTGTGTGTGCGTGTGTGTGTGTGCGTGCGTGTCATACCGAGTCGAGCTCCTCCACCTTCTTCTTCAGCATGCCGGAGATCATCCTGATGAGGCTCCAGTGTTTGAGCTCGCCGGCCTTCTCGTAAAGGTCGGACAGCAGAGATCTCACCGTGGAGCCTTTGCCGTGCAGGTGAGTGTCCCAGTCCATGCCTCTGAGAGAAGAAGACGTACAGACGTAGAGATCAGTCAATATCATCATTCATCGTCTTTGATGGAGTCGCATCGTGACGGAATCGTATCTTGAGATATGGTGAAACACAAATACGTCGTCTAAATTGATAACAACAAGGATAAACTGACTAAGTTTCATTGTATTTATGGAGAAAGCGGTGCGCCTCACTTGTCTTTGAAGAGGATGTAGAGGATATCAGCCTGGTCCTGCAGGCTCTGCGTGTGCTTCAGCAGCTGGACCAAAGCCTCGTAGTCGACGCCGCCGCTGGCCTCTCTGGGGATGCCGCTCTCTGCCGTGAGCGTCATCTCCGGAGCCTGGAGGACAAAGGAAGGAAAGTTAAAGCTGTGGTGGTGGAGAATAAATTAAACAAAAGGAGATGACAACACACCCGAGCTTCCTGCGGTGCTGAGGAGTCTGGGAGGTTCAGGTTGAGGGAGGGCTGAGGGGAGCGGAACAGCTTGTTGGGCAGGTACATGTTGACGTCTGGACAAAAGGAAACAGAGTGAAGCTGAAGCGCCGCGTGGATATTTGGTGCTCGGTGTCGTTTTGATGGCGGATCCGCTCACTGTGCACGTCGAGGCGCTGAGCCTTGTTCATCAGAGACACCATCTCCTTGGTTTTGGTGGCCAGAGCCTTGAACCTCCCCAGACCCCCCGCCTGCTGTTTGGGCTTCTTGGGGGCAGCGTGGGCCAACAGGTGGTCCAGGTACTGAGCGAGGTCGTCAGCCTCTGGAGAGGAGGACAAAAGAGAGATGATGGGGGGAATAAAAGAAGGGAAGATGGAGATAAATAGAGAAACAACGAGTCAGTGAGAAAAGATTCAACTCACCTTAATCTAGTGTCCACAGCATTTAGACTAAACCATCCGAGTTATTAATACAATTTAAATATCTAAAGTTATTATAAGCGATGCTATTATTGTCAACAAGATTTCAGTAAAACTACTGGCCTGATTCTCATCAAACTTATATAAATAATAAGAAATATAATACAAATATAATAAAATTAAAACGTAAAAAAAAAAATATATATATATATAAAATAAAAATATAAATAAAAAATTACTAAAAATACAAATAAAATAAATATGAATTAATGGAAACAGTAGTGGAGTTCTGTGCTCTCCGAGTTCTACTTTCATAACATGTTTTAACAAGTAACATACATTAAAAAAAAAGGTTTCTTCACCCAAATCCCCCAAAAAACCTATTTCTTCATGCATACTTCCTGGTATTCAGCCATACATACTGAATTGTTTAGAAGCCCGTTAAAATCTTACAGTTAAAACTGTTATAAAGACAGTTTTTAGTGGTTTGGGGTGGCAGCAGCAGTAGTGCATGAGTAAAAAACAACATTATCTGCACGGCAACACACACTCAGATTGATCGTTCACAATCAAAACGCCTGCGAGATGTTACACGAGCATCATCTGCAGAAGGCGTTGCATTCACTGACAGACAGCAGCTGTGAGACAAGACAGATGAACACATGCTCGTTTGTTAAATGATGCCGGACGTGCAGAAACACGCAGAACTGTTAATGTTCTTATTGATACAGAACATTGTAATCTGAACACTTAAGATCAGCTTTAAAGTTTTAATGTAAAGTTTTAAAAGTCCAGATGAGCAAAGCATCGTTTCTCGACCTTGTGAAGCCGTGACGCCTGCAGACGGAGATTATTTCTCGCCAACGAGGCCTCCGAGGGGTCCGCACGTCAAAGGTTGAGAAACGTTTTAGAAACAGACGAGCGTCACAGCAGAGAGGATGGGGACAGTCAGTGATGAAGGAACTGGAGACTAAGGAGATCCGGGTACTTTATTTAACGTCATGTTTCAGGTAGTAAGTATTTAAAGATGTATTATTTTTTGGGATTTTCAAAATAAGAGGTTAGCTGAGTTAGATCAGTCTCAAAGACGATGTTAACTTTGAGTGTATTTGTGGGTTAATCATGGTGTTACCAGAACGTACAGGCAAAGCACAACTACTCTGCCTGTCCGTACTTCTACAGTTGACGACGTGTATGTATTTCAGGAGTACATACCACGAGGAAGAGTCAAACCAACGATGGGAAACAAACCAGCAGGCCGTGTAACGGTCGTATAAAGACTCATCTTCCATCGCTGGTGTCACCGTTCCTCCCCATCCATCCATCTGTTGTTGTTGTTTTCTTACCATCATCACAACGTAACTCATGCACGTATCCATCGCCGTCACCCTCATCATAATCTTCGTCGCGGCTGCTCATGCTGCCAGAACCCTTACCGTCCAGGAAGCTCAGGTTAGTGAAACAGGAAGTGGTCAAGAACTCCGACAGCTTCCCCGTCTGGATACTGGAGAGGAAACACAAAAACAACAAACCCCCAAAAAAAACAATAAAAGCCTGAAAATCATTTGCAATACGGAGGCAAAACAGACAAAATAGAAAAACATTTCTACATGTTGATTTCTTGACATAGTTTTAGAACGTTGAAAGAGAAGAAAGACGGAATAGAACAAATGTCAATGATGCTCCACAAACTCAAAAAACTTGAATATTGTGAAATTAAAGGGTATTTTTACTCACTGATCTTCTTACAAATCAGACTTTCTGGATAAACAGTAATTCTGGTCGGAAAATTTAGATTGAATTGCATATTTTTGGCCTTAAAATCCTGACATTTAATCTAAAAACCTTAAATTGAGCGTGTAGATTGCGTGTGTTAATGCCCTCTTCCTGTTATTAAAGCCACTGAACTCTCAGCAGCAGCGACACACGAGACAAAACCCCGTCTGCGTCTCAGTAAAGCTCACCGTGCTCCTCCATAATATCCGTCCTGCAGCTTCCTCAGTGTGGCCAACACGGCCGGGTCCAGGTCTGTGTGGTCTTCAGCTGAAAACACAACACGAGGAACACTTTCACTCTGCAAAGCACCAACAAAACAGTTGTGATTTTCGTATAAATGAAGAGTTCCCATTCTAAATGAAGCAGGCAGGCTACTCTGTCCTCCTCTTAGTGGACATGCAAAGTGTGTGTGTGTGTGTGTGTGTGTGTGTGTACTGACTCAGCATCGTCTGAGAAACGGGGAACGTGACGGTGGGTCTCCCGGTCATCCTCCATCTGGAGGCGAGGTAGGCGATCTCCGTCCTCAACATCTCCACGATCATTTTGTTGTCCAGAGCCAAGTAGAACTGCTGATGGTCGATGAACTGGAGGGATGTTAGGGGAGAAACATGGGGGGGGATTTAAACAATGTTTCACCTGGATGATGTTTCATGACTCGTGAAGCTTCAGTATTTGTTCTCTTTGTGATGTTTCCAAGTTGGCAAACACGTGTAAGCAGAGCTGGAGGACGTTCTTATAACGTTTTAATGTAACTTGACGGTAACTAGCGGCCGTGGTTTGAGCGGCTGAATGATGGTTTCCTCACTGACCTGAGGGGTGAATGAGAAGATGGTGTTTCTGATGGTGTAGAACTTGGAGGTTCCCAGCACTCCGATTCTCCTGTAGGGCCGTCCCGTCAGACCCAGCCTCGGGTTACGACCTGCAACGGGAGAAACAGAGCGAGTGAATGAAGTCGGGTTAATGCCGGAAAGGTAAACACAGATGGAAGCGCGTCCGGTGAGGTTGTACCGAGTCTGGCGTAGATGTGGCTGAGCACTCTGGAGGGCTGCACGTGGATCGGGTGGATGTCGGCGACGGTCTCCACATCGATGCCGTTCTTCAGCAGCAGCTCTTTAATCTCCTCCGTCTCTGCAAGAACTGACACTACGAGAGGAAAGAGAAGGTTTGGACGCTGATCTGGGACCGAAACCTGGTCAGGCGTCCCGTGAACTCACCCTGTACCACCACGTCCGGCTTGGGGATGGTGGAGAAACGTCGGTTCAGAGGGTCGATCTCTCCGGGGGCGAGAAATCCCTTAAAAATGATGGAGAAAAAAAGCTTAAAAAAAGGTCACAGAATCCACAATTACAGAATTAACAAGATAAAAAACTAATAATGCGTCGGTGGTAATCGGTGGCAGGATTTGTTTCTTTGCGGCTCACCTCGGACAGAAGGTTCCCCAGGATGTACAGAGACTGTCCCCATTTCAGAGGACATTTGCCCAGCGGGATCCTCTCCACAGAGTGGGGGTTCAGGTACTCCTCCTCCACCTGTTAGCACGAGCCAATAAACAAACAGACAATGTTGAATCATAGCAGGTACAATAGAGAATGTCAGCTTCCCTCAAAGGCCTCACCTTGTCTGGGGGGACGCTGTAGAGCTCCGGCAGCAGCCGAATCCCGTCTTTCTGTTTGATCAGGATGCCCTCCAGAGCCTCCTGGTACTCCTGCACCTGGACCACAAACACAAGATATATATATATATATATATATATATATATATAGAAATCACACATTTCACATCCAGGGAGGCTGTCACAAAGAAAAGAGGCGGTACGGGTGAGGGTTACCTGCTCGGGGCTGTTGATGAAGATGCCGTCCAGTATGAGGTAGGTCCAGAACAGAGGCCACTCGCACTCGATGTTCTCAAACAGCTTCAGCTCCGCAGACTCGTAGTACAGGCGGTTTGGATCCTGGGAAATGACATCAGTGTGTCATTAGACAGCTGATCTGCTGCACAGGTATTACTGAGCAAAGACGGAGGTAAAGTTTGGACCCTTTAAGACTATTTCCCCAATAATCCCCCAAAAAATGTCACAAGACGCAAAGCATAAAGTACACTTTTGGGGCATTAATAAGCTTTTTAACCTTCCCCAAAAAAAGACTGTTTGATCAGTCAAAGTCGGGCATTTAAAGGGGAACTTCTGTATTTGTTGGACCCTGTTTCCACATATTGTTTTGTGTTGTTGTTGTTTTAAATGTGTTCAGTATTGATGGCAGATGGCGGCCAATAAAGAACTCCTCACCATCTTTGCTTCTTTTTGCCACTTACAGGCTCAGATTGTTATTACAGTCCGAGTCTGTTCTTGTGTCATGTGACACAACGGTGGAAAGTAAACGCGAGTTAAGAGCCGGAGAGAGGAGAGCCGGTGGAGGACAGAAAGCAGATGGAGGCGACGCTCGATTACAGAGCGAGACTTCTCTGAGCGAGACACACAAAACCAAACAGACGGATCGAGTGAAAGGTCAAGGAGGACGTTCTGCGCCTCCGTGGGATCCTTTCCAACATGATGTCGGACACTTAGAATAACACTCTGAGCTATTTTAGTGGACGCACATTGAGCGCATTAGCGGCAGCCGTCTGCAGCGTTCTCCATCAATACTGGACTGACTGCATTCGTCACTTAGACACAGAAAACATGGAAAAAACAGGGTTGAATAACAGCCGAGTGGCCCTTTAATGCCCGTCTCTGTCTTCATAAATAGATGGTGGACTGTGAAAACACCACAATTATGGAAATAGGTCCACGGCTTTATTGCTCAAGAGGAACATGAACTCTGACTTTGAAAGAATAAACCTATTTTCTCCTCTAAGAGTGAAGCTCTTTATGCTCCGGTCCATTCAACCAAACGGTCCTGCTGAGTCACCGTTACGTAAGAGCTGAGAAACGCCGACCGTGACATACAGAGCAGCCGCACTCAGTGAGCAGAGATTCATTTAGCCGTCTGCTTCATGTAGCTGAAGAAGAGAGGAGAGTTTAACCCTCAAGTTCAGCTCATCAATAGTCAGAACGGAAGTCGTAACGAGCTCCTCAAAGTCCACAAACATCTGTCTATTTACTCAGCATCTTCTGCTCTTAATGACCAAAACAAAAAGGTGCAGATCTCCAGTATTTCTATATATCTATATGGATCTACTTTCACGGCCGGTTTACCTCTTTGGGTGTTTTGTGTCCGTCTCTGAGAAACCTGCAGCAGCCGTATCGCCCCTGAAGAGAGAGGAGACAGGAAGTCAGCGAGCGCTTCTTTTACTATGTTTCTATGTAAACAACATCTCGACTACAGGAGGACGTCTGCTTCGTCCGTCGTGTAGACTCTTTTAAAGAACACGACAACAACAATGCGCCGCTCTGCACCTGCAGCTTGGAGATGATCTCCTCCTTGGTCGCGTTGACGATGCTGATGTCGTCCACGGCGAAGGCCGGGTACGAGATGATGGCCAGCACTCCGGCATCCACCTCCTTAGACATGGAGGCTCTGGGTAACATGGACGTCAGGATGGACTGGTGAGGGGAGGATAGACCACAGTCATAAGCTGCTTTACGACAGAGTGAGTGTGAGTGTGTGTGTGTGTGTGTGTGTGTGTGTGTGTGTGTGTGTGTGTGTGTACCTGGCAGTGCTGGATGTCGTCAGCCAGCGCGTGGACCACAGATCCAGGTCCTCCTTTGGCTCCGAACAGGTTCAGGTCGTCCAGAGCCTCCAGAGCCGCCTGGAGGACGTACAATCATGTGACTCTCAATGACCACAGCAGTACGTCTACTCGAGTACTTTACTTATGTACAATGTTGAGGTACTTCTTCTTTACTTTAGTAGTTTCATTTGGTGCTACTTTATACTGGAAACACTGTATTTTTTACTCATTTACATGTATTTGATTAGTTACTTGTCAGATTTAAATTAATAAAATTATAAATCAACTAATAAATTATAATATATCATATGTATATAAAATATACAAAAGTACTGTGAGTATATTTCTATGCTAATACTTTTGTACTTTTAATTGAGTACGAGTTTGAATGTAGATACTTGAAAAATACACCACAGAGTATTTCTACACCGTAGTATTGCTACTTTTGAAGTACAATATCTAAATACGTACTTCAGCACACATACTGTGGATTACAACACAGTATATGAAGTATAAAACATAATACAATCACACTGTTTGGCTTTTATAAATACTAATATCTACATGCAACTACTGGAGCATGTCCTGCAGAGGGGCCTCTTTCCCAAGTCTGAAACTAAATTGTGAGAGTGTGTGTGAGTGTGTGTGTGTTGTAAGTGTGTGTGTGTGTACTTGGAGTACTGTGTTATTTCTGAGTCAGGAGAACCTGATACCTCCTCTCCACTGCGGGCCGAGGACGAGGAGTGAGCGTCCTGTTATGTGAGAACTTCATCACAAGAATCTCATATTTATTATGATGATTTATATGTTTTTAATATTTCATAACATTAAAAACATTTAGCTTAAAAATGGCTCTTTGAGAGAGATTCCAACTGAAGGTTCAGCAGCACCAAGACCAAGTCCTTCTAAAGGTCCATCTAAAGGTCAGCCTAAAGGCCGCACCGCAGCAGCTGTGTGTGTGTGTGTGTGTTGACCTTTGCCATGCCTATAGAGCTGGCGTTGATCTCAGTGATGCCCTGGTTGGTCTTGTCCCCTCTCTCCCACATCCCATAATCCTGTGAGGAACCAGAAACAGACGTTAATGGTTACAGAACAGATGAGTCGGCGATTATTGAAAACGGACGCAGGAAGTGAACGTACGGCCACTTTGTAAGCCGCCTCAATGTAGAACATCAGGTTCTGAACAACGTCCACTTCATCCTGTGTGTAGACGATGTGGAGACCTGACACACACACACACACACACACACACACAGACACACACACACAAATGTACTCAGGATGAGCTGCTTTTCCCCCCAAAAGTACCTGCAGTGCTCCCTCATACTGCAGAAACGTGTCTCTTGTGTATATTTACCGGATGCCGTCATCTGAGCGAGGAAGAGCAGGAAGAGCGAGGTGGCGTCCACCTGCAGGTGACCCCACTCGTCGTCTCCGACCACCGGAGCACAGGTCCTGGTGTTGTACTTGGCGTGGAGCGAGTCTGAGGTACTCCGGCTGTATTTAAACTTCTCCACCTTATCCAGCTGCAACAGATGACATGTGAGGCTTCAACAGCTGCATGAGCTGCTCACACCTCCGTCCAGAGGGACAGGTAACAGATGTGCATCAAAAAGAGGTTTTTAAGAGCAACAACAGAAAGCACATGATGTAAGTGTGTGTAAGTGTGTAAGTGTGTATTACTGTGACACCACACACCTGCCTCATTATGCCCTGAAGGATTCCTCTCATCAGCTTCACCACGCTCTGGAGGAACAGGTCAACAATGTTAAACAGAGTTCAGGCAGAGAGACACTCTGGACTAAAGTATATTCACACACACACACACTCTTACACACACACACACACACTCTCTCTCTCTCACATACACACTCTCTCACACAAACACACTCTTACACGCACACACACACACTCTCTCTCACATACACACACTCTCACTCTCTCACACACACACACCCTCACACACCTGCTCCAGCTCGTAGGCCTTGGCCTTGTCCTCGTCCCGGTCGGCGTTCTTCCTGTAGGCCAGACTGAGGGCCCACACAGACAGGACGCAGTAGACGTTGTCTCTGACCCACGAGTGAGGCTGGTCAGCGCTGCCCGGCAGAAGACCGGTGACCGGGTCCTGTAGGACACATACAGGGGGGAGGGGGAGGGGGGGTCACTGGTCGTTATTTAGGTAAGTTTAATATCTTCAGGTCAGAGAATCGACCGATTAAAAAAGTGCAATGCATCCCAAAACTACATTACCCATAAGCCCCGGTGCTTCCTGCTGTAAAGACAGACAACACACTTTCATAACAGAAGAAGATGCAGATGAGGAAATGTGAAACTATGCAGTTTGATGAGGAACTGGAGTAGAATGTGTTCTTTGTGTACTGCATGTAATACACATTGGCTTCCTCTCTGTAGCTGCTGCTGCAGCTCTTTGCTCCATGTTCAGGTTTTACTGAAGCAGTCTTTCACTATCAGGTCCGGTTTCATCACTGACGGAGAGAAATGTCACAGAAACGTTGCACAAACAACGAGAGAGTCAACATGTTGGACCTCTTCTTCTTCTTCTTCATGGGAAAGTGATGATTCATGTGTTTAGAGGAGCAAACGTAGAGTCGCTTTACAATACATATAAATATACACAGATATTTATATATCTGTGTATATTTATTGAGCGGAGAGGAACAGACGGATAGATTTACTGTGCAGCCTCAGCTCCCAGTGAGCACATTACGGTCATTAGTGCAGCGATCCGGTGACCTGAACACTGGCTGGAAGCCATTTTGGGTCAGATTCAAAAGGTGAGCTCACACAACGTTTGTCCTCTTCTTCTTCTATGGAGACGTTTATCGTAGTTTCTATACAACTAAAGAAATAACAGATGTTTGAATGATGTAGTCAGAGTCCCGCCCTCTAAACCAGCCTCTATTCCATTTAAATATAATACATTTAACATGTTTTCTCTCCTTAAGTCTTCAGATTCTATCTAGTTTTTGCAGCTCGTTGTCCTGTTAGACTTCTATCTTTGTGAGGACCAAAGTGAGTTTTAGGTGTTAGTGTTTTTAGACCCGTCATCACTTCTTAAAAAGGCTATTTGAGAGATTTTAGAGTTACGTTTGGAGTTTAAGGATGTGTGTAAGGATGTGTGTAAGGATGGGACGATGTTGGATTTCGATTGGGATGAATAATTAAATTAATTTACATAATCTGGATGATCGTGAATATGAAAAAGATGCAGAATCCATCATGTTTTAGTGTCAGTTAAAGCATATTTATCATGATTATCACGATTATTTTGGCGAGGATGATCGTGACATGATTAGATAACCTATTGGAGTTATGTTTAGATGAGGTTTGTTATGGTTTATGTTCTGTACATTATAATTTAAAAGTATGTGGACTGTTCGTGGGACTGTCCCAATAACAGTCCCCCCCATTCCCAATGTACGGTGAGGAAACACCAGAAGAAGGACTTGTGATGGATACAGCTCCAAAAGACAGATTTAAGAGATACAATAAATAAGAAGAAATGTCAATAAATAAAGTTTATTTAAAAGCCAGAATAAATGAAAGGAAACATACAATAAATAATATTTAAATTAAATTAATAAAGCTGAATTTAAAGTCCAGACTACAAAGGTAACAAACAATAAATAAATAAATATATATAGAAATAAAGCTAAATTTAAAAGGCCAGATTAAAAATATAAAGTACAATAAATAATAAATGAGCCAGACTAAAAGGTTAACCAATAATAAATAAAAATAAATAGAAATAAAGCTCAATATAATATATATATATATATACACAGACTTAAAAAGGTAACAAACAATAAATGTTAAGAAAGATAAATAAGACTCAATTTAAATGCCAGATTAAAAATGTAAAGTGCAATAGAGCATATAGTGTGTGTGTGTGTGTGTGTGTGTGTGTGAGAGAGAGACCTGATGTATTGCGTAACGTGCACTGACTTCACCTCCTGCATGAACACATCAGAGTGAGTTCTCACCCACCAGACTACTTTAATATGTCTCTTAATATTGAACATTGAACACGTGAAACACTCACTTGGTGCCTCAGGATAGTCTGGTGCACCATCCGGGCATAGTTGTCCAACTTAACGCCGGAGTTGCTCCTGCTCCTCATGATTGACAGGTCCAACGGTTGAGCGCACTTTAAGAGGGAGGGGGGGTTAAAGTATTCAACAACTCAAACTCGCTAAATCCTCGACGGTGAAGTCATTTTATCGACTAGAAAAGTTGCTGCAAGGCTGGATGTCCCGATAAATGCTGCTCAACGGCGGCGGCAGCAGTGACGAGCGAAGGACCCACAGCGAGGGTTGTAACCTGAAGCTGCCGTAAAGCTGCTGACAGGAAGCAGGAACAATACAGGAAGTTACGAGATGGGGCCTTCAGAATAAAGGCGTGTCAGAAATAAAAAATAAAACAATATAAATATATCATTACTGACAGACACTGGACTGCAAGTATTAAGAATAATACTTCTGTTACACGTTAGTTTAAATACATATCTTCTTTTTTGTACTTTACTCTCACTGCAGTATTGGATTTCCGTGCTTAGCTGTTATTACATATTTTATTTTGAATTTCTTAAACGGAAGAGGTAATCCTCGTTTTAAATAACTTGACACTATTGTACCCTTGAATGAGTGTACCCCACTCACTTGAGTGCATGAAATGTGGTTGGTACAAGTCAGCTGTTTTTGGCGCCCTCTAGCGAAAAATAAGTTATAGGTATATTTATTTTATTTTATTAAAATATAGTTTTTTTTATACATCCATATCTTAATAAATATATCTTACAATATAACACATTTATTGAGCAAAATCTGTTGTCTAATCGTTGATGCAAACTCTTTTGAAAAGTTAGCTTGTTAGCTGCTTATTGAGAAGGGAAGTGAAAAGACTACATGAAATCCCAGAATACTCCTCGCGCTGTGTGCGTTCCACTTTGAAAACGTCCGCGCGCGGAACGTTGGATTCGATGTTGATGACCGTTAGGAGGACAGTTTAGGACGCAGCTCTCCGTCGTATTCGTGACCATAAATCGTTAAATTAAAGAAGTTAAGAAATACTATGAAGTTTATTGTATTTAACATTTTATAAATTACATTTTTATCATCGTTGTGTTTCGTTAACGTCTCGAGTTGAGGTGAACACCGGCAGTGAACCGACTTTACCGGGGGGGGGAATGTTGACGGTGTAACACCACACTTGAGAAGAAGACGCCGCTCGGAAATCTCTTCACTCTAACATTTTGTTTTTAGCTCCATTCTCCATTCAAACATTATTTATATTTTAATACATCGTAAATGAGTCACAGGGGAGACCGTGATGATGACGACAGTTGCGGTAGTAACCGGAAGGTCGCGTATGTCTACAGCCCGGAGTACATCGAGCATTGCGACAGTTTATCCAAAGTGCCAAACCGGGTGAGTTGGACCGAACGTTAACGAGCAACCTTTGTATTCACGTCGCAAGCAGCCGTTTGTGCTCGCGAGCAGCCGTTTGTGCTCGCGAGCAACCATTGTGCTCGCGAGCAACCGTCAAACGTTGTGCTCACGAGCGACGGTTGTGTGCTCACGAGCAACCGTTCTGCAACCGTTGTCCTCACGAGCAACCGTTGTCCTCATTACATTACATTACAGTCATTTAGCAGACGCTTTTATCCAAAGCGACTTACAACAAGTGTATTCAACATAGCTATTCAAGAGAACTACCAGTCACCAGAAGTCATAAGTGCATCTCCTTCTTTAAACAAGCATCTAAGCGCATAAACCAGAGCCAACGTACAGTGCAGAAACAAACCAATACAATAAGTGCAACAAACTAATACTCACGAGCAAACGTTGTGCTCACGAGCTCTGCTTCGTTGTTGTCGTCATCGTCCAGACCGTTTAATTGTTGTTGTTTATTATTTCCTGTTATCTTCCAGGCGAGTATGGTCCACTCACTGATAGAAGCCTACGGACTCCTGAAGCACGTGAGGTGAGTGACGGCTGATGACACGACGATTAAAACTCATTTACGTTGGAGATAAACAGCTAAACATTCATGGGAAGATGTCAAGTATATCTTCCTGCTTGCACAGTTCAAGCTCTGGTTCACCTGAATGATGCAGATTCATCTTATTTTGGAGGGTATGTTGTATTGTCTCTCCAGCACCATTAAACCTCAGGTGGCCTCCATAGAGGACATGGCCAAGTTCCACACGGACTCGTACCTGGAGCATCTCCACAAGATCAGCCAGGACGGAGACAACGACGACCCGCAGTCGGTCGACTACGGCCTGGGTGAGGAAAGCAAAGACCTCACCTTTACAGCGTTATTTAAAACAGAGGGAGTAAAGTGGTACAAGTGTTCGTGCAGTACTATGTTATCGACAGCAGGGGGCACTATAACACCAGATTCAAGCAGAGAGCACAGCTCCTTATCTGAGCTGAACCCTCAAAGACATCCCTCCATGTTTGTTGTTCTTGGATGAGCTGCCTCTACGTCCGTCCTTCTCCGAATGTTTACATTTCTAACTTCAGACCGATCCTCAAGTTCAACCCTCCTTGTTTTCGTTTCCTTGACTCGTTCCCTCCTTTCACCCCCCCCCTCATCCATCAGTGCTCTTCTTCGTGTCCTCGACTCGTCCCGCCGTCGCTTCCTCTCCCGGGTTCATCAGCAAACGGCTCCACCTTTTCCTGGATTGAGACGCTTTCTCTCTCTGCCGTCGCTCTCCTTCACCTCTTTAGTCTATTGTTACGTCACACTTTGTTATTTTCCTTCGCTCGAGTCCATTCATCTCCCTCACTTCTGTCTCCTTTCCTTCCTCCTTTTCTTTTCTTCTTTTATTTACAGCCCATCAGTTTCATTTAACCTCTTTTATGAGGACATGATTGAGCCTTGAGAAGTGCTGCCTGTACAGAAATAACACTTAAATCTCAGATAAATATATTTATTTCAGATATTTATCCCCCCCCCCCCCTCCAGGTTACGACTGTCCAGTGGTGGAGGGGATATACGACTATGCGGCAGCAGTAGGGGGCGCTACGCTGACAGCAGCCCAGTGTCTGGTGGACCAGAAGTGTGAGGTGGCCATCAACTGGGCGGGCGGGTGGCACCACGCCAAGAAGTAAGCCCACCTGTGGATCCCGCTCACCTGCAGCCGTCCTCGTCAGTTCCACCGATGGGCCTGAGGGGGGCGCTCCAGGTAAAAGGTCACGCTTTTTAAAAACGCACACCTGTTTTATTTGTGTCCGTCTCACAGGGACGAGGCTTCGGGTTTCTGTTACGTGAACGACGCCGTGTTGGGGATCCTCAAGCTGAGGGAGAAGTACGAGAGGGTCCTCTACGTGGACGTGGACCTGCATCACGGAGATGGTACGAACAGAAAGATCAAACAAGTAGAAAAAAGATCAAATAAGTAGAGAACTCAATCTGTGGTGTCGTCAGAGGGATGTTTGTTATTTTATTTATTTTGTATCGACTGAGCTTTCTGTTATTGTTTTTATTTTCTTGCTGTTGTCTGTCAAAGCAACTCTGTTTTTAAAGGTGCCATATAAATAAAGTTATCATCATTATCATCATAAAGCACCTAAATATATATATTTTGTTGCTCTTTCTTTCTCCTCGTCTCACTTCAGGTGTGGAAGATGCCTTCAGCTTCACGTCCAAAGTCATGACCGTCTCCCTCCACAAGTTCTCTCCTGGATTCTTCCCAGGTCTGTCCTTACAGATGTTTAAAATATATCTTTTAAAAGATAACCTGCGCTGTAAGACAAGTGTGTGTGTGTGTGTGTGTGTGTGTGTGTGTGTGTGTGTGTGTGTGTGTGTGTGTGTGTGTGTGTGTGTGTGTGTGTGTGTGTGTGTGTGTGTGTGTGTGTGTTCAGGTACGGGTGACCTGTGTGACACGGGGCTGGGTAAAGGCCGCTGGTACGCCGTCAACGTCCCGCTGGAGGACGGCATCAAGGATGACCGATACTACCAGACCTTTACAAGGTACACACACACACACACACACACACACACAGAGTAACTCTCCTGAGGGCCCTCAGGCTCCTGATTGGCCCCCAGCCTGCATCAATATGTTTACGTCTGTATCGTTTTTGTTGTGCAGCGTGATGCAGGAAGTGCGAGCGCAGTTCAACCCGGAGGCGATGGTCATGCAGCTGGGAGCCGACACCATGGCGGGTGACCCCATGTGCTCCTTCAACATGACTCCGGTGGGGGTGGGCAAGTGTCTGCAGCACGTCTTGGAGTGGCAGCTACCCACACTGCTGCTGGGAGGAGGTACGCTGGTTGTGTGTTTATCTCTGTCCACGTGTTGGTGCGTATGAAGCATGTGTGTTTGTGTGTCCCTGTACGTGTACTATTAAAGTACTCCTTATGAAAGGTGGATACTGTCATATATCCCTTGTGTGTGTGTGTTTATGTTTGCTTTGAATCTCAGTGATTCACACACACACACACACACACACACACACACACACCATGCTCTGTTCCAGACCCCTCAGCCAGATGATAGCTACTACTTATACGACACAATGAAGCCATTTTACTCAACTACAATCCCACCTCTCTTCCTTTCTCTCCCTCCCTCTCTGTCCTACATACTTTCTCTCTCAGCTATATCCTCCTCTCCTTCTTGGTTCTTGTCATTCTCTTGATTTCACTCGAGTCCATCCTCTTCACTTCTTCTCAGAGAGAAAGAGACAGAGAGAGACAGACAGAGAGATTATGTTTACTTCCTGTTTATGTATCCTTCTAATTGACTGTTAATTGAAATGAAACGAGTCCACACAGATGAATTTAAGACTTTTCTTTGCCTCACTTTCAACGGGTTTATATCTCCTCAGCGTCTGCCAGACATGCTTCATGTGACCACATGCTGATGTTTCCTCTTCATACCTGTCTGTTTCTCCTCTTCCTTCACCAGGAGGTTATAACCTGGCTAACACGGCTCGTTGTTGGACCTACCTGACGGCAGCGGTGCTCGGAAAGACTCTCTCCTCTGAGATACCGGACCACGAGGTACGACCACGCTCTCTCTGTCTCTCTGTCTCTCTCTCTCCGTCTCTCTGTCTCCGTCTCTCTCATGGCCACAATCACGCACATTCACATATTCCCACATGAACACAAACGCGCTCATTCATTGTACTGTCACACCAAAAACCCCACAAACACACCCCCTTGTGTTCACTGTCTGCTGAGTCACTCCATCTAATCAAAGATGGCCGCCTGCTTCTCAATAAAGGGGTTTGTCTGCAGGTGACTCAGACCGAGTGTGTGTGTGTGTGTGTGTGTGTGAGAGAAACTAGTGTTGACAGTTCCTCTCTGTCTGCCTCATCAAACACAGGCTCCTCTCTCTCCATCTTATTTATATAATTGTTATTAAAGCAGTAATCTAAGTTTTAATGAGTTACTGATATTAAAGAAATAATGCATGGGTTACTTCCCTTCATGTTGGTTCTTACATTAGTACTCTTTGTTGTTACCAATGAGGCAGGTTAGTGCGCCGTCGCCATCTTGGATTACAGCAGTATACGTCGCTGATAGAGACCTGTCAATCACCGTGTAGCCCCGCCCTAAAGCATCCCCTGCTTTATGGTCTGTTTGACTCTAAATGGACCATAATGTACTAAATGAACATCATGCTGTATTGAAGAAGACTTGAAACTAGAGATTGAGACCATAAACTCATGTTTACAATGTTTACTGAGGTAATAAATCAAGAGAGAAGTAGAGTCATTTTCTCATAGACTTCTATACAACCAGAGGAGTCGCCCCCTGGTGGACACTAGAGAGAATGCAGGTAGAGTATAACTCGATAATCATCAATGTTCTGATTTACTCCAACAAGAATACAATGAAGTCTGGTTTCCAAATCAGGTCATTCATTTGATTTCTGTAGTTCTGTGATGTTATTAAGACGTTTCCTGTCGGCCTCCAGTAACAGCATTATGAAACGCAGCACTAAGCAGACCGTTGGTTATTGCAACAGTCTGCTTTCTGTGAACCATTAACATTTAAAGTGGAACTGAATCTGGTTATTCGCCGTAATCAGGTCACGGTCTGGATGTAAACAAATTAACCTGCTGAGAAGTGAGTGGAAACACTTCTTGGATTTGCCTCCGCGAGGGAGGAACATCATGGCGGTGATTTAATAGAAGGGACGTGTGTGATCCCGAATGTTGTCATTATGCTAACTGCTAAATCAAATAGACTCCAAATATCAGAAGACCCATCTGCCTCTCTTGCTCCTATATACACTCTCTCTCACACAAAGGGTCTCTTTCTCCAGCCGCTGATTTTTGGACCTTGTCTTGGTCAAATGTAATGAATAGCTGTGTGTGTGTGTGTCTGTGTGTGTGTGTGTGTGTGAGAGAGAGAGAGTGCGTGTGTGTGTTCTGGCTGTGATGAAGGTACCTCTTGTTTCTCCTTGTCAGCGTCCAATGGCCCTAAATAGCCTTTGACCTCATTAAGAAGCACTCACTGAAAACAAAGCAACTATCAGTGCAGGCAGCTGCCACAGACGATGAAGACGAGGACACACACACACACACACACTCTCTCACACACACACACATTTTCTTTGAAGAAACAAACAACCTAATGGCTTTTCCTAACTTGAATGTTGCTTATTGGCTTTCAAATATAGTAGTTAATCTATTTTGAAGTTGAAGTACTGCACAAGTTAACACACACGTGTGTGTGTGTGTGTGTGTGTGTGTGTGTGTGTGTGTGTGTGTGTGTTCGTGGCCCAGTCTGTGCCCGTTGTGCTCGATAAGAGGGGCATTTATCCATGATGACCAAGCAAAGCTGAAGTTCCAGCGACACGGGGAACAAAAACTACCTTTGTACCCTTTTCTCTGTGTGTGTGTGTGTGCGTCCACCCTTCTGCTCTACTGTAGACTAAACCACATGAATGCACACATTCATTACAGTCGGATAATGAACTAGTCTGTTTTATAGCAGGTTTTTTTGTGTTTCTTTGTATGATAAATTGCCGCCAATGTGGAGAAAATAACTGATACTCAAATGGGAAACTTTCCGTTAGGAAGTCACACCGAGTAGAAGTTAAATAAATGCTTTTATGTTTCCACTGTGCTGCTGCCGTAGACTGCATATAAAGAGGTGGACATAGTCGATACTGGTTTAAGAGAGTTTAGTGCTGGTAAAGCATCCCCTGCTTTATGGTCTGTGTGACTCTAAATGGACCATAATGTACTAGATGAACATCATGCTGTATTGAAGAAGACTTGAAACTAGAGATTGAGACCATAAACTCATGTTTACAATGTTTACTGAGGTAATAAATCAAGAGAGAAGTAGAGTCATTTTCTCATAGACTTCTATACAACCAGAGGAGTCGCCCCCTGGTGGACACTAGAGAGAATGCAGCTTTAAGACATGAAGCATTGGCTTCACTTTTCAGACCTGCAATGTGTCCTGAAACGTTCTTTTAGTTTCAAGCATCAAAAAACAGCCACTTTAATTTGTTTTATCGACTCAAATCTCACGGAAATCAGTCCAAAAATATTGATGTAGGTTTTATTTTTGTTGGTTTGGGCTCATTTTTAATGGAATCAACTTCATCTGTTTTTTCTCATCAGTACCCGAGAGGTTGAGTGCTCAGTCTGTCGTGCACAAACCACTGGACTAAACGGTTAAAAATAGTAGTCTAAGAAACACAAACATCAGTCACAGTTGGCCGGTCACATCAACAATAGTGCTGCAATATTCTCTGATTACCAGTCAAAATATTACCCACAATGACCCCGCTGCTATCACACTTATTATACTCCAATATCTTATGAAAACACAAGTAGAAGTGCCTTTTGTAGTTTGAACCGGGACTCAAGCCGTCGGGTCGAAAAGTCATTAACCCTCCCTGTTGACTTGTATTGTCCGATAGCGGTTAACTGATCTGCATTGACCCCCCCATTGTGTGACAGTGGTGGAGCCAATCTGCGTGTGAACACTACGGGTCAGAGGTCTGTTAACGTCTCTGATTGGACGGCCATGGGGAGTGTTTTCAAGAACGCGTCCTCACTTGTTGTTTTTACTTCTTCAAGGAGATTTATATGCAACGTCTGATGTCCACATGCTGTGTAAATTCAACGTCACAGCAGCTGATAGCAGAGTTTCTGGACTCTACGGCTGTCCAGATGTCCTCCCTACGAGGGACGACCCCCGAAACACGGCTCTGAATCAGTCACACCCGGAGTATTGATCAGGTCCGGAGATAACGGTTCTGCTGTCGGTGCTTTGAAAAGTTACAGAGTGAGATGTCCTCGTCTCAAACGTCCTCTCTCTGTCTCTCCAGTAGAAGCTGAGAACTCTGGTTGTCTCAAACACAATAACAAGACACAAGTAAGAGAGGAAGCAGCAGCAGTTTATCACAACATCTGGCCAACAAGCAGAACATCAATCTGCACATACTGCTTTACTCCTCCCGTTCTTACCCTTCACAATAAAAGCCCTAGACATATATGCGGCATCACTGTTTACCAGGGGAACTGAAATCAACAAAAAAAGCCACCAGCCGCCATTGCTATGGAAAGTTTTAATTGCGTTATACCCAGAACCATGTGTGAAAGGCTCCGCCTCCGTCAGTCATAAATAGATATTACAGAACTGCTGGGAACAAACTGGTCAACCTGCAGTGTGTGAGTTCAGTTCCTCTCGTCTCCAGTGAGAGAAACAAAGGTAAATACGAGTGAGTGTCACAGGAAGGGAGGACGTCTCTGCTCCCAGATTGGCAGAAGGGGAGGGGAAGCGTCCCGCCTCTTTACTTCCTACTTCCTCTTTTCCTGTCTGCAGCCACTTCCTGTCCCGCCCCTCGCTGCCGTCGGGGATGTGTCGGCTCCCAGAGTCACGGGCTCAATCGCCGGAAACGTCACCGGAGGAGAGTGTGTGTGTGTGTGTGTGTGTGTGTGTGTTGAGACCGAGGGGAATTTGCCTGTTTACAAAATGACATCTTCCATTAATCCAGCGTGTTGCTCCTGTGGATCATTTGTCTGAACGTGGCGGGGAACGTGTCTGTTGGTTTGTACCAACAATGAGCTGAAAGAGTTCGTTTCCTTTTTAGAGAGTCACGTCTGTGATATCGTGTTCATGGACGGGCTTGATCCTAGAAGATGGGATCATTATTCACGTTATCTTCATTTTTATTTTCCTATAAGATGCTTTACCTCGTAGAACACATGAGTTTCTGGTCCACCGCTGCCCAGATCGGTTGGTTCCAAACTAACTCTGGTCTGCTTCTCCAGACTGGCAGCATGCCGACCGCCATCTTCTGCTTAACATCAAGGCAAAAATATTGATGCACCGTCTTCTGCTGCCAAGTTTTCTCTATCGGTTTTAAAATGTAAAGAATGTTGACCGGAGCAGCCGACTCCTTTAGATTAAGCAGACCTGCAGGTTCACCGCTCTGCTCTGCAGGAAGAATTAGCTGCTGAAACTGACATTACTCGAAGTTTAAACGGCTAAACAGTGAAGTCATGTTGGCTTTGAATCTCATCTCCCAGGTTTCCTTCTAGCTTTCCTGATTAATCCCCAAAAAACACAGTGTTTGTTGCCTTAAAAGGAAAACTGACAGACGAGTCTATAAAAGACGGATTGACGAAGAGGTAGAGGAGGATGGGAGAGAGTCCAGAGAGAGGGGGGTGTACGTGTGTTATGTGACTGTGATTCGGGCATCGAGCCGCTTTTCTTTTCCTTGTTGAAAACATTCATCAGAGAGCAGACACACAGTCCATTTGTTTTTCGGAGACGTTTTCCCCTCCGCTGTGCCGCTCGGCATCCTTCGTAGCTGGAGATCCTGCTGATCGCTGTGAAAACAAACACAAACACACACACACACACACACACACACTGCTGTCAACAGATGGGCTCATGCACACGAACACACACACTTTTTACACACACACGTTCATGTTCTGTCTTTCTACTCACACATGAACTTTCATAGAAACACTAATAAATACACATGTACTTGACAAGTATACAGATGTATATTATGGATATACTACAGCTGTTATTACTATGTATTTAATTACACTACGCGCAATGCATCCTGGTACACGTAGGCACTGCCGCCACAGCCCCACAAGCAGGAGGATATATATATATATATATATATATACACACATTTAGATCCAGACGCACCGTGTTCTCTGCATCAAGGCCGGTGTTTCTCATACGGACAGTGAGTGATGGGCAGAGGGTCGGTGTTAATGTCGGCGGTGAATAACCGGAGACCTTCCACTATTTATCTCCCCGTTAGTCTCTGCCGGAGACACTGGAGCCAGTCAGCTGGTACTTCTTCTGTCTCTTGACCTCGTTCATGCCTCACTGGATCGCCCGCTAAACTCACTGGTTTTATATCAGCGTCGCTCTTCTTCTTTTCCTCTCATTCTACTGCTTCATGTAGTCTAAAAAGTATCACGAATATTACAGAAATATCTCTCTGGAGTGTCTGCACCTCTCTTTCTCCCCATGGTCATCCAAGCCAAACAAGCAAGCAGCAGGACTGTGTGTGTGTGTGTGTGTGTGTGTGTGTGTGTGTGTGTGTGTGTGTGTGTGTGTGTGTGTGTGTGTGTGTGTGTGTGTGTGTGTGTGTGTGTGTGTGTGTGTGTGTGTGTGTGTGTGTGTGTGTGTGTGTGTGTGTGTGTGTGTGTGTGTGTGTGTGTGTGTGTGTGTTGCTGGACAGCAGGAGACAGAGCACTGGGTTCATGGGAAATACATTGCGGGCGTGCATGTGTGTGTGTGCGTGCTAAGTAACCACTCTCATGTTGAGCTCCGCTGAAACCGGAGGTAAGACACAGAGACTCATCGGGGCTAATTGGACAGACACACACACACACATTTAAAGACACCATGGATATTTGCTTGTAGGCATGTACTCACGCAAGCAAATATCAGCAGACTTTCACACAAACACACACACACTCTTACCTTCATCTACACACACACTAGCATGCATTCCCTCTCTCTGACTCACACACACACACACACACACACACACACACAGGGCTATTAAACAAAGACAGAGTTGTCTTTGTCTTTCAAGTACACCAAAGTATACTCCTACTGCATGTTGGCTCAGCTCTCTCTGTGTGTGTGTGTGTGTGTGTGTGTGTGTTGCCAATACAGACTTTTCTGAAGTCTTCTCTAATGACATACATCTAATCCACTAAAGGGGTTCAATCCAAAACCAGATATTCCCGTCTTAAAATGGGGGCATTAGCGCAGAAATCATTACGGGATGTTTACAGACTCACTCCGCCAACTTAAAGGAGCAGTGTCACATTATTTTGGGGTGTTTGCCGTCTTTAGATCTGGTCAGAAGCTTAAATTAAATGTTCATCAATTTTGCGCTACCGTCGCTAGTTTCAGCCTTCTTAGAATCAACTTTCAATGCTCCACTTTTGCCTACAATCGGATGATTCCAAACTTTATTTGAGAGACAAACGTCCGTATATTTAGAGTTTGTCTGGAGGAATATGGGTCCTATTGCTCGTCTTGGCATGTTTCTGCTGAGTCCTCAGAGTCCGAGGCTTTCACAACAGCCGCTTGCAGACGGACTGACGCACTTGTGGTCGGACTTGGCCTCCGAGTTTGTTTTGCTCTCATGCCACTGAGTCACGGCCCGAACAAATACCCTGGAAATTTGTTTTTCTAAACCGACGTGCTCAGGTTTTAACTTCTGCTTGAACCCACTCTCTGGGTTTCCACCTGTTTTAGTTTTTTTATTTTACTCGTACACATTGGCAGGTTTTGTTTCATGGAATCAGTCCGACTCTGCGTGAAATGCCAGGAGCCTTTGGTATGTGCTGAAATCATCTCAGGCCTTCTTCTTCTTCTTCTTCTTCTCGGTGAGGCCCAGGCGGTCCAGTGGAGCTTTTGACTGATTTGTGGTTTCTGCTTTTCATTTTATTTCTGTACGTGAACCAGACGAGACCGTCTCATACATTTGTTTGTGTTAATGCGACTCCTAGACATCAGAAGATATAAGGAACATGTGTCCGTCTGAAAGCTCTGATGTGTTCATTAGCGACACCAGCAGCCTGGCTCTAGGGACGGGAATGCCGGTCGGTTTCGCCGCTTTGATACGGACTGAAACATCTCACATCTCAGCCACGAAATCTGACTTCGGTGAAGCCTTGACTTTCCCTCTCACGCCACCATGAGGTTCACATTTGTGGTGTTTGAGGAGACTTATCTCGACAGCTATCGGACGGATCGCCGTGACATTTGTCATAGACTTCTGGATCAACTGCCATCATCAGATCAATATCGTTACTCGTCCAAATACCTGCAAAAGGAATGGCTTTCCCGTCAGCCTCGGCTGCAATAAGTCTAAGAATGCTAACGTGCTAAACTAAAAACACTACACCAACGTCTAGAAGGGGAGAAGACTGTAACTTCTGCTCCTACATTTCAGGGTTCCTTCTGTATGTTTCAACCTGGACCCTATTTCCCCAAGTGATGAAACTTTTGAACTTGGTCCAAAACACCTCGCCGTCAATGAACGTCCAACTAAAAGTGCTATTTCCTTTCCACTGACAGGCTCAGATTGTTATCAAGTGTCTGACTACATTATGGAAAGAACCCTTCAGAGAAATACTGTGTTTTTCTTTAACATCCACTTGGTCCGGTCTGTTCATTCGCTCGGAGAAGTCTCGTTCTGGACTCTCGTGGCTTCATCCACATTGTAGAAATCAGTGTTAAAAATATATATAATAACAATCTGAGCTTGTCAGCGGCACAAACGAGCACTTTTAGTGGACGTACATTGGCGGAGAGGAGTCACAAAAACATGGGAAATAGGTTGAAGAATACCAAAGTTACACTTTAATACTTCAGTTACTTTAAATAGATTTATTTAACCCATAATACACAGGATCAAATCTATAAAAATCAATTCAAAACAGTTGACAGCATCAGGTTTTTTCCTCTGAAAGCCTGTAAATATTCATCACCAGTCAAGTTTCACAATCCAACTCTTCAAAGTCCAAACGGAGCCTGAATGCTTGCAGGAAAGCAGCTGCGTTCTTTAAAGAAAGAGTCAAAGAGGAGAGAGCGTACTTTGGCGCTCGGCTGCAGATGTCAGGGATGAAAGTAGGACTCAAATAACAGAAAAGACATTTTACAAATCCATCAATCCAGGAGACGTCGTAATGATCGCTGTGATGTGATGTCTAGTTTTTCACAGAGTACGGACCTGACTACTCGCTGGAGATCAGCCCAAGCTGTCGACCAGACCGCAACGACACCAAACACCTGGACCAGGTCATCAGCACCATCAAAGGTGTGTGTGTGTGTGTGTGTGATGTGTGGAGGCACAGGTGTGTCTGTTTGTGTGGGTGTGGAGGGTAAACAGGTGTGTGTGTGACTCCCTGAACCCTGGCTCACCTGAAGCCCTTTTGTCTCTGCGTGGCTCTTTTTATGTGGTTTCATGTGTCTGTTCTTGTTTCTATATGTCTCTGTGTGGGATGAAAGTATGACTTGTTCTTCTTCTCTTTTTTCTTCTTCCTCCCTGTGGCTCTTAACGTGTGTGTGTGTGTGTGAGAGAGAGAGAGAGAGAGAATACACGGCTGCTCTTTCACCCCCAACCTCAATCAGAGGCTTCATACATGTGGTATTTTACCCTTTTCGCATCTTTCTCTTTCTATACATTCCTGTGTGTGTGTGTGTGTGTGTGTGTGTGTGTGTGTGTGTGTGTGTGTGTGTGTGTGTGTGTGTGTGTGTGTGTGTGTGTGTGTGTGTGTGTGTGTGTGTGTGTGTGTGTGTGTGTGTGTGTGTGTGTGTGTGTGTGTGTGTGTGTGTGTGTGAGAGAGAGATATTCTGTGATTCTGTGATTCTGTGCTTGTAGCCGTGTGGTTAAACCCAAAAGCCGGGCCTTTTAGTCTCGGCGCTGACAGCCCACAGCGCCCAGGAGAGCTCCTCCGTCGGGGTGAAACCCGGGCGGAAAGTTGAGCGGCGGGAGCATTATTGTAAGGAGGGCGAGGTCGGGAACAAGGAGGGGAGCGCGTCTACGAGCCGGGTTCATTTTCCGAGCGCCGCGCATGCGTGCAGCTGCCAAGCCGGCTTCTTGAGGTCTGAACTCGGATCGTTTTCGGTGTCGAAGATCCGGTTTGTGGAAGTGTGAACCGCAGACAAACAGGAGATCCTCCTCACTTTCCCTTCGTCAGTGAAATGTAATGTTTGACACGGCAGCGATCCATTCTCTGTGAATGAGATAAGATCCTGGGAGGATTTAAATCTGGTCACAACACCATGTTTTATGTTGAGAAATGTCAGATGTATTCCTCATCTTATTCCGTATCAAATCTCCTTAAAATAACTGTCAACCATGCTTGGATAGCGACCGATTTAAGAATGCCCGTTATTGATCAATGAACCAAACTCAAGGGTTCAGTTCAAGACTATCAAGATCTTCAGCTCCATCCATCCTAAATGTAAATGTAAAGCATTGTTTTTAGGTCTCTAGTCAGCTTTTTCATCCGGGCAATTGTGACTCAGCAACTTTTAGTTTTTAAGCAACCCTGCTCCTGTAGTAATCATTTTAGGGCTGCAAGGAGAAAAAGGTTATTCAGCACACAAAAGGAAATGTAGCTAATAAAAATAATAATGATGAATTTAGCCTGTTTATAGATCTCGTGTATCAGTGTGGTCTTCATCATTCATAACATTCCCTCCGCTGTGTTGACCGGCTGCTCTGAAATGATCAAAGATGTCCGCTACACAGAAACAAATATAAGTGATCACAGAGTTTGAAAAACTATTTATTTTTTTTCCATCGGAAAACTTCAGCTCAGTGAGAACGGAAAGCCAAACCAGAGGGAGGAAAAAAAAGAAGTGTTCTCAAATGTTACCCGCATTAGAGCGGAGATGGTATCAATTAGCAACTGAAGAAAACACGTAAACTTAAACCCGGTTTATCTAAAACAGCATTAAACCCTCCGAGAGGCTCCAGGTCACATCACATCAGGGGGACGGCAGTTAGTTTTCCGATATTCGGTTGGTGCGTTGGCTCGCATTAAATCATCACAACCAGACGGGGCCGAGAGTAATCACTGGTTCGCAGTCATACGGCTTTTATTAGGGGCGACGTGAGGGGATCGAGGCGGATGGAGGGAATAAAAAAAAGAGGGGAAGAAATTAAACGCAGACGAGCCAAAGACGGAGAGAAACTTGCTGCCTCTTTGGGTCGGCTCGCCGCTGCTCTGACTCCACCTGAAGTGTGTAAATTAAGTGAATTTATTAGCAAAGATGCATTGATTTCACCTCTTTTATTGGCCTTCCCTTCCATCCACTTCTTCCGACCTGCCACATCTGTTTTATGTCCTCTCTCCTTCTTTTCCTTCATGTCTTTCTGTCTCTTCTGCTCACAAAATGAGTGAAGTCACCGCACAACAAGCGAGACACCGAAACCACCGAAGAAGTGACGGCATTATAATTTTAAATATCGGAATATATTTTGGTCTCTGTCTCTGATTTAAAAGAAGGACCCACATGTCTGCAGACTTAACAAATTCACACGAATAAGAATAGACCGTAACACACACACGCATGACATCATCGGGGTGGATCCGTGTTTCTCTGGAAGTACTGTGCAGTTTATAAACATTGGTTTCCCTGAGAAACTGTGCCGTGTGAGTTAGTATTTGTGTTTTGTTCTGTCTGCTGGCACGAACGGACCGTAAAGATTTCAATCGTAAAGTGGTAATCTCCGAAATCCTGTCCCAAACCCATATGTTCAACTAACAATGTGCACAATGTGAGCTCACTGCTAGCACATAATCTATTTTTATCTTATTAGCGACAGTAGATTGCAGACCCCACACGAGGACAAGTGTCAAAATATTTGAACGAAGGCGTTTAAGCTCTTTGCGCTGTTCGTTGCATTATTCTCCCAGAAACACCAGAGCGCGTACAAACAAAATGTAACCGTCACAAATCAAAAAGCCAAGAGCGTAACCGGCAAAACACCATAAACCAGCATCCACAAGCTCGATGATGGATCGTATAACATATTCATGGACTACTTTATTGCCTTTATACGAACCCTGTAAAGAAACAAGTCAAGTATTACATGAAAACGAAGGTTGACCGTCCTGTAAACAATTTGATTTAGCTGCAAAATATTCACTCAAATGTAGATTTTTAAGACCTATTTCTACTGCATCTATTCCTTCTTGATATAATCCCTAGACATGTAAATAGTGCTTATATCAGTGAAGTATTTGTGCTAACATTAGTACGTTAGCATACTAACGTTAGCATCGGACTTATCTCTACATCATCAGCCTCCACTGTACTTTGAGCTGAATGCTAACGTTAGCGCTCTTTTCTCTTTTACTTTCTATTTTTCCCGTAAAGCACTTTGTTACCTCACTTTTAAAAAGTGCGGTATCAATTTTAAGTATTTCCATTTCCTGCTACACGGGGAAACATTTATTTGATATCTTTAGGCACTAGTTACGTTGCAAACTCAACAAATACACTTTGTATTATTATGGATAATGATGCTAACGCGTTGCTAACGCGTCTAAAAAGTCATCAAACAGCCTTTTACTACCATGTCAGTTATTGTTCCAGAAATAATTAAAACCAACATGTTCCTCTCACAGACATCAGAAACCAATATAAACTGCATACTGATAGAATAAAAAAATGATTAACAGTGTGACGAGCGTTCAAAATATAAGTCTGCACATGTTTTTCTACTTTCGCTCTATCTGTCTTTCTTATTGTTTCTGTCTTTCTTATTGTTTCTCTCTCGTGCGTTCTCACTGAGGCTTGTTTAGCGGGCGTGTCAATTAAAATGTGATTTTATTTTTTTATTAGGTGATTGTCAGAGGCGGCAGCAGCTGTCTGACCGTGTGGATTCACATCTCTGTGTTTACGAGACTGGTAGCGAGATTTCCCCAGGGGCTGCTTTTGTGTGTGTGTGTGTTCAGCTTCATCAGTGTGAAGATAGTGTGTGTGGGTGTGTGTGTGTGAACTGCCAGCATTTCTATGTGACTGTATCTTATCTGCGTTTGTGTGCGTCAGCAGGGAATTATGGCGGCATCTTTACATCCTGCTACTCGTTAAATCACTTCTGCGCACACACACACAAATAAATTTCAAAATACACATTGACACGAAGAAATACATCCAAACATGTTCAGAGAAGACGTATGAGCACATTCATACTCAAACAAGAGACTTTGTGAGAAAATACCGCCGAGGAAACACACATGCGGTATAAAACCCACCCACAGATGCTGTGATAGACTAACGTTTGCAGGTAGTAAATACCAGAGGCCCCGTGGACACTCGTCACTTTACCACAATTTACCATCTACATCTGGTAAAGCAAGAGGGATGGAGAGAGAACTGATGGAGGGGGGAAAAAGAAAGAACCTGCAACTTTTTCAATGAATCTTTTAGTCTCTATAATATAAATAAAAACAAAACAAACTGTGATTAGAAATCTGTGATTTTGCAGGATTATCAAATGTCAGAACGCCACAAAGCTTCATAACACAGAGTTTTACCACTTTCTCTCTTCGTCCCGGCAGACGTCGGGTGAACGGTAGAAAGACTGGTTCAGGGTTTTATTGTTTTCATGGAAGTGATCGACGTCATGCGGCCTCGTTAAAATGAGTCCGGAGGCTTCTGTGGGTCGGAACACCACGTCCTGAGCAAACACAAACGGGCTTCGGTCAGTAAACACGAGCACGCTTTGTGCAGTTTAGCGTATTTGTTCTTGTGTTGGGAGTTGCTACGTGGAGTCAGATACAGACACAAGCACGGAGCGAGACGGAGCGTCCAGAGGAAGGAAAAACACATGGGAGCATTAAAACTGTTCAGTTTGTCCTCTCGATAAAGCCGCTGCTGTTGTCACTGCAGGCCCAACATGACAGGACTCCACTGACAGCTCCACAATGGCCAACAAACAGGACATCCTCCCTCACTGCGTCAGGGCAATTACTCACCCTCTGATCGTCTGTGTGTGTGTGTGTGTGTGTGCGTGCGTGTGTGTGTGCAACATGTTTATTTTTCTCAATCAGGCAATTTAACATAACAATAGACGAACAAAGCAGCATTGTTTGCAGTGCAACGTGAAACGTAAACCGGCGACTAGACTTTATAATGCAGCTATTGTGTCAAAAGTGTGTGTGTGTTTGTCTGTGTTTGTGTGTGTGTGAGTGAGTGAGTCAGACGTGGAAACCAAATCTGTGTCCTGATGCAAATTAACTCGGTGTTGCTTAACGTTGTAATTTCCATCTCGATTCCCTTTTTGCATGCTTGTGTCGTGTTTCCTCGGAGGCGACGGCCTCGGCCAGATGTTATTTTGCATTTTGTGCGTGTGTAAAAATAAATGTGTGTATTTCTGCTTCCATGTTTGGTTTGGTTTCTCTTGGTCTCTAAATCGTACATTTAGCATCGTTTTGCATTCCGTTTAACGTGATGAATTTCACCCTTTTGTCCTTCCTCCTCCGTGTGTGTGTGTGTGTGTGTGTGTGTTCACCCATGTACCCTCACCCCTCTCATTTCTCTCTCTTTCTCTTGTTTACAGGGAATTTAAAGAATGTGGTTTAGGAGTTGGCAGCCTCCTCCTCCTCCTCCTCCTCCTCACAAACACACACCATGTTTCCAAACCAGGTCGATACTCGCCGGCTTTAATGAAGACAATATGAAGCGGACCCCTTCGGCCCCGAGGCGCGGAGCGAACGAGGGAGGGATGAAGGCAGGAGGGGAAAAAAAGAGAGCGAGGGAAGGTTTTGGAAAACATTAGCTGAGTGTTTCCAGGGGAAAACGGTTTAATACGAGGGGGGGGGGGATGTGGTTTCTGGACACTGTTTATAATCCTTTAGTTTTTTGGAAAACGGTTTGTGTGAATGGGAAAGTTCAGTGTCTGAGTTTTGTTTTTTTGTATCGAGGGAAGCGTTTTGTGTTCATCCTATCAGTCGGATATTTTAAACGAAACGAAGAAACATATTTTTGCAGGTGTCCGGTTTCACGTTCACCTCGGTGCTGCTGTGACTTCAGCCCCCTGAGGACAGATGAGCACTAAAACAGACACAATACGAAACACTGAGGTTCCCCAAAACATCTCGTTAGACTAACAAAAACAGGGGTTTCTACGCAGGTCTGAAAAGTAGATTAAATGAATTGAGAAACTTGGAAAGTCTGAAAAAGTTTGGACAGTTAGACGAAGAGGAAGTTTTCCGCATTGGGCAGAATCTGTTTTTGTTGTCGGTCTATGGATTTAAAAACAAACGCATTTTAACTTTCCATTTTATCATTTAAAATTCCAAAGATTTCATGAACTTTTAAAGGTTTTAGATGAAAGCAGAAGACGTAAACTGGTAGAAGAAGGTGAAGTCAATTCACTTCAGGTCAATAAACAAACAGACGCAGGTTTTCTCACAAGGACCGTAAATGCATCGTCGACAAGTCTCGAAACGTTTGAAGATCACTAAACACGTCCTCGCTTACAGTTTATCACTGAAAACATTGACCCGAGATCTTAGGAATCTTTGGTGAAAATGTTGAACTCTGTTTAAATATATAAATAAATACAATTATATCCACTGTAGCTGCCTTTTAAATGTAGCTATGATGTCCCCAATTGCTCTGCAAAGTCTGTTTTGTTTTTGAAATGCAAAGATCTCAGTTGTCAGTCGTTAAAACGCCGAAACAGTTCTAAAAATAGCTGCCGAGTGCATCTGATTGTTTCCGGTCCTAAAACGTCCAGAAACGTCTTGTTTTAACCCCTCCAGCTGGAGCGCTTGTCATGTGGCACATCAGTCACGTTGCACAGCTGCACATCAGACTCTTCAAATCCTCTTAATGAAGATGGAATTTTAACACAAGTGGTGAAAAAAAACATGTGGAGGCTAAATGCATCATCACAGAAATGTTTTTTTGCATTGAGCAATCCCACTGTTTCATGACATTTCTTACCAAATCTGCATTTTCATAAATTTTTCTTTTTCTGTAACCACCGTGTAGCGTTATAACCACAACACCAGCCTGTTCTTTACTTTCTGTAGACTGAAAATTAAGCTATCAGCGCGTATTAATGACTTAATAACTGGCGACAGCAATGTGTGTGTAGATGAAGCATTGAGTAGTTTCATTTTTCTCATTTAGCGACTGGCTAGTTAGCTAGCTAACATTAGCTTCCTTATTCCACCATGTTTTCATGCTAACGTCAGCTGGCTAGTAAACTAGCTAACATTAGCTTCCTCATTCCACCATGTTTTCATGCTAACGTCAGCTGGCTAGTTAGCTAGCTAACATTAGGTTCCTTATTCCACCATGTTTTCATGCTAGCGTCAGCTGGCTAGTTAGCTAGCTAACATTAGCTTCCTTCTCAACCATGTTTTCATGCTAACGTTACACTGGTTACAGGAAATGAGTGGCAGCGCTCGGCCCCTGCTGTTTTCATGCTAATGTTAGCTGGCTAGTTAGCTAGCTAATGTTAGCTTGCTAATTCCACCATGTTTATATGCTAAAGTTAGCTAGTTAGAACAAAAAACAACAACAATAAACACCGTTTAGCTTTTGTATGGGCTTTCAACTGCATGTTGAAGTTTTAAAATTCATCCTCCATACTTGGAAAAGACAGAAAGTGGACCTTGAGTCAATATATTTAGCCACTTAACTTTAATTGTGGCAACTAAAAAACATTTTCAGGAATTGCAATCTATAATTAATTTTATCTGAAAATTCAATATTTCTTTTTTTTTTTTTTTTCTTGCAGATTTTCCAAAAGATTGGAAAGCCTTTTAACAATATAACTGTCAATACATGTATGTGACCATGATTTCCACATTTCATAATTTGTCCAAAACATTTTAAATCCACTTCAGATGAAACTTGTGTCGGAATGTTTTAGCATAACGTTAATTTGTTCGAGTACGTATATTAATGCTTTTTTTTTTTCAACTGTTGGCATGTTTTGATGTACATATCGCGGGCGTTTGTTGAAAATAAAAGTCAGGAGAGCATGTTGTTGTCACGTGTCTCTGCTGCGTCTTTAAGCGGTGATTTATGAAGTGTGTGTCGGTTAAAAGAGGCTTTTAAATGGAGAGCGTTTTTGAGAGGAACCACAAATGTCGGGCCAGTTTCCTTTAGAAGTGATGTTCCCCCTAAATTAATGGCATGGAAATTCACACCAAATGTAGGAGTCACCAGCCGGAGCTGGCATGTGTAGAACAGAAGTGTGTGTGTGTGTGTGTGTGTGTGTGAGTGAGGATTCCCTGTGATCTTTATGAACACTGCTGCGGTCACCTCGGCGGTTTGAGCCCAACGTAGCCGGAGCAAATGAAACCCATTACACCGTTTACGAGTTTGGAAAAGGAGAGACGATTGAAATTCTATCTCATAAACTGGGAGGAGGGGGGGGTTACACGGTAACCGTGAAGAAGGGCTGTAAACATGAGAGACGTGAGAGACTTTGTGTGTGTTTATGTAGTTTTTCGTTGCTCCGCAGAATCAAATTGGAAAAACTTGTGGAAACTCGATTGGATTCAGGGCACCGTTGGAATTCCTGGATTGTCTTTTCACTGAAAAAAAAAGATCCATCGTGACCCATTCAGATAATTATTTATAAGGAAAATGGGTCTCCTGGTTGTTGACAGCTGGATATGTAGACTTAACCAAGAACACTAGTCAAAGGACCATCCGTTTGTCACGGTCAGCCATGTTTTTTTGTTTGTTTGTTTGTGTGGAACACCTTGAAAAACGCTGACGAGCGCAAATTGAACGAACCACTTTATTACAAGTTTACAGCAAGTGTGTGATGAAAAAACAAATGATTTACTTAATTTAATGTAGCATACATGTAGCATATTGCTGAGAAATGACACAAGTGTAGAAAAGTTCATCATTGGAGGACTTTCTTTTGGGAACAACTGGTCCTGGTTCGTTACATAACGTTTGTCTACTTGCAGCCCAGTTTTAAATTGCCTACAGACAAGATTATGACACACATATACATATTATTTTATCATTTTTTTTTTTTAACCCCACCTAAACAAGCCGGGCGATGCAGACGTACTCTGTAAAGGAGTTGGCGCAAACCTTTGTCCTCCAGACTTACGCAGATTCATTCTTTTCCCTAATATGAAAACGGAAAGCTTATTTTTGCTCAATCAAACGTCTTTTTCTAAATTCTATTCTCTCATCAGCTTCATTAAACCTCTTTATCACACTTGGAAAATGACCTCCGGGTCAAAGAAGCTTCATAACTGCGACTAAAACAACTGGTTCCATTGTGACATACAGGTTCTCCATGTTCTGGTTGTTGTGTTGGACACACCTTCACTGCTCCGAGGCCAAAAACAAACTTTTTCCAACGACTTTTATGCAAATCAGCAGCGGCGGGTCCCTTTGTTTATTGTTTCACCACCAGTGCTTTGAATAGTTTGTCATCCGACTCTCGCTGATTCAGATAAACCAAAGCCTCGCCCTTCCTGTTGGGTAAAGGGAGTTTTGCCAGTTGCGCTAAACATTTGCATGAGTCTGTTTAAATTTGGGGAATTCTGTCAAAACAAAGCAGAACACACACACTTTGGGAGAAATCTGGGGAGGTCCATGCTGTTTTCATTAAAGGTTTAATCACTTTTCATCATTAAAAAAACAACATGCTGTAATTAATTGTCCTATGATGGAAATCACAAACAGTTCAGTTTGATTTGCATAACGTCTCCACCCCAGAAGGGTCGAACAAAGTGGGGCTCCTCCTCCTCCTCCTCCTCCTCCTCAACATGTGAAGTGTCTGCGGTCAATGGCGGAGGGGATTTACTCGCACAATAAAGACAGATGCCACCTTTTATCTGCTTAACGGAAGAGAGGCCGAGCGCGTGGCACTTGGACCACGGCGGCTGCATGTTGTTGGCGCGTAATGACGTCGTCCCTCTGCAGACATGAATGATGAATGGATTTGTTTTTGGGGGGGGGGGGGGGGATGAATTGGTCGAGGTTCCCCAACGACACTTTTGGTGATTTCCCCCCAAAGCAGCCTTTTGTTTGTCCCTTATGAATAAAATAGGAGAAGTTTAAAACATTAACTTTTAAACATTAAATCTGCATCCTGTGTGTCTGTGATCACCTCCGATACCTGATAGTCAGCACAAAGTAGTTTAACGTGTTGCTTTTGCCTCCAATAACACAGCAACAGGGCGGTCTGGTGTTACAGATTCATTAAAAATAAGAGGAAATTGATTTTGTTGCAGCAATAATGAATTAAGAGGAAATCAAGTTGCAGGAAAAGTTGCAAAAATCACACAAATGAAACGCGTTTATCTTGTGACTTGTTTCATTTCTTTATGCATAACATGTCTTCCTTTATATTTTAGTTATGTACACATGGTTTTATGACCCAGCCAAACCAAATTGTGTGACCAAATATAAGTGCAATAAAATAAAACAAGCTATAAATACATTTTAAGGGTTTTAAGTGGCCGTGACTGCGCTGTGATTTAAGCAAAGTGACGTTAATGGCAGTCTGAGCTTTGACTCTGATGTCTTTTTTGTATTTAAAAGGTGGTTAATTAATGAATTAATGAGACACGGAGCAGAACACAAACATTGCTAAGATCTTTTCTTCTGCTCCAACCGCCACATGACGTGATAAATCACTCGGTACATATTCATCAGTGTCTCTAATCACACGAGGACGTCTGCACAACAAGAACATGCAGTTATGCAAATCATTCACAGACCACCAGCCTCTCTGTCTCTCTCTCTCCCTCTCTCTCTCTCTCTCTCCCTCTGTCTCTCTCTGTCTCTCTCTCTCTCTGTCTCTCCTCTCTCTCTCTCTCTCTCTCTCTCTCTCTCTCTCTCTCCCTCTGTCTCTCTGTCTCTCTCTCTCTCTCTGTCTCTCCCTCTCTCTCTCTCTCTCTCTCTGGGTGAGAGACAAAGACAGAAGTGGTCCATTTGATTCCTGATGGTGTTTTCACTTCAGACTGAGCAACATCTGCCCTGCAGAGCGGCGGTGTATAAACTCTGGAGGCTGGACTCACCTCACGAACCCGGAGCTTGAAAGACCCTATCTGTTTTGTTTCTTCCACAGAAGACATGTTGACACGTCTCAGAAAAAAGCACACAAATAACCTGAAAGAGTGATGGCTGGGTTCCATTTAGCTGCTTCAGTTTCAGGGTCCTGGTATAGTGTGTGTTGGTTTGCTGTCCCGCTGTCATGGTTTACGGGGACATTTCTTGAAAGACCTTCTACACACACAGACTCATCACGACAAGTTAAATTCTGCAAAACCCCGGATTATGTTGCATTTACGAATGCTCAATGATACGTTTTTAGAATGATTTCTTCACTCAATATGTAGCATTTTATCATAGAAATAGAATAAAAGTAGAAGTGTTTTTCCGTTAGTTGTTTTGGTGACAACACACGTTAGTTGGCCCGTAAAGCGTCGTTGCGGCGCTCGCTGGGAAGAGAGCGGATGCAAGCTAGCTACCTAGCTAACTTGCTAATTCCACCACGCTTTAATGCTACATCGGCTACAGAAAATGAGCCAAACAAAGTTGACGATAGCAATGTTCTTTCCTACGCTGTGATAAGAGTGTGTGGATGAAGCTGTTCAATGGGGCTGCGACTGTTTCCGCTTGTTTCCTGTCTGCCTCTTCCCTCTGGATTGTCAAATAAAGGTGAAAATGCCTCCTCAAAAACAAGAAAAATTCAACATTTAATGGCTGGTTTTTATCCGTCAGAATCACAGGAAGCAGATTAAATTGTGTAAGGCGACTTGCGCCTGTTGTGACTTGTCACTGTGTTGACGCTTAACAAGCACGCCTTGTTCGTAAGCTTTGTGGGGAAAAAAGCAACTCACAACTTCATCCAACAAGTTGTGAGTTAAATAACACCCACGGCCATTGTTTTCTGTGGACAAGTCCTCACACGGCGAAGTCTTTTCAGCGTCAACAAGTTCTAAAGAATCAGTATTCATTCGCTCATTCCGAGCTGCACCTCGTGTACTTCTACTGCGGAGGGTGCAGTTTGTGGTATGATCACAGCCGATGGGTGTGTACAACACGAATACACCAAATACAAAAAAACGAATGTTATTTATTCCTTGAGGAAAATGTGTGATATTGGGCTGTATTAATAAAATGTACTCACAAATAAACCATCACTTAAATTAAATTAAAACAAATATTCTTTGACATGATCTGAGAAAGCCACTGCCACTGCCTTGTATTAAATTAAGTTTTTATTAATTTATTTTATTCTTTTATTCTATACCTGTCTTATTCTATTTTATATTTTGTAATTGTTCTACTCTCTTGGCTCTTTAATCACTGTTTTTTTACATTTGTAGTGTGTCTCTTTCGCTGTTGACGTTTAATTTAAGCACTTTGAATTATATATAATAATAATATTATATAATATATTTATAACTTGCCTTGCCTTTATTTATGTAGCACTTTTTGAAACTCCTGTTTTACATTCGGAAGAAGAGACGGACAAGATGATTTAAAACAATTGTGTAATAAATAATATAAGGACACAAAATGTGTACAAACGACAAAATATAAAGTTATAAGAGCAAGAGCAGTGCATTTTTAGATATTTTCTTTTTATTAAAGTGACCTATAGAGCGGCATAAAACGCAAAAAAATGCTTATATTTGAATGATAATTTGCTTTATTCATAATCTGAGTCGATCATTATTTGGCCCCGCTCCCTTGTGTTTGTCTCAACCAATAAGATCTGTCCATCCGGATCCTCTTTGAATCCATTTCCTGGTTTTGGGGATTCCCCCCCCCCCCCCCACACACACACACACCGGGCCGGTCAGTGAGGAGAGCGCGAGGCACTGAGCGCTCCTCATTCAGTAAGGAGCTCATTGAGGAGCTGACTAACCCTCCAGAGACTCTGCAGTTCAGCCTCTAAAAAACACTTTCACTTTTTAAATCTCCACAACAAATCTCTGTGGACTCTCCGGACTGTTACTGGACTCCTCTGGGCTGCACCGGGCGTGTTTTTATCCTCCTCACAGGTTGGTTTATTCCCTCTGCTGGGCTTCTGTTGCTCTGACAGGACGTGTCGGTGTGTGTGAATGAGTCTCCCTCCTAAAGTGTTTACATAACATTTAAATGAGGTCAAGCGGCAGTTTGTTTCTGCCTCGAGCTCAACGGGTTTTCACTGCAGGAGCTCGTGTGAAATCTAAATTTCCTCTTTGGTGTTGAGCTTTTAAATATCTTAAAGTCTCTTTATACCCACCGGGTTTAATCTTTAACAGTAGAAATGAACGACATGATTGCTTTTACGTTTGTTTCTCTAAATGCAACCAGTTCTGGTTTATTTGAAGCATGTTTGCAATTTTGCATTCTTTGTGATTCTTTCGTCATTTCACAATTAAATCAATAAAACATGTGACAGGAGCTTAATATTAATTTGAGTTTTTCCAGAATCAGAATACTTAATTGATCCCCGGGGAGAAGAAAAGGATTATGTAGAATAAGAATGTAAATTATGTACATAATATATAACACAAGTAAAAGTATAAATTATGTATTAATGGAGCTGCACAAGTTATTGTACAGTTTAGGCATTATTGCACAAAGAGTCTTAATAATACTTTGAAGTACTTCATTTTAAGAAGTAATTTTTCCCAGTTTTGCAAAATACAACAGACTAAAAACTTTGGTGAAGTCTGTTTTTTGTCTTTTTCTTTAATTGGCTTCTCATTAACCGCCTTCAATATGGAGTTGGAGGCAATTAAAGCAAATGGTGAATGCGTCATGCTGGGACAGCATATGGTGTGTGTGTGTGTGTGTGTGTGTGAGTGAAAGGGACTCAATTGGCTCGTCACGCTTTAATTGTGTAATTGAAACCCCTGTTGTTGTTGGTGTGTGTGTGTGTGTGTGTGTAGTAAATTTATACTTTTATTTAATTTATATCACATTTAATGACCAAACACCAAGATCCACTTCAGATCTCGTCCGTGTCTGTGTGACGGATCTTGTGATTTGATAGAAAGCTCCAGAACAGCGACAAAAGGGACCTCGAGCTCATGTAATGTTGTAGAAACCATATTGACTTTAAAGTTACTGACTCAGTGTTCCTGTTGGGAGCCACAGTGAGGACTTACCAGAGAGTTTAGTGACTTTATTGTCCTTTAATATCCCTCATAAACGTATAAAACAGAGCTGCAGTTATTACTTTTATCCGCTGTTAATAATTGTTCTTATTAAATGTCATAATTTTGTAGTTTTGACGGAAAAACAGTCCAAAAAGAGGCGTTTAAAGGCTGCAATCCATGTGCATATTTCCTCTGTTTTATATCCAACTTTCACTATTTCCTGTATATAATCTGATGAATCAATACAACAACAATCATCAGCTGCAGCCCTAACACACACCTGGAGACTGTGTGTTGATTATGTAAGAGCTACTAACAGCAGGAGGAGACTTTTTAGATAATTAAAGTAAACGCAGACCGGTTCACGGCCACGACAGCAGCCCGACTGCTAAATTAAACATATTTAAAGCCAGCGCCGACTGAGCGGTCTCATAAAAAGTGTTGAAGGAACACAATGAGTCCGGTCAGCTGTGAACAGGAAGAGCACTGGCTTCTCTACTTCGATACCCATAATTCCTCTGGGTTGTGACGTCCCTGAACCCGGAGCTCTGTGGTGATTTTAACCAAATAGTCACAACATTTCAATCTACTGGCTTTCGTGTACATGGACGAATTGTCGTGATGTTTCGGATGAAAACAACACCAATGGAAAGTCCGGTAGGATCCTTTTTCGTGGTGGACACACAAATTAAACGCATCCACATGGAGCAGCAGAGCTGGTGTTGAATAGTAAGAAAGAGCACTTCTGGTGGGAGGGGAGCAAAGAATCCAAATCATAAAAAATAAGCTGTTTTCTTCTGTTTCCAAAAACAGAATATCTGCAGTTTTTTTATTTGTATTTGTTTGTGTCTCCTGGACTCAATGTGCTGGAAAGCTGTTGAGCGGAGGCACCATGTGCAGCCCGGTCCTGACAGTAATCAGTCAATGAATAATGAACACACACACACACACACACACACACACACACACACACACACACACACACACACACACACACACAGACCTTTCATTGACAGCTGTTTGGTATCTTTGTGTGCGTATTAACTCTATCAGTGGAGTGCAGCTGCATGCCTGCCTGTAGCAATTATGTTCTCGCTAAATAGGAGCCAGTGCTGGGAGGAGGGGCTGTGTGTGTGTGTGTGCACATATTAAGTGATTGACTTACTCAAAGGATAGCCGTGTGTGTGTGTGTGTGTGTGTGTGTGTGTGTGTGTGTGTGTGTGTGTGTGTGTGGTAAAGCACACACGCTGTTTGAACTGCATGTAATATAAACCAGCTCGGGGACTTTAACGTGAGCCTCTCGGAGTTTTTCTGCAAAAGGGATTTCAGTCACACACACACACACACACACAGAGTAAAAAACACACATTTTGTCAGGCTTTACACAACACACACTTTCTTCCACACGCACACACACACACACGGTCAGACATATGCTCTGTTCTCGGGGCCCATATGTATTTATCATGCCATGTGACCCAATCACTCTTTGAGATCCTCAAAGGCTCTGTTGTGTTGGGAACTCCATTCACACACACACACACACACACACACAGACCTATAAACACTCACTAACCCCGTTAGTACCCACAGGCCTTCTCACGGTTAATTTGCTGCTCAATAGGTCAAGAGGAAAAGCAGACATCAAGCGAACACACACACACACACACTAGTCATGCGGCCGCCCAGTCACCAGGCTCGGCTCGTTGTGCGTTTCTCAGAGGACCAGGACTCCGGTGATTCAAAGGAACTGGAGTAAAGCCGCTCTTAAGTCAACAACGCCGTCGTCGTTGCGGTCTGAAGGGAGCCGCGTGTTCGTCAGGAAACACTGTTTAACGACCACTTCAGTTATTTGTCGTCCTTTCTTTAGTGAGTGGAAGTATTTAAAAGTTACTGTGAGGAACTTTTAACTGGTAGTAACTCTCGGCAAGAAAGCGAATATATTTCCAAAATTGTCAAACTATTTCCTTTGGAAAACTTAGTTCACCATCCAAACGCTGATTATGCATTTAGGTTTTCATACTTTTATGGAATCAAATATAGATATAGGAAACCATGCTACAATAAAGACTAGCTTACAATAAAGTTATGAAAACATTTCCTGTTTGACGGTTCTCTAGTGTCAGTTTACAGTGAATTCTTGTCTTCCATGATGGAGCCTGTTTCTCTAACGAGTTCATCTCGTCCCCTCCATGTCCCACTTTGATGACATTGCGTAACATCTCCATCTTTCTTCCGGCAGGTTCTGGTGTTTTCCTGGTGATGACCTCGCTGCTGTTCCCTGGCAACGCCCACGCTGCGATGAAGGACCTCTCCTCCTCCTCTCCGCTCAGCTCCCTGCTCCACTACCCGTCCTCCAAGACCTCCGTCGCGCCGTTCTCCCCGTCCGCCGGCGCCGCCTCGCCGCCCGGGTCGTCTCTGTCGTCGGCCCCGCTCACCAAACCCCAGCCCTTCTGCCTACAGACGGGGCCCCACCTCATCGCCAGCATGCAGCTGCAGAAGCTCAACTCGCACTACCAGAACCTCGCCGGGGCCTCGGCGGGACACCCGGCGCCCGGCGGCGCTCAGCGGGGCTTCGGGGCCTCGCCTCTGGGCGCGGGGAACCAGCTCCTCGGGGCGTCCGGAGGCCTCGGTGGAGGCGGGATGGGCGTCGGCATGGGGAACCAAAGCTCCGCCGCCGGCGGAATTATCGACTTTGACCCCGTGGACGAGGAGGTCCTCATGTCGCTGGTGGTGGAGCTCGGTTTGGACCGAGCCAATGAACTGCCCGAGCTCTGGCTGGGTCAGAACGAGTTCGATTTCATGTCGGACGTGCCGGCCGGTTGCTGACCTACGAGAACGACAGAAACTACCGAGAAGCAGCGCGGATTGTTTGACAAAGAGATTGTCTCTCCTCTGTTTGGTTCTCTCTCCTCCCTTTCTTTCTTTGATCAAATGAGGAAACTGAAGAGACGCTGACCGACAAACAGAAAAGTAAAAGACGGCTTAAAGAAAGAAAGCAAACTGTTTTTCGGTCCATTCAGTCGTGAATTTGTCTCTTCCAGGATGAAACTGGTGGTATAACCAACCTGGTGGGATAAAGAAGTCTCATCGCACACATTCTGTTATTTTTCCATTTAAATGATTCTTTTCGTTGGTAAAACAAGGTGATCGGCGGACGCTTGGAGACCTTTCAGAACACCAAACAGAAGCGATGACTTCGGCACACCTGTTGGACTTTCCTTAGCGTTCTTCTCTCTCGATCAACTTTAGGAAAATGAGGACTTCATGGGGAGATTCGTGAAGGATGACAAACACCACGTTTCCTGTTTTCTTCATGCACAACATCAGACTCTGGTCTCACGGGAAACAGACTCCCGTCTCTCGCCTTCACAAAGAAACCGATTGTCTGAGAACTGGTTATCTCAATGTTCTTCTCTTTTGGCTGATATGCCAAATTATTATTCAGATTATTCAGTGGCTGATATGCATCTGGACGTCTGGACAACGAGCGCTTCTGTAAGCGCGTCTCTGAGCGTAATGAATTCGATCAAAGGGGGGCGTGGAGTCGGAGCACGGGACCTGAATGGAGGAGACTGTTTCCCGCTCCGGAGCACAGCCACATTAAAGCGACGCAGGCCTTCTGTTGGGTCATGTGAGTCGCTGATACATGTTTTGTTTTCTGTAAAAGACAAACACTGACCCGGGTTGGTGTCAGTGATCCTTGATGGCACTTCTTCCTACATGGAGGTTACGAGGTTGTTGATTTCCAAGACGAGATAAATTCACCTGCCTTTTGCTTCTCCTGTTTTACCACTTTAGATGTTTGTCCAGCCTCAAAAGATCCTATTATCACCACACGTCCCCATCATTTGACCTGGAGGCTGCTGTCTGCACACCTACCAGGCGTCGTGTCCCCGGGGTTTAAATTGACACCCACCCCTCCACCTCTCGCCCACCTATAGGAGCTGCACCGTGCTGGCTCCTCCTGTGGATGGTTGCATGCCAGCATGGGGGCTCTGACCTGTATATCTGTTGTGGTAAGAAGAGACGGGGGCTCGAACCGTGCGACGGCAACAAAGGCCTTTCACCTCAACCTGCCGTGTCTGTCATCCTGGGCATTGTGGGTCTCCTCTTGGACCACGCACACATGAAATAACACACCTGCATACATGTGTATATATATATATATATATATACGTACACACACCAAACTATAGCGGCGGGCTATACAAAGGCCCCGAAAATAAACCCCCGCCACACACACACACACACACACAGGAGCGTTGGGGATGTGTTACAGCATGGAAACAGGAGAAGCAGCCGTGAAACCGGCACTTGTTCAGTTACACACAGACTTCACGAGTTATTGGGGCTGTTTGAAAAGAGATAAGAGCGTCTGCAGGTCTGGAGATGGAAGTGTGTGTGTGAGGGGGAAACTCTGAGCAGCAGGAAGACCACATGGCGGAGGGAAAACAACGCGCCGTGCCTTGTTCATTTATTTAGATACAGACGGGTCAGCTTACACACAGTTCCTCAACAAGCCGGCTATTTTGTCTGCACACACACACGCTGCCTAATGACAGTTGTTGATGTCGATTGGAGTCTCGGTTACTGTAATTCAACTTCCTTTTTCTTTCCTAAATGAAACGCGAGAAGCAGTGATTGATGAAAACCCGACGACGGGAGTAAGTTGACAGAATTCTCTACTTTAAAAAAAGGGATTTAGCAGGAAATTTACCACTTTACTGAGAGACGCTTCTCATCGCCCCCAAATCCAAAAGACAGACGCACTGATTCTGGTTTTCCGGCCCGTCTCGTCGACTAAGTGGGTCAAAATAACATTCTTCAAATTACAGAAAGTCTCGTGTTTGTTTCCATCTGCTCAACATTGTTTTAAAGTTCCTCGTGTGTGTGTGTGTGTGTGTCTTGTTTCGTGGTCCAGCCTTGATCCCAGCTGAGTGAATGTTATTGTTGCTGTATGAAGCACCCCCCCCCGTCCTCCTCCTCTGAGAAGTTGCCTGGTCGAGATGTTTGAATCGTCTGAGGTTTCATTTCCTCTTCTCCTTCACGCCTGATATTGCAGATTAACCCCGGCAGAGACCTTTTGAACCAAAATATACCTCACAGCTATCTGGTGTCTGATGACTAAAACTGAGCTCCATGCAAAAATATTCCTCTTTTCCGCTTTCAATTTAGCTTCGAAATACCACAGGCCATCGACAAAATATCATTAAAAAAGACGCGTACCGACCAGGAAGAGACTCAAAATGATGGCAAAGAATCATCAGAACAGCTAAGAGACACAAAAAGACTTCAAAGAGACCAAAACAGCTAAAAAGAGACACAAAGGAGCTCACAACGACTGTGAAAATTGGTATAACAACCTTGGAGAGACACAACATTGCTATAAATTTACACAAAATAAACACAAAGACACCAAAACAACTGAAAAGAGACGCCAAACAACGACAAAAAGACCAAAACAATTACAAAGAGACACAAAACAACCACAAAGACACACAAAAATAAATGCAAAAAGACAGAATATGACCACAAAGAGACACAAAACAACTACAAATAGACAAAAAACTATTACAAAGCCACAAAATGAACACAGATGCACAAAATGACCACGAAGAGATTCAAAACAGCTACAAAGAGATAAAACAACTACAAAGAGACTAAAGATGTCCACAAAGAGACACAAAACAACAACAAAAAGAGACTAAACAACAACTTTAAGGGTCTGTGAGTCTTGCTGGCCCCCTAATCTATAAAGACGATAAATAGCCCATTTCCACGATGACAGGGATAAACAAACATTCTCTATTCAGATTGAAACGATCTTTCGGAGGACGAGACTCGTCCTGACTTCTACGTCCACGTATAAACCTTGGCGGTCCCGGCAGCGGGTGAAGTGGATTTACAGGTTCCCTGGTGACAGCGGTGATTTGTGGCCCGCCGGGCCTCGGGGTCATGAACAATGTTCCCCCACATGAAGGCCTGTGAAAGCCTCCGACGTGAGCAGTGATATATGTGTTAGAGGGTCGACGGTACAAGGTCTCGTCTCTCCACAGCGATGACAACGTCCAGCTCACCTTGTGAGACCGAAGGAGACTCTGCACTGATTTATTCATTTTTATTTCATCATATTTACGTTTAAACCTGTAGATTTGAGTCTTATTGTGTTCGTCTCTTGTCTTTTCTTATTAAATGAATATTATTCAAAGATGATTTTTAAGCACTTTTGCTCACCGGCTCTCACTTGTACATCTATATGAATATGTAAATGACTGAGATCATATTAAATAAAATGCTTGTATTTTTGTTACGGCTCTGAGTTTTGGGGGGGGGGGGCGGAATAAAGACAATGAAAAATGAGCTGGTGTGAATGTTCTTCATTGAAACAGAAGACAGACTTTAGCTGAACTTCAGCAAACACAATGAATTCTAAAGGTTTTTCCATTAACACACGTGTGTTGAGTTTAACGACATCAACAGATACATGTGCTTTAAATAAAACGTGCAACAATATAGTAACACGTTGAGGGCTGGGATACAGATTAACTGCTGCATATGTGTCCAATCAAAGCTCTTTAATAGTCAAAATACTGAATAAAGAGTTCGTCTCTCAACATTATTGCACAAGGCTTCCATCTGCTGGCATGTGATGGTAAATACAACGTGGTTAATCACCAACAATACCTTTTATGTCTAAGTACGTTTTACAACTCTGTTATTCCCGTAACAATTTATTCTAAGTGTGTAATTCAGTAACAAGTTTATAATAACTTTATGAACTTTATTTTAGTTATTTCTGTTGAGTTTAAAAACTGTTTTGGAGTGCTTCATTTCAAAGAAGTGATTTGTTACATCACATTACATCACAGTCATTTAGCAGACGCTTTTATCCAAAGCGACTTACAATAAGTGTATTCAACATAGTATTCAAGAGAACTACCAGTCACCAGAAGTCATAAGTGCATAGTTCATAGGTTACCCTACATTTGACATATACATGCTTGTGAGTACATTGAAGACTTCTCTAAACGTGTCTTTACAACAGATGAAATACTTCAATAGCTTGATGTTTCACATGGATTGTACTGAGTAAACGCACCCTTGAATACAATTTTAAGCTTTTTTTATTTCTTTTTTTTAAAGTTAGCTTTTTTTATTTCTTTTTTGGCTGTCAGAAAAAAGAAAAAAAAAGGATTTTTATTATTTTTTTAAATTTTTAAATTTTATTATTTTTTTCTGCCATCCAAAAAAAAAAAAAAAAAAAAAAAAAAGGTTCCAGTTGCTGTTTATTGAAGGTCGTCACCTCAGCCACATTGGTTTCATTCTTTATACTCCAGAGCTGCTTCTTGCTTAAAATTCTATTGAAGGGTGCGTTTGCTCAGTACAATCCATGTGTAACATCAACAATTGAAGTATTTCATCTGTTGTTCACCACGTTTAAAGAAGTCTTCAATGTACTCACAATCCATTTATATGTCAAATGTAGACCTATGAAGAGCTGCTTCTATGGCTCAGCATTTAGACTTTCTATAGCAACTGGAAACATCTGGTCAGTGTTATGGTTACAGGTGGATGCACCAAAAGTGTTGGTGCATTTTTTAAATTTTTTTTATGCTGGTGGAAAAAAAGTAAAATATAAAAAAATCAGTTTTTTTTAAAACTTTTTTCCGCCAGCATACAAATAATAATAATTAGAATTCTTTATTTTTTATTTTTTTGCTGGTGGAAATGGGCTTCCATAGGCTTCCATAGATCTTCTAGTAAAAGTGGAAATACTACAGTGTACAAGTACTAAAGTAAAAGTCCTGCATTCTAAATCTTACTCAAGTAAAAGTATTAGCATTACACTTAAAAGCACCAAAAGAAAAAGGACTCGTTCTGCATATTGATATTTCAGAATCATACATCATATATATATACTTGTAATTTACTTCCATTTTATGCTACCCTATACTTATACTCTACTACATTTTGGTGGTAAACATTTCAACTTTTACTCCACTACATTTATTGTGAAAGTTTCAGTTACTTTGCAATTCATAATGATATATTATTATCTCCAGTATATTGTATATGCAGTATATCAAGTAATTAAAATACTTCCTACACTGAGTAGTACAGATAAAACATATCGATAGTACACAAAACCGCTTGATGAGTATTCGGTATTGATATTGCGACTTTCCGTACTTTTGTCCCTCCCAGTCTGCCATAGTCGGCCATATCATTCTAAACCGGAAGCCGGCTGGTCCTTTTCCGCGCAGACTCCAACATGGTGAGCTGTTCCTCCTCACGATTCCTCTCTGAAATAATCACTAAACATCGCTTTTTGCTGCTGTAATATCGCCAAAATACACGTCCTAGGTTGAAATCCCACGTCTTATCAAACGATCGATGTCTAAATTGTAACCAGAAGCATCGATGGTTCCTCTATATTGATGATTTAAAAAAATGTATCTCACCCCTCACGGCTTGTTAGCTTGACCGTAGCTATCGCTGTTAGCTAGCTAAATTAACGGACAACTACTCTTCAGTGTTTGAAGCGTCGCTCTTAAATTCGCGGCATAATGATACTTGTGAACATGTGTCGCAGCACGTTGTAAAAGTGAAATAATATATAAAGCCTTAAATATATTCTGCTCAACGTGTGCTAACGTTAGCATGGATAGGCCGCAGCTAATCGCCATTCATTCCTATGGTTAATTAACATGCCACGTTAGCATGCCATGCTAACAGCACTGATCCGAGTTTACTCTCTCTTTCCCGGGGTCTCCAGCCTCGCACACTCCGCTAAATATACATCCACGGTTCTTGTTGTTTTCTCGGTTGTTGCTCCGTCAGTTAACCCGTATATTTATCCTTCTTTCTCCAGGCAAGAGGACCGAAGAAGCATCTGAAGCGCGTCGCAGCGCCAAAGCACTGGATGCTTGACAAGCTCACTGGAGTTTTCGTAAGTCACATTTTATTGTACTACTTTATACCTTTTTTAATATATTGTTTAGTTATGTCTTTGCAAACGTTGTTGTTTCAGCTGTAAGATAGTTTTGCATGTTGGGAGTCGCATGTAAAATGTTCTATATACGTTATAAAAACAGGTCATTTATGCTTTATTGTGTGTATATATATATATAATATGTACCAGAATACATGTTTGTGTCTTTACTAAAGGCCAGTTTGTGGCCCATATGTGTAGCACCTCAACTTCATCTCCAGCTGACTGATACACATTTAATATCAGAGTAAAATGTTAAGATTTATACTTAAATATGACCGACAGGTGTTAGCGTTATAATAGAATGTATGCTAACATCTGGCTCATGTGAGCTTCACTTTAATGCACTCACCTAAATATCATCACCAGCTAACTGTTATTTAACGTCACAGAATGAACCTTATAATCTAGTTCTTTAAAGGAGGTTATTTGGTGTTTGGCATCCTTAAAGATGACACATGTTATTGTTGTTGTTGTTCTCAGGCTCCTCGTCCTTCCACCGGTCCCCACAAGCTGAGGGAGTGCCTGCCCCTCATCATCTTCCTGAGGAACCGCCTGAAGTACGCCCTGACCGGGGACGAGGTGAAGAAGATCTGCATGCAGAGGTTCATCAAGATCGACGGCAAGGTCCGCACCGACATCACCTACCCCGCTGGATTCATGGGTGAGTTCACTAGACGTCTCCGTACGGCTCACATTTACAGATGTTTCTGAGATTAGGAGTCTGTAAAGTGTGAATGACGCTTCCGTCGGTTATTAGGAGGCCGGAGGAGCAGTGATGAAATATTTGGTTTTGATCAGCAATGAGCTGAAACTACACAACCAATTCCTCTAAGAAGTTCTGAGCTCAAACTACAACACTTGTTGTGTATTTACTTATTATCAGAGGTTGTTGGAAGCTCGTAAACTAGTTGGGGGGGGGGGAGCGGTGTGGAGCCGGAGCAGAGTTGCTGTTTTCCTCCAAAGTGTGACTTTGACTTTAAGTTTCTTCTACTTTTGTCGACTAAATGTGAGGCTTTACTTTCCCTCGCTCAGTCTTCTTCTTCTGAGGAAAGTGCGTCTTTAGAGAGTTTATAAACTCTTATTTGTCACGCTGTCGGTTCAGTCTTCAGTCTTGGTTGTCAGATCTGTAACCGTCTAGTTGGTTGTCTGACGGGTCGAGCGTCCACACATTCACACTGGGATGTTGTTTTGGTAGATGTGTAAAGGTGAAGTCGTGATTATTTGTGACAATTTGCCGACACCACAGAACCGATGGGACAGCGTGAGCTCGTCACTTATAGATTTGAAGGGCAGACTGCTCTCTTTGTTGATTTGATGTATATTATGGGGTTTGGCCCTTTTCTTTTTGTACTTCGCTCTGAAAAACACAAACATTCTGCTTCACCGTCCATGTCTTTGCCGTGAAAAGCTCTTTTAAAATATAGTTTTTTAGTGCATCTTGTATGAAGACTCTCACCACACTTAAACTTAAACACTTACATTTATTTACAGTCATGTTTATTTAAGATGGCAACGAAACGAGTGTCGTCTTGAACAGAAGATTTAATGGGTTTTCGTCGAGACTCTTTCATACCTGACACTCGCAAACAGCCTCCGTGTGGAGGTGTGGTGTTTTTAATTTCTAAATCCAAGGGAGGCATCGCAGCATGCTGACCGCTGCCTATTTATACGCACCAAACACACGACACTGTGGCCCAGGAGCAGCCTCTTTTTGTGTATCTTGGTATTAATTGTCCACGTTGGGTTGTCATGTCTTCTCATGGTGAGCTTTATTCCAAGAGGATAAATTAGTAGCTTGAGGAGAAAATCAAAGTTGTCAAATAAGACGAGATGTTGTGTTGGTGTAATTTGCATATTGTTAAAATGAATAGACTGAATACTGTCGTGTTTCTGACTTTGTGTGTCGGCGTTAATGGTTTAAATTAACGTGACATGATGGCAGTAAACCAGTGTTGTTACCGTCTCATCAGCAGCTCCTTAAATTGGGAATAATCCTGCAGGTGGAATATTTAAAACAAACGCATGATTTGGATGTTGAGACCTTTTGTGTTTTTCCAGATGTGATCAGCATCGAGAAGACCGGCGAGCATTTCCGTCTGATCTACGATGTGAAGGGACGTTTCACCGTCCACCGCATCACCGCCGAGGAGGCCAAGGTAAGAAACAGAAGCACTTCTTCATTGGTGCTTTTGGATAATGACACAACGGTCGAGCTCCACCATTAAGATATGAAAGCAGAGGAGACGAGAAACAAGGGGAGACGGTTTAAAGCTTCCTGTTTGAAATACAAACAGTCATCGTCGGGTTCTTGCTGGATGTTCTACGGGCTGAGTTTTGAGATTCAGACGATTGTTAACGGGTGTAATCGGCATGTGAGACAAACTGGTTTAATCTCCAAAAACCTTTGGTGAAATCTGGTTAAAGTCCTCCGCTGTGGGGAGAATAACAGGCAGACATCATTTAAATTAGACATAATTTAAGAGCTAAACTCAAGTTTTACCGACAAATTCACTTATTTTATCATCTAATTTGAGACAGAATTCAGGCGGAGCAGTGATGATATTTTTGGTTTTGATCAGCAGTGAAAATAAACGACCAATTCCTCTAAGAAGTTCTGAGCTCCTCGACTACAAAACGTCACAAATTCATCTTTTTTTTTTAAACACTTATTGACTTTATTTTGTGTTTTTCTCCTACGGTGCAAAACTTCTGATGTCGTGGAAGTTAAAAGCACAAAGTGACATAAAATAAACAGTTTGTATCAGTAAGAGATGTGAAGTAAAAATGGTAACATAAGTAGTATATGAAGTACTCAGAAGTAGACTCATAAACCGGTAAGACTACCGATCCAAGTGCAAATAAAAACAGTAAAACGAGCAGAGTTTAAATTTGTAGTGACCATAAAAATAAAAACCATGAAGTAGTTTCCTGGAGGTGAGAGAGAGACAGTTGATTTATTGTGTTGTGAGATGTCTACAGAGTAGATTTGTGTTCTTTCATGAAGTCTTTAAACCAAAACTACACCGTTTATCACAGCCAGAAGCTGTAAAAACAGCCATTATCGTCAGATTTTCATCTTTCCGACAGTCCTTGAACACATCGTGTGTGACGAACTCTTCCGTCAGAAAAAGCCGCCAAAACAAAGCTTAAAAGTGTCATTTAACCAAACACATTTTATTCTACATGTTCTCATTTAAAATCTCGTCCCAAATAAACCGTTTGCTTTAATCAGATTCTGTTAAAAACATTAAATTCTGAGCTCCTCAGACCAACTATGAAGCCGTGATTGACTCATCCGAGACCAACAGTCACGTGACAACAAATCAGAGAAACTCGGGCTGAACTTCAGGGTTAACTCGCTCCTTGTTCGTCTCCTAACCCGCCTCCTCTTCCTCCCGCAGTACAAGCTGTGCAAGGTGAAGAAGCTCATGGTCGGCACCAAGGGAATCCCCCACCTGGTGACCCACGACGCCCGCACCATCCGCTACCCCGACCCCCTGATTAAGGTCAACGACACCGTCCGCATCGACCTGGACACCGGCAAGATCACCGACTTCATCAAGTTCGACACCAGTAGGTTCCTCAACCGCCGCCGCCGCTCGCACATTAAGAACGAGCGCTTCGCGTTCTCTCGCTCCTGACACGGCGTCCTCTCCCTCCAGGTAACCTGTGCATGGTGACCGGCGGCGCTAACTTGGGGCGTATCGGCATCATCACCAACCGGGAGCGTCACCCCGGCTCCTTCGACGTGGTGCACGTCAAGGACAGCACGGGCAACAACTTCGCCACCAGGCTCTCCAACATCTTCATCATTGGCAAGGTGAGGAAGAGTAGCAGCGTTCTGCAGTCTGTGGATGTAACAGTGAGACCTCCTACAAGTTCACTCGTTTATTTTATTCAGGCGGAGCAGTGATGATGTTTTTGGTTTTGATCAGCGGTGAAAATAAACTACCAGTTCCTCTAAGAAGTTCTGAGCTCCTCGACTACAATTCATCTTTTTAAACACTTTATTTAATATATCTTATTATACGTTTATTGAATTACCAGAAACGTGCTTTTATTGTTTCTAAGACATGAAAGATTTTAAATATCCAATCCCTATAAATAGTGAAGAGATGCTGCAGCGTTCACGGGTTCAACCTGCATTCTTGTCTCCGCCCCTTTCTAATTATGTACCGCCCCCTTTCCCACCTTGTCCCCGCCCCCTTCCTCCCCTCCAGGGCAACAAGCCGTGGGTGTCCCTGCCCAGAGGAAAGGGAATCCGTCTGACCATCGCTGAGGAGAGAGACAAGAGGCTGGCCGCCAAGCAGGGCAGCAGCTAAACACGCGAAGGGCAGAAAATAAAACTGTTATTTACAAAAACACTCGCTTGTTGTTCTTGTTTTTATTCTCCTTCATTAACATTCGTCACACCAGAGACTTCCTGCTGAACGTCTGCAGGGAAGAGGGTTTAAATGGCTGTTTGATGCATTTTTATTCAAATTCGCTTCAACTTTAAGATTGATAAACAATAATTTATTGATTAATATAATTCACGAGCAGCCCAGCAGTGCACAGTAAAATAATAAGCTGAGTCACTTCTCTGGTTTATCAAATATTTCACTGAAATGGATCATTTTTCATGAGAACTTTTACTTTCTTGTACTTTTAAGTATATTTTGATGTAAATACTTTTGGTCATACTTGTTGGCAACATCTCAAGAATGCTGATCCAGGACCAGGTAAAACCAGGTGGGAAAGTGACGCTGGAGACTCACTGAAGGTTCTTTGGAGGGTTTTGGTCTAAATTGACGTCTTTAAAACAACTTTATTTAAAAAATGATTTCCTCTTAAGTTGTGCTTCAATCAGTGAATGAAACACAAACCTTTCATTAAAAACCTTAACTTTAGAGGGAATAACCTTTTTATTTTAACGAGATATTAAAGGAATTCATTTTGGATTTATCTTAAATATCAGTTCATTATGAAGAGTAGTTTAGTTTATTGTCGGTAAAGAGACAAAACAAACAATTTCTATTAATCATTAGTTTGTTTTACGTGAGCTCTCTGCTGGTAAATGAACCAGCGATCCGTCTCTCACCTGGAGGCAGCTCATCCTCCCTCCTTCCCTCCCTCCTTAATCCCTCCTTCCTCTAGTCTTTCCATCACGATGCATCCATCTGTCCTCTTAATCCCTCTTTCCTTTCTCTCGTCTCGTCCTGTGTAATCCCCGCCTCCCTTTCTCCTACCTTCTGTCTCCTATCCCTCTTGTTTCTTTCCATCTGTCCTTTCTTACATTTGCTCCCTTCTGTCTCCTTCCCTCAGCTTTTCTTTCCTCTCACTCATTTTTTTTTTTACCTCCATCTTTCTTTCCCTGTCCACTTTTCCTTCTCACCTTTCCTACCTCCTGCTCCATCCATCTTACTTCTCATCTTTCCTACCATCCTAGTGTCCTAGATCCCTCCTTACCTCGTCCTCTCATACTTCCCTTACTTCGTTGCATCTTTCCCTTCATTATTTAGATCCCTCCTCTTTTCTGGCTCCCTCACATCCTTCCTTACCTGCATCGATTCCTACCATCTCTTTCCTAGCTCCCTCTTTTTACCTTCTTCCCATCTTCCATCCTCCATGACCTCCTTCCTTCCTCAGATTGATTCCTACCATCCTATCCCTCCGTCTACCTTTCCTTCTCACTTCGTCCTTTGCATCCGTCCATGATTTTGTTCCTCCTTCTCCTTTTGTCAATCTTTCCTACCTCCCTCTTTCATCCTTCGCTAAACAGTTCCCACCTTACGTCCTTGCTTCCTCAAATTGATTCCTACATCCTTCTCTAAATATTTTGGTCTGTCCCTCCTAACTACCCTTTCTCCTTCCTCATCCTCCTCCTTTGAGTCCTAGCATCCTTCCCCAAAGCCTTTACTTCTCTCAATAATTCCTACCTCCTTCCTACCTTCCATCCTTTCCTTTCATCCTTATTTGCTGCCTAAATTTCCCTCCTTCCTCACTTTCCTTCTTACCAGTCTCTCTACCTTCCCATGCAGCCTTTCCTCCCCATCATCCTCTTCTTCCTACATTAATTCCTCTCTCCCTTCCTCCCTCCCTTTCTCTCTCCTCCTCCCTCCCTCCATCTCTGTGTTCGGACTTCAGTACCCGTCCATATGGTGACTGCTGGGAAACAGCCTGCTCTGCACTGCAGAAACCTGGCCCAACACACACTCTGTGTGTGTGTGTGTGTGTGTGTGTGTGTGTGTGTGTGTGTGTGTGTGTGTGTGTGTGTGTGTGAGAGAGAGAGAGACATCCTGTTCTGGCCCTCAGATTCACCTGTGTGTGTGAGTGAAAACGCTGCCCTTCTCTCCCGTGACTTCTATTTCCAATCCCGCCCCCCAAAACACATGATTCATACCATAACAACACACACACACACACACACGCACAGCAGGAATGTGTGTGTGTGTGTCACTCCCATGACCGTCTGCTCTCTCTGACGCTGTGTTCAGGACAGTAATCCGTCGTTTTTTGGCAGTGAGCGGTGAGGACAGTGAGTCTGGTGTATTCAGAAGTACACTAGAGTAAAAGTACTACAACCACACTGAAGATACCCCAGTACAAGTACAACGTTTTAGCAGCTACATCTAGAATAGAAGTAGTCGTCGTGCAGTCAAATATCCCCAATGTTTCTCTGTTATATGTGCTGCTGCTGCATTAATGTGCACGCTGCATGTTTTTAACTAGTTTAATCTCCATCAATGCATCATGTTCTATGAGATGTTTGTAGCGTCCTGTGAGAACCTCGTATCTCTAAAAGGATCAAACAGCTTTGTGATCATGTAGTGGAGTAAAAAGTACAATATGCACCTCTGGAAACATCTCTGTGAGGTAATGAAACGGCAGATAAAATACGTTTAGGAAATCAGAAGTGTCAGCGTTGTCCCCGGTTAAATAAAATAAATATTTAAATATATATTTTACAGGCCTGTGACCAGTTCTGTACAAACAGTCTTTGAACATTTGAAATATGAGACTTGCCAGAAGCTCTGGTCCTGCTCTGCATCCCCCTGGTGAGCAGAGCAACAATCACATTTGATTCTCTCTCTCTCTCTCTCTCTCTCTCTCTCTCTCACACACACACACACACACACACTCTGTGGAGGCTTTGAAGTGCGTTTGGCTGGATGGTGAGAAAAGCAGAAGAAACTGAGCTGCAGAGAGAAACATGCAGAAAACCCAAATGTTTAATTATCTCACAGAGGATTAAACAGAGAGCAGGAAGTAGACGACATTAAAACACGTGTCCAGTTAACGTGTTCATGCTGCTCTCAGTTCATCACACACGAGGCGTTTACATTACAGGATATCCTAAATGTATGAGTTTATGTTGGGTGTCGATCAGGCTGTTCAATCACTTATTAAATCTCTTTTTACTGCTTTTATTGTTTCATCTATTTTAACCGTTTTATTAGCGTTTTAATTGTAACTTTTTTTTGCTTTGTCTGTCAAAGCACTTTGTAAACTCTGTTTTTAAAGCTGCTACAAACATAAAGGTATCATCATCATCCTTTCATCTGGAGATGCACCTTTCGGACTGTTTCCGGTGCCGATAACGAGACCAGAACTCGGTCGATACCGACGTCAGGCGTAACTTAAAGATAAAACTAACGAGTGTATTGGATCTAAAAACTGATCCTCAGTCCTGACAGACGTGCTGCTATAATGCAGGACGATTGGGGCTCAGGTGCGGTTTGAATTGTTGATTAGTTGTTAGCTTTTGCTTCTTTAATTCTGGTTTCAAATATAACATAAATATGAATATTCAGATAATATTTGACTGACGTGCTTCCATAAAACAACATAACGTCTACATTTACAAAGATAAATGAATGTGGAACTTATTTCAGGAGCTTCTGTCACAGCTCATGATGCTGCAGTCACTTCCTGTTTACATGACTCACCGTTACAGATGTTTACCAGCAGCCTAAAGACATTTCATACATTTTAATAACACAGCTCAGTTTTGGTGAATCATAAGTTGGAAACTAGCTTGTTAGAACGCCAGAAGGTGATGGATTCATGGTGCAACCCAACGCAGGAAATATACATTTTAATCTCAATTCAGTAAAGCAGCTGTTTCCAACCTCCTCCGGCCTTTGAACACTTAAACATAAGAAACGTCTCCTCGTGGTCCCTCATTTGAAGGATTTTTATATTGTTGTTTTTGGTATTACTTTAATCATCTTGTGACCCTCCTCCAAAATAATAATAAAATGAACTAATAAAATATCAATAACACTAATAATATTAATGTAGAAACACAATAATGAGACGACGGGAGGAGTAATGGAGGTTCATGTGGAGGGTGAGCTTTGTGCTAAAGTAGAGAAAAGTGGGCTGAGCTGCTGAAACAATGAACTCAGTCATCTGAGGAGGAGGAGGATGAAGGGTGGGAGGATGGAGGAGGAAGAGGAGGAGGAGGGAGAGCGAGCGGGTGAGGACAGCTGTTTCTAATCAATCGCTTCCATGTGATTGACTGACTGTGGAGCTCATTGGCTCGTTGAAGGTATTTTTTATTACAACTATAGCTCGATACGAGTAACTGTACGGATGACGTAACGTGGCCGCTCCCTTCCGCTTCTTCTCTCTTTTGGGGGGGGGGGTATCAACGTTTTGGCTGCACGCATGCACACACACGCACGCACACACACACACACACACACACACACACACGAGTTTCTCATGTTGATGTTTTCAATTGTGTCAATAAAAAAGGTTTATGTTGAAATTCCTTCTCTCTCTCTCTCTCTCCCCCCCTCCATCCCCCTCTCCATAGGACCGACACAGACTGCATGAACAAAAACATTTAGGTAGGCCAAGTTCACATTTGGGAGGGGTTGCTAAAGGAGGCCCAGGGGGCGCTCTGAGGACCAGATGTGCTGTTTTTGGGGGGCTGAGGTTGGGGGGGGGGGGGGGTTCACAAGGCTCCGGAGAAAGTGGAGAGGAAGTGTTGCAGAGAAGTTCGCTGAGACGTCACCGTGCAGCTGGAATGAACTCCCAGCGTGTCCTTCAGCGGGAAAGGAAAGAGACGATAGCTGCTACAAGTTGAGTAAGAGGACCAAACTTAAATAAATCATGGGGAGGATTTCAGCTGATGAGATGCACAACATTTCATATTTTTCCTCAAGAGTTCTCTCCAATCTTAGTTTTTCTTCTCGCTGAATATTCGATGTAGTTTTTCTCCCCTCAGGAGTCGGCTTGAGAAGAGAAAAACAGCTCATGATGAACTTTATTCAGATAAATGTGAGAGATGATGAGAAAGAGTGAGTCGGTGCGGTGAGAATAAGAGGAGATCGATGTTGCGACCAACTGACGGTGAGAAGATATTGTTTCCGGCAGGTTTTTTGATTCCTAATCAATATCTGACGAGTGCTGTTCTTGCTCTTGACATAATAATCGTGGCACCACAACTGTGGGTCAACATTTGCATCTGAAAGTGCCGGAACACATTCAGTGAAAGTAAATATGTACTTGTCACAGACAGTATATTAGACATTTTACTGCTGCTCTTCGTTAGCGTCACTGCTGTAGACAGTTAGCTAGTTAGCACACGCTAACCCTCGTAGCTTACTTTGAAAATATACACAGAGTTTAATCTATTCCTTATTCCGATAAGGCCGAACAAAAAGCCTCCAAACGCACTTCAACACGTGGAGACATGCTAAGTATCCCAGTTACGGTTGCTAAGCTATGATTGGATGATGCTTTTTTTGGAGGCGCGGTTTAACAAATGGAACTTTTTTTTTACAGATTTAATTAAAAACTTAAATACAGTTTTTGCAATATGTTGAACAAAAGGTTACAATAAACAGCGCAACAAACAAACTGATTTGATGAATTGGTAAATACGTATGAAACCAGAAAAGTGTTTCAGTTTTGCACGTTTTCTCAGCATTAATGCAAAGATATGACTTTAGACGGACAATTGAACAAACTTAAGGGACAAAGAAACTTGCAAAATTATAAATGATTCATGTGAAATAGTATGGACACAGAAACATTAGGGTAGATCAGTGGAAGACATTAAAACAAGGATTCAATTCTTCAAATCTCAATTTTTTGGAATGAAACTCTTCATTCGTGCGTCATTTCTCACGAGAGGAAGTGAACAGAGGACAAATTAGAACTTTTAGATTTACAGTGGAGGAACAGCTGGCTGTTGGGAAAACAGTTGTGAAATAAAGAGGAGTAAAATAGCTCCAGAGACGTAGGACGAAGCTTCTCCTCCTCTTCATCGGAGTCGAGGCCCCAGAGGCTCCTGCAGAGACGCGACGCCTTAAAGAGAAACACGTCTGTTGTGTTGGCTTTTCTTCGTCTCACTTTGTGGGGAGGAAGAAGAATCCACTCTGGAGAAGTTGGTCAAGTTGGTTGACCAGAAAGATTTGGCCTCAGAGCAAAGGGGGTTGTGTTCAGGGACGACGAAGAAAGCGGGAAAAACAGGCACCCTCCCTTTACAAATGTTTAAGCGATGCGGCGTAATCATGATCTTGTGACTTTGTTATGTGTTGAATCTGTGGTCTTTATGCGTGTTCACGTAAGCTAGTACCACTAGGGGTCGGAATCACCAGAGGCCCCACGATACGATATCATCACGATACTTAAGTCACAATACAATACTATTACGATACTTAAGTCGTGATACGACACTGGAACTTTAATGTGCAGAACTTATGTTAGAAATTGTTGATTTTCCAGCATGGGTTTGGTTTGGAAGAAACTACTGTTTTTGCCAAATACGATTGTTAGTAGTGTGTCATGTATTCAAGCACCGCTGTCCCCATCTGGACACATGTGGGTGGACCTGTATTCTGTTTATAGAGGTCACACTGTCTCTGACTCAGGACTGTCTGTCCCCTGGTTCTTCTTCTTCTCCTCATTTCCAGATCCAGTTGTTTAAAGGGGGACGTATCATGAACATTTTCAGTTCTTGTGCACATACATTTGGGTGTCTGGGGTTCCCACTAACCCACCAACTGTGATATAAGGTAACATAGTCAGTTTGTTGTGGACAGCCTAGATCAGATCAGGGGTTCTTAAAGAGACAGGCGCTAAAACGGAGCGTTTCAGACAGACGGTGAATACGGGCATGTTCAGACGGACAGTCTGAGAAAAATAAGGTGTTTTTTGAACATTAAAGAATGTAAACATGTTCTTGCAGAAACCCAGAATACAAGTTTGAACCTAAAAATGAGCGAGATATGTCGCCTTTAAATAAACCTTGAAGCCACGAACCTCTACGGACGTGTTTGGTAGTATTTTAAAAGTCTTTCTTTCTTTATCAAGTTTTTGGACAATGTCTTCTGCTCATTTTCTTACTCACCTACTGACACACGTGCACACAAATATACAAGCGTGGGCGCGCACAGTTACGCGCAGTGGTGCATGAAGGACTCCTTCCTTCAAGGAGGCGATCCATCCTCAACGTCTCACTCTTCTTCTTCTTCTTTCTCCTCCTCTTCATCTCCACCTCTCCTCTTCTTCTTCTCTTCCTCCTCCATCTCTCTTCTTCTCTTCCTCCCTCCAGACAGGTTTTCCTTCTCGGGAAACACCAGACTGTTGCGCCCCATGTCGTCGCGTCAAGCCGGACAGAATGAGATCTGATGCCGGCTTATTTAGCTACAAAATAAAAGCACGTATGGAAGAAAATCTATAGAAAGATGCACAGGGCTACAGAATCACTACAAAGTGTTATGTTTCCAGAAGGAAGCCTCCATAAATAGGTCCACATTTTGAATATGTATTTATATATTTAAACTTATATATTATTTGAAATAGTATAGCCCATAAGAAAAGTTAATTTAATTATTTTAAAGTGTAATTTTGTCTTCGTTACTCTAATGTGATTAAAATATCATGACCTTTCACTTCAGACTTATATCATCTATAAACTTGTCAAAGGTCAGTGAATATAATAAAAGTAAGATTTAATTCACTACTTTATTCCTTAAATCCACTTTGGCACTTCTATGGTTTAGGATCAAAAACAAACTCGGGCTTTGATTTTGAAAGGCTAAACCGGATGTGTTGACTGCTACATTTAGGCTGATTTGACACCACTCTCCACAGCAGCTGAGTCTCTCCTCTCCACCACACAAAATAAGAAAAGCTCGCTCGCAGTCTAAAAAACAATGAGGGCGCACGACGCGCAACTCGCTCCAAGCGTCTCCAACGGCGGCGGAGGATCCGTAGCGTGCGTCTGCGCGCCAACCGGCGGGAGAAGGACCACAGGAATATAACTTGACCATCTGCGGAGTTTGTTATTATTATTATTTTCTTGTTGTTGGGGGGAGTAATCATGCCTTTCTGCAAACGGACGATACTTCCGAAAGATGTGTGCAAGCCCGACGGCGCGAGGCTGCAGCGGTGGCGGCAGGCGGAGGTCTACGGGGACTTGGTGGACGTGTGCGGCTTCAGCCTGTGCTCGGTGCTCCGTCAGCTCTCGGATCTGTCCCGGCAGTCGGTGAGCATCCTGGAGGAGCTGCAGGGAGAGCTGGTGTCCGTCTGCCGCCGGTCCGGCGCGCTGGAGGGCAGAGTGGTCCGGCTGCAGAGGCACGTCTCCGCGCTGGTCAGCAAGCCTCCGCCGAGAAGTAAGAGGAAATTAAAACGCGCACACGCGCGCACACACACCTGGAGTCACTTTGCACAAGCGTGCACTGACAGGAGTTTAGTTTAATGTCAAACTTTCTGATATCAGCCCGCACGCGCGCTCCTTTTATCTGGAGAGATTTGTGGTTTTGTGATATGACCGAAAAAAAAGAAAAGCGAGCGGCCACTGCGCGCGGTGCACATCAGCAGAGTTGCTCGGGGTGTGAGTAAGTGAGAGGTTTATTATTGGAGGGTTTCTTATTGTCAGCTGGCGGAGATGTGTCCGTGCGTTCACTTGCTGCAGGATATTTCAGACTTTTTACGCACAAACGCTTCTAAAAGGATCCAGAGAAGTGATTCAATTCTGCTGGGAAATAACGGGGATTTTATATATAACCAGAATTAAGTGACACTATGTGACGTTCAAAGGGGGTGGAGACCATGTGAGCATGTCAATAGCCGGTGTAAGAATGAGTTGTGATGTTTTAAAACCACTCGGGATGAACTGAAAGTCTTGCACTATTTAGTTTTTCTGACCAGTGAACTTCTTGTGACAGAGGCTCTTTCTGGGGCTCTGGTTCCGTGGACATGCGGGGTTTACAGGGTGCCCCTGAAGGCAGCACGGTGTGGGTGTGGAGGGTGGAATGTGAACTCGGGTGTAAAAGCAGAGATGTTATGCGTGTTTCTGGAGTTCCGTCTCTCTACCTGTCACTTTGTGCCCGTCACCTCCTCCTCTGCCTTCACTCATTTATTTGTGTTCGCTTTGAGTCTCTGTTGACTTCAGCTCACAGTTTGGGGTTAAAGTGAAGCAGGTCAAAGATTCAAGATGCTCACGTTGAGGCTTCAACTCTGCTGGAAATGTTTCTCTTGTTGTTACTCCTCTGGATGTCTGAGTGCTTGACGGAAGTCTGGTTTCACATTCATGTGCTGAAGAGGAAAGGTTTCTGGTAACTGGACCTTTTTGTAGAGAACTCATCAGTGACTTCCTCTTACATATTTTTCGTTATATCATATTTTAAGTCTTCAGGCCTCAGGAGAAGATCTTTAAGTTTGGAGAGTTGAAAATGACTTAAAGAGTCATTTTCAGTGATATTTTAGGATTCATAGTTTAAGGTGTTGCCGTGTATGTTAATCACTTCATGAAAACAATCCAGTCAGTTCACGTATTCGACAGCACGGTCATTGTTTCAAGCTTTCAACGAACCTCCAAAAGCCTCACAATTGGTCCTTTAATTCACTTCTTGTTTTTATTTAAAAGTATGAGCACATTTACTGTAGCATGTAGCATGAGCTCACCACACGTCTACCTCCACCTGACGGCACCCAGATGCATGATGGGAGAACCCCCCCCCCCCCCGTGGCTGCCAACCTGTTTTAACTCTGCAAACTTTTGCACGGAACTCACTTTCCTTCTTTGTTTGCAGCTCGAAGAGTGAGCGCAAGAACGAGGCGATCAGTTTATGATGCTGACGGCAGAGTGTGTGTGTGTGTGTGTGTGTGTGTGTGTGTGTGTGTGTGTGTGTGTGTGTGTGTGTGTGTGTGAACACGTACAGTGTGATGTGACAGAGAACGTCCCCCTAAACA